>NC_060267.1:132847921-133147921 GCF_021613505.1 Equus quagga
CCTAAGAGCAATTGATTGTGTGTAGGCCTGGGGGGAGTCAAGCTTCTGTAATTCTTTACTTCAAGGAGGCCACCCCCAGCGGCCTCCTGACTCAATGGGCCGTGGCAACCACCGTCCTCCTAGGGAGATCTGTGGGGGCCACAGATTTCTTTGTTCCCTCTCCACTCCCATCGCTTCACCCGACCAAAGGACGGGTCAGAATGTTCTTTCCCTAGAAGATGTTTTTCCCCAGAACTTTCCCTAGAATATTGCATTGTATCATTCTCATTCCCAGGGCCGGGCTGACTTCCCCTGAAATAACCCCAGGTGCAGAACAGGGTGAGCAGAAGCAGAAAAGTCAGAAGTACCAGGGAGACTCATTGCAGGGGCAGCCTGGTAGATTCCCTTGAGGGTTGCCGTACGTCCCCTCAACTCTCTCCCGGACCGTGTCACAAGGCAGAGGCTTAATTTATAGGCTGATGGCTCCCGGCACCCCCCACCCCCCCGCCGCCCCACAGAGATTACCTAAATTTTAAAATGTGTGATCCCTGCCACTCTTATTTATGAGTGTCTGGATCTGTTTGATTAAAGGGTTCCTGAGATTTCAGCTGCCTATCTGCATGATCTGAGATGCTGATGCTGATAAAAGGGCAACTTTCAACCATAGCTCACAGTTTTAAATTCTTATTTTCATCAAAAGGGTATTTCCCACTGATTAGCTATTAAATAAAGATTCAAAATTAGAATGTACAATTTTTGTATCAATAAAACATTGCTTTTGTCTGCTTTATATGTTAGGATGCTGCCCATGTACCACCTATGATTCCACAGACGACATTGCAAACATCACTGCCTAGAGTTGTACACAACTGTATGTGGCAGCTCTGGTTCTGCCTAAGATTTCATTTAGGAGAAGTGTGGAGGGGGAGATGTCTTATTTAGGGTAAAACACATTTGAGCCCCCCACTAAGTGAGACACAGATAGTTACTCTATACAAGCTGCTTGATGCTAATGAAGGTGGCTGAATCCCAATTCTCCCTCTGAGAGCTGACAGACTCCCAGAACATTTTTACAGCAATCTCAGATGACCTTGCTGAAATGTAACTTTAAACCTTGCACCAAAAGGAGGGCCAGATGTCAGTGGCATCTTGTCCTTGTCAAAGGGCAGAACACAGGGTAATCATGGACGCATCAGCTTCCTGACCCCTGGAAGGTCATAATAATTTAACAATTATTATCCATGGGAAGGTAGATGGTGGTACGCAGAGAGAGGGATCTTGGAGATGGAAGGGCCAGCCTAGTGGAGCTAAGCTTCATTAGATTTAGATACATTTACAACTGTGTATCACTTATCCTGTGAGATACATTGAATTAGCTGTGCTTTGTTTTCCACCAAGCATCCCAATATCCTAAATTAGATTTGAAATCAAGCTGATATTCACGGGCCTGGCCTCTGGAGGCTGGATGCTCAGGGAATAGGAAAGATCTTTTATTCTACCAGCGGGACAGCTGAGCGACTGGGGTGTTGGAAATGAAACGCTGCAGAGGCTGCCACGTTCACTCCTCCCTTATCTCTGGCATCTTATCTTCGCCTTCACAGAAGAGTGACCACAAAGGAGGCACCAGGAGGAGAAAGGATGTTAAAGCGCTGTGGATGGAGAAGGATCATGGCTAATCCCCAGCAGCCGCAAGAGCTCAGCTCTGGTGATAAAGGGATCTAGCGGTAATCCAACCTCTCAACAAAGAGATTGAATATCCTGAGGGGTGAGATCCACTCAGCTGTGCAGGGGCATCAGCTGATTTAATCCAGCCAGGTTTTTTTACAGATAGAGTAAATAACTTTAAGCTCCTCTCTGCTTGGGTTTCCAAGACTGATAGCATTTTAAGAGAGTGAATGAATGAAGTAACTTACTTTCCGGCCTGGTTATATGTGATATTCATATCTTACAGATACAGTTTACTAAGTAAACTAATTATGCCCAATTTGCTGCTAGCCTAAACGCAACCATTTCTCTAAAGTCTAGAAGCCTTTCACACTCCGTTTGTAGGGCATTTCCCTGCATTACTGTGTAGTGTGGTGACACCTAGTGGGAGAAAGAAGGAGAGCACCCAAGCAGGAGCCTGGATAAAAGTTGTATTTCTGGTGACTCTTTTCATGAAGGTTACAGAAACTGCACTTTGCGGTGGGCAGGCCCACCAGTCCCAATTCAGAAGCTCTTGCGTATTTCCTCCATTGCTAATAACAAGTGTAGGCTTATCTCCTTTTAAAACTTTTGTGACCTGAATAAGGCAGAGAGATGAGAAGTTAAACGCTGTTCTGTCCAGAACACTTCTCCCACAGAAATGACACTTGTCTAGGCCTGATAGAAGACTGAAAATGGCCATTCAAAGATTGGAATGACTACGTTGATTAAAACAAGTAGGCCCATGGCTGCCGTGGGGGTTTCAGAATGGGCAGACTAAGAAACAGCCTAGTTAGTCTCATGCGAGGGAAGCTGAAAAGACTGCTCTGCCCCTCAAAGTCTTCCTTCCTCACCTGTGTCAACGCTTGGATTTCCACCACTTTGTAGCTTCTTCCTCTGGCACTGGAAAACTCAGCAGCCTTTAACAATACATACTAAGTGCAAATGACCTGACCTGGGTAATAGTTTAACCCTGCTAACATTCTGAGGAAGGAAGGTAGATTAACGCTGAGACCAAGTGACTATTTATTAAAGTTAGAAGGGGATTTTTTATATTGGATCAAACTAGATGACCTCAAGAGTTTCTTGTCTGGTTATAGCAACCAGCTGAGATCTAGGCCCTGATGAAAATGGAATAAATGAAGGTGGGAGGAGAAGGACGGAACCTGGAGGGGAGAAATGGGAAGTAAAATGAGAGGAATGGTAGGAGGAACCCAAGACGCTTTCCTTACCCTACAAACTGATTTTATTCACAGCTCCTGACACCAAATGCGTGGTGTCTCTTCCAACTCCATTTCTCCAACTCTCTGACACCAGCTGAGTGTCACCAATCAATTCAATTCTAACGCTATCTACCTGGAGTTAGCATCAGATCCCATAAGTTAAGAGCTCAGTCCCACAACAATGCCCCCCACTTCAGATGCCGTGCAAGTCCTGGGTTGTCGCTTGTGACAGAATGGCTATAAATTCAGGAGGTTCCCACAACTCCCTCCTCAGGTTCAATAATTCATCAGAGCGACTTACACAACTCAGGAAAACATTCTACCCTCTATTACCATGGCATAAAGGATGTTATAGAGGTTACAAATGAACAGCCAGAGGAAGAGGTACATTGGACAAGGTCTGGAAGGGTGTGGAGCACAGTAGCTTCTGTCCTCTGGAGTTGGGGTACGTCACCCTCCTGTCACATGGATGCCTTCACCAACCCAGAGGCTCCCTGAACCCCTCGTTTAGAGAGTTTTATGGAGGTTCCATTACATAGGCATCATTGATTGATTCATTGGCCATTGGTGATTGAATTCAATCTCCAGGCCCTCTTCCCTTCCCAGGAGGTCAGAGAGTAGGGCTAAAAGTTCCAATTATCTAACTCATGCCTTAGTCTTTCTGATGTGGTGACCACACCACATCCTGAAGTCACCTAGGAGCCCTAGCCACCAGTCATTCATTAGTACAAAAGACACTTACCACTCTTGAGATTCCAAGGGTTTGAGGAGCTGTGTGCCAGGAACTGAGGGCAAGGACCAAATATTTCTGTTTTATTATATATCACACATCCTTATAGTCTTGCTCTGGTTCTGACTTTAAGTACTCCAGGGTAGTTTTTTTAAAAACCTTCCTTCATAAATTTTGCCAGGTCCAAACTACTCCACTAAGCTTTTAATTTTTCATAAAATTAGAAAAACCTGCCCTCAGAAACTGAAGAGTAGACTTGTAAATTGTATAAAATATTTGAGTGGGAAAACACATAAAAGAATAATACACCATGATCAAGTGTGGTTAATCTCAAGATGCAAGGTTGTCTGAAATACAAAAATAAATCACTGTAATTCACAACATTAAGATAATAAAGGAGAAAATTCATATAGTCATTTCAATATATGTAGAAAAAGCGCTTGACAAAATCTGATTCATGATTTTTAAAAAAAACTTTCAGAAAATTGAGAATAGGAGGAAAATTTCTCAATCTAATAAAGAGTGTCTATGAAAAACCTACAGCTAACATCGTTCTTAATGGTGAAATATTGCTGCTAAGATCATAAACAAAGTACAGATGCTCCTCTCACCGCATCCATCCACCAATGTACCGGAGGTCCCAGCCAGTGCAAGGAGGTGAGGAAAAAGAAATTAAAAGGCATAAACTGAAAAGGAAAAAGTAAAGTTGGCTCTATTTACCAACAACATGCTTATTTATGAAGGAGTTCAGACAATGCCACCTCAAAATATGCCATTTTGGCATGTTGACTATTTTGAGCTGAAGGCACTTGAGAAACAGCAGATACAGAACAGACTCTCTGAGCTTCGCCTGTCTACCTAAAAGCAAGTCCTAAAATTTCCCAGGAGAAAGGTGCACTTCCTGCACCAGGAAGAGTACATTCCTATCACCAGACGCTGGGAGTTGATACCAGAATGGACCTGTACAAAAAAACTACTAAAACAACCCTTATCTTCCATTAATTTCTTCCAAATGTTCCCTCGTCACTGTCTCACAATTTACTGCCCCTTGACCAAGCCCCTTTGTCTTGTTACATCCCCATCATTTATTGCTTTTGTTTTAAAAAGTGTATAAGTTCTGAGGCCTAGTGGCTTCTTCAGGTATTCATCTTCCTTCTGAAGACTCCTGTGTGCATGTAAAAATATTAAATAAAATGTGTATGTTTTTCTCCTGTTCATCTGTCTTGTGTCACTTTAACTCTCAGGTCCTGCACAGAAACTAAGAGAGTAGAAGGAATTTTTTCTTTCCCTGTATTTACATAGGAAATCCTAAGGAATGCACAAAACAACTATTAGAATGAAGAAGTGAATTTAGCAAGATTGCAGGATACCAGGTTAATGTACAAAAATTAATTGTATTTTTATATATAAGTGCAAACAATTGGAAAATAAAATTTTAAAGCAATACCATTAGCAATACTATTAAAGAAAGAAAGATACTTAGGGATAAATTTAACAAAAGACATATAAGACCTTCATACTGAAAACCATGAAACATTCTGAGGGAACTTAAAGATAATCTAAATAAATGGAGACATACAGCTTGTTCATGGATTGGGTGACTCAATATTATTAGCATGTGAATTCTCCCCAGATTGATCTATAGATTCAACACAATTTCGGTCATAATTCCAGCCAGCTTTTTTGCAGAAATTGACAAAATGATTTTAAAATGTATATAGAAACAGAAAGGACCTAGAATATCCAAAGAAATCTTGAAGAAGAGGAACAAAGTTGGAAGTTCGCAATGAATCAAAACACTGAAATATCGATGGATGGGTACAGGGATGGATTGATGGAGAGATAAAGCAAATATAATAAAATATTAACAGTTGGAACTAGGGGGTAGATATAGGGGTGTTCACTGTAAAATTATTTCAACTTTTCTGTACATTTGAAAAGTTTCATCATAAAATGTTGGGGAAAACTTGTATGAGTCTTTATTGAAGGTCTTTTGGGAGGCACAGCTTATATCACACAACACACAGCAAAGCCTTCTAAAAATCCTCTGTACATCTATTTCCTCGAAGTCTCATACCTTGTTTATCATTATAAATACGTATTATTCTTCTGTTCTGGAATGTAAGGAAATGTGTCTATTTTTTTCAATAAAAAGGGGGAGCCCAAATGCAGATGTCAAAAGTGGAAGCAAGTGAAAATACAAAGACTTAAGGCAAGTGACAAATTGCATTCCTTACTTGATAATCACAGGTTGTTTCTGACCCCAGATAGTCAGTTAGACTTGGTTCCAAGTATTACAAGCTATTTCCAAAAATCAAATTTACCTTCAAAAGATGAGCTCATTCCACTACTAAGGAAATATGAAGTAATATGACCAAGGCTAAGTAGGATATTCCTAAGGAAGAGTGTCGAACATGTCGTACACAGTAACAGCATTGTTAAAATAGTATAAAACCACACAAGATGACTATTTTGAAAAGAACCATATCCAACTGGAGGTATACATTAAAAGAGCCTTCTAAATTAAGTGCATTGTTTCACATTCTAACACACAACAATGATGGATGTTCATAATGATAAGTTTGTGTTATCAAGATTAAATTACAAGTAGTATACTGTTTATCATGATAAAGAACTTTGAAAGCCTTCCAACAGAAACAATAAATCTTTAAAAAGCTCTGATGCTTGAACGTCAGCTATCTGAAGAATTTACTACGTGGGATAGCTCATCTATTTCAGAATATCATATATTACTAAATTCACTTCTGGAAACATCTTGACATTTTGTTTCTTCTAGCCTAGATATAATCTTCAAGCCAAGATTTCAAAACATCAGCTGTCTCTACAGGTGTATTGAGAGACATCACAAAGTGAGCATCAGAGATTTATTTTCTAACAGCAACAGGATGACTAAAAGAGAAGACAATTATGTTTATTTCTGTTTGAACAGTCCATCAAATGATAGTAAATCCAATGAAAAGATAGTATCTCCTAATGATGTTTTGTGGAGTTCAGTATTTACAACGTATTCCTAAGAATAATGCGTGTGATACAGCAGCTGTAGATGTTACCTATGTGGTTAACTCTCTGACTTCACCCCTTTTTCCTCCCTAGGATTCTGGTGAGGATTAAAGGTGAAGGCATTTGTAACACACTTAACACAGTGCCTGACATATTAGGTAAATGCTCAGTAAGTGCAGGGTACTGCTATATTTTATAGATTGTGGGGACAGCATTTTAAAAAGTGTAACATGAGAATGAGGAAGGAGAAAATAAAAAAAGTATGTTTCAGCTAATCAGTCCACTCCCACTTGTCATTTTCCAAAATAAACACCCTAAAACATTTGGTGTTAGTTACCCAAGTATTTTTGGGTTTGTGCTCATTTTAGTTCAAGATTTACATTTTTATCTTCATTGATTTTAAATGACATAAATATTCTTATTTTCAAAAAAATCAAATCAAATTGAAGCATGTAAGATAAGACGTTAAAACCCCTCTCTCTGCCTCCTAATCTTGCTACATGTCCTCCCAAGAAATGTCAAGCTGTCTCTGTAGCCCTCCAGTCATTCATCTACGTGTGAAACAGCATTCAGGTTCTACAGCCTCATCCTGGGCATTTCAACGTAAGATTTAGTCTCTTAGTCATTAAATAAAAACTTCAAGTCCTCCCGCAAGTAATGTTCCCTCTGCAGCTTTGATAATGATCTCAATACATTTGAAAGGATTTGACAAGCCCCCCCCATCTCCATCCTTACAAATACACCTATCTCTGGGTTAATTTAGGAATTCAGGAGACTCAGATATACCAAAAGATACTGGAGGCCTAATTCCATCAAAGAACCTGGAAATAGGAGATTTGAGAGCTCACTGCCACAGCCAACCCAGTGAGTCATGTAATCAGTTGGAACCAGCTAATTTCTTCTGGGCCTGCTGTCTCTCTGTCTATGCTGCTCTAAGGAATATAGTAAAAGATGAGCCATAATTTAATAAAAGTATCATAGAAAGATTCCACAAGGCTGGGAGGCCTCTCTTGCTTTGTCTAAGCAAGTTATCACCTAGGCCATGAAATGTAGAAAGAGTCTTTCCAAAGGAAACGATTCCATGGCAAGTATGCCACATAGATGATTAAAATTCAGCAGGTTACACTTGCTGCCATTCTACAAGTGGTTTTCTAAGCAATCGTTATATTTTGTAAGCTATCTGTCCCATAGCTTTTGTTATTCTGGAAGGATTGATGACATCCATATCCTTTCCAATAGGGCAGTTTTCAATTTAGCTATATTCAGGAACCTACAAATCAGTCTGAAGGGCACTGTGAGGAAGACAGCTCTCAGACCTCAGCTATGCTGCAGATGATTCTGCTGAGAACCATGAAGTACTAATGCTCTGAGACCTTTGATGGTCCCCGGGCAGAACAACGTCAAGTGTGAGCTTCTCTTGGAGCAAGTGTAGGAGATCAACATTTTCCATCCCAAAATGTTTCTCTTTGGCATGAGGATTATTTTAGGCTGGTTATTTTTGAGAAACAGAAGACTCAGGAAGAGCCTTTGCCTCTCACTTACCTGCCTAAAAGGATTTAGATAAAGGGCTTGTTCCAGGAAGAAGAACCATCACCAGAGATATCTGCAAAGAACATGAGCTATGGGGCTGGCTCCATGGCCGAGTGGTTAAGTTTGCGCTCTCCACTGCGGTGGCCCAGGGTTCGGATCCTGGGCACGGACATGGCGCCGCTCGTCAGGCCACGTTGAGGTGGCATCCCACATCCCACAACTAGAAGGACCTGCAACTAGGATATACAACTATGTACCAGGGGGGTGGGGTGGGGTGGGGTGGGGTGCGGGTGGGGGTGGGGTGGGGGTGGGGGGGTGGGGTTGGGAAATAGAGCAGAAAGAAAAAAAAAGATTGGCAACAGTTGTTAGCCCAGGTGCCAATCTTTACAAAAAAAAAAAAGAACACAAGCTAGGTGTGGTAGACTGGGGGAAATTTAGCAAGGCCTATTTGATCAAAGTCCTCTCTGTGTCCCCAGTCTGTATACAGCATGGCAAATATTTGTTTACCAAAGATTTGCATTTCCCATCTTCCTGTGAGTTGTCTCTCTTCTCTTTGAAGCTCCAAACCCCAACGAACTACACAACACTTTATATCTACAACAGTTCAGACGCAACATTAATTGTCTTAATGCATTGGCCTGTGAATCTTTATTCTGTAGAGCCAGAGGGTTAAATATGGCCATAAATCACCAAAATTTTTCTACCAAGATTTAAATGAGACCAAATAAATACATTTTGTTCTTTTAATTGCCATTGAAGTTTCATGGTGCCGCTTAAACCATGAAACTTAAGTTGGGCTTACCAAAGAAAACAAAAATCTGCCATAAAATTGGTCACAAAGGAGTTTCTGGTTGTGAGCCATCAGAAAAGGAAAGTAGGGAAGGAGAGAAAAAGGGGAAGGTACTAATTAATTGAGTCATAAAAGCTTATGCAGTGGCCAAAAACTTCTCAAATTTGATGAAAGACATGAATATAAGCATCAAAGAAGCTCAAAGAACTTCAAGTACGGTAAACTTAAACAGACCCACACCAAGAAACGTTACAATCCAACTGTTGAAAGGCAAAGACAAAGAGAGAATCTTGAAAGCAGTAAAAGAGAAGTCACTCATATGCACACGGAATCCTCAAAAAGATTATCCCCAGATTTCTCATAAGAAACTTCGGAGGCCAGAAGGCAGTGGACTAATATATTCAAGTGCTGAAAGAAAAGAACTGTCAACAGAGAATCCTATATCTGGCAAAATAGCCCTTCAAAAATGAGGGAGAAATTAAGATATTCTTAAAATAAACAAAAGTTGAGGGAGCTCACTCCGTTGTATGGATATGCCATATTTTCTTTATCCATTCATCAATTGATGGACATTTGAGTTGTTTGCACTTTTTAGTTATTATGAATAATACTGCTATAAACATTTGTGTACAAGTTTTTTAAAGATTTTATTTTTTCCTTTTTCTCCCCAAAGCCCCCCAGTACATAGTTGTGTATTCTTCGTTGTGGGTTCTTCTAGTTGTGGCATGTGGGACGCTGCCTCAGCATGGTCTGATGAGCAGTGCCATGTCCGCGCCCAGGATTCGAACTAACGAAACACTGGGCCACCTGCAGCGGAGGGCGCGAACTTAACCACTCAGCCACGGGGCCAGCCCCTGTGTACAAGTTTTTGTATGGATGTATGTTTTCAGTTCTCTTGGATATATATCTAGGAGTATAATTCCTGGGTCATATGATAACTCTATGTTTAACTGTTTGAGAAACTACCAAAGTGTTTTCCAAAGTGGCTGTACCATTCTATATTCCTGTCAGCAATTATAAGTGTTCTGATTTCTCCACATTCTCATCAACTCTTGTTATTGTCCATCTTTTTTATTATAGTTATCCTAGCGTGTGATATCACAATGAGATATTTCATTGTGGTTTTGGATTGAATTTTCCTGATTACCAATGATGTTGAGCATCTTTTCATGTGCTGATTGGCCATTTGCATATCTTCTTTCAAGAAATGTCTATTCAGATCATTTGCCCATTTTTAAATTTGGTTGCCTTTTTATTGGTGAGCTCTTTATGTATTCTGGGTACTTATCAGATACATGATTTGTAATTTTTCCACCATTCTGTGGGTTGCCTTTTCATTTTCTTGATAGTGTCCTTTGATGCACAAAAGTTTTAATTTTGATGAAGACCAATTTACCTATTTTTTCTTTGGTTGCTTGTGCCTTAGGCATCATATCTAAAGACACTATTGCCAGATCCAATGTCACAAAGATTTATATTTATGTTTTCTTCTAAGAATTTTATAGTTTTAGCTCATATATTTATAGCTTTGATTCGTTTTGAGTTAATCTTTGTACATGGCATAAGTTAGAAGTCCAATGTCATTCTTTTACATGTGAATATACAGCACCATTATAGGAAAGACTATTCTTTTCCCCATGGAATTGTTTTGACACTTTGTCAAATCAATTGGCCGTAGATATATGGATTTATTTTTGGACTCTAAATTCTATTCCTTTGATTTCTATGTTAATTCTTATGCCAGTACCACATTATCTTGATTACTGTTGCTTTGTAGTAAATTTTGAAATCAGGAAATGTGAGTCCTCCAACTTTTTTCTTTTTCAAGATTGTTATGGCTATTTTGGGTCCCTTGAATTTCCGTATGAATTTTGGGATTAATTGTCAATTTCTGCAAAAAAAAGCCAGTTGGGATTTTGATAGAAGCTTTATTGAATCTGTAGATCAATTTGGGAAGTAGTGTTGTCTTTTTTTTTTTCTTTTCTTTTTGAGGAAGATTAGCCCTGAGCTAACATCCGCTGCCAATTCTCCTCTTTTTGCTGAGGAAGACTGGCCCTGAGCTAACATCTGTGTCCATCTTCTTCCACTTTATATGTGGGACGCTTGCCACAGCATGGCTTGACAAGCGGCGCCATGTCCGCACCCAGGATCCAACTGGCAAACCCCAGGCCACTGAAGCAGAACGTGCGAACTTAACCGCTGCCGGCACTGGGCCAGCCCCAAGTATTGCCATCTTAATATAAAGTCTTACTATCCATGAACATGGGATATCTTTACATTTATTTAGGTGTCCTTTAATTTCTTCCAACAATGTCTTAAAGTTTTCATTTTACAAGTCTTGCCCTTCTTTTGATAAATTCTTATTGCTAAAATACAGAAATACAACAAATTTTTATATATTAATCTTGAATCTTGCAACCTAGCTGAATTATTATCTCTACTAGTTTGTGTGTGTGTTCAGGCACACATGTATGTGTGTATGTGTATTCTTTGGTGTTTTCTATATATAAGGTCATGTCATTTGTAAATTGAGATAGTTTTATTTCTTCTTTTCCAATCTGAATGCCTTTTATTTCTTTTTCTTGCCTAATTGCCCTCACTAGATCTTCCAATACAATGTTGAATAGAAATGGTGAGAGTGAACATCCTTGCCTTGTTCCTGATCTTAGAGGGAAAGCATTCATTCTTTCACCAATTAAATATGATCTTATCTGTGGGCTTTTTAAAATAGAGACTTTTATCAGGTTGAGGAAGTTCACATCTATCCTCATTTGTTGACTGTTTTTTATCATGAAAAGTTTTAGATTTTGTCAAATGCATTTTCTGCAGCTATTAAGATGATTATGTGGTTTCTGCCTTTATTCTGTTAAAGTAGTATATTACATTGATTTTAGATGTTAAAACAAACTTACATTCCTGGGATAAATTCCAATTGGTCATGGTGTATAATTCTTTTAATGTGTTGCTGGATTCTGTTTATTAGTATATTTGGTGAGGAATTTTGCATCTCTATTCATCAGGGATATTGGTCTGTAATTTTTCTTTTTCTTTTCTTTTTTTCTTTCTTTCTTTCTTTTTTTTTTTTTTTTTTTTGATGCCTTTATCTGGTTTTGGTATTAGTGTAGTACTGGTCTCATAGAATGAGCTGGGAAGAGTTCCTCCCTCTTCTATTTTTTGGAAGAGTTTGTGAAGGATTAACATTAATTCTTTAAATATTTGGCAGAATTCACCAGAAAAGCCACCTGGTTCTGGGATTTTAGTTGTAGGAAGATTTATCTATTTTTTTTGCAGGGAAACATTTGCCCTGAGCTGACATCTGTTGCCAATTTTCCCTTTGTTTCCCCAAAGCCCCAGTGAATGGTTACATATTCTAGCTCGAACTCCTTCTAGATCTTCTATGTGAGCTGCCACTGCAACTTGGCAACTCTCAGATGGGTGGTGTGGTTCCGGGAGCAGGACATGAACCCAGGCCATCAAAGTGGTGAGAGCATTGAACTTTAACCATTAGGCAATCAGGGATGGCTCAGAAGACTTTGATTACCAATTCAATCTCTTTCCTTTTTATAGGTCTCTAGATTTTCTACTTCTTCTTGCATCAGTTTAGGTAGTTTGTATCTTTTTTAGGAATTTGTTCATTTTATCTAGGTTATCTAATTTGTTGGCATACAATTTTTCATGGTATTTCATTATAATCCTTTTTATTTCTGTAAGGTCACTAATAATCTCTCCTTTATCATTCCTGATTCCTGATTTCAGTAATTTGAGTTTTCTTTCTTTTTTTTTTCTTCATCAGTGTGGTTTAAAGCTTATAAATTTTGTTGATCATTTTAAAGAACCAACTTTTGGTTTTGTTTATTTTTTCTATTCTCTATTTGCTTTATTTCTATACTTATCTTTGTTCTTTCCTTCTTACTCTTTGCTTTGGGTTTAGTTTGTTCTTCTTTTTCTAGCTTCTTAAGTTGTAAGATTAAGTTATTGATTTGAAATCCTTGTTTTTTTTAAATAGAGGCATTTGAATTTATAAATTGTCCTCTAAGCATTGCTTTCACTGCACACCATAAGTTTTGATATGTTGTGTTTTCATTTTTATTTATCTCAAATTATTTTCTAATTTTCCCTGTGATTTTTTCCTTGATTCATTGGTATTTAAGAGTGTGCTATTTAATTCCTACATATTTGTAAATTTCTCAAATTTGTTTCTGTTATTGATTTCTAATTTCATTCCATAGCAATCAGAAAAGATATTTTGTATGATTTCAATCCTTTTAAATTTTTTGATACTTCTTATGGCTTAACCTATATCTATGTTGGAGAATGTTCCATATGCACTTAAAAAGAATACATATTCTGATATTTTGAAGTGGAGTATTCTAGAGATGTCAGTTAGGTCTAGTTGGATTATAGTGTCCAAGTCTTCTGTTCCCTTGTTCATCTCTGTCCAATTCTTCTTGCCAGTATTGAAAGTGGGATATTGAAGTATCCAACTATTATTGTTGAGTTGTCTTTCTTCCTTCCATTTTGTCAGTTTTTGCTTAATGTATTTTGGGGTTTTATGGTCAGATGCCTATATGTTTATAATTGTTATATCTTCTAGCTGTATTGACCCTTTTATCACTATAAAATGACTTTCTTTGTCTCTAGTGACAATTTTTGTCTTAAATTCTATTGTGTCTTATATTAGTATACATACTCCAGCTCTCTTTTAGTTTGTGTGGTTTATTTTTTTTCATTCTTCTACTTTCAACTTATTTGTGTATTTAAATCTAAAAATGTCTTTTGTAGACAGTATATATCATGGCTTTTTCCCCCCAAACCATTCTGCCAATCTCTGCCTTTTAATTGGAGTGTTTAACCCATTTACATTAAATGTAATTACTGATAAGGCAAGATTTATGACTACCATTCTGCTATTTGTTTTCTATGTGTCTTGTGCCTTTTTTGGTTTTCTGTTCTTCCATAACTGACTTGTCTTGTGTTAAATATTTTCTAGTATATGATTTTAATTTCTTTGGTTCTTCTTTCACCACATACTTTGAGTAATTTTCTTAGTGGTTGCCCTGGGGTTTATAATTAATGTCTTAACTTTTAACAATCTATCTTGAATTTATACCAACTTAATTTTAGAAGTATATAAAAACTTTGCTCCCATATAGATCCATTCTCTCTCCTCCTTTTTGCTGTTATTGTCATATAAATTACATATTTATTAATTATTTTCCCATCAATGATATTTTATAATTATTGCTTAATGTAATTGTCTTTTAGATCAAATAAGTGGGGAAAAAAGAGTTACCAATGAAAATACATTTAAACTGTCTTTTTTATTTACCTATACAGTTATCTTTATTGATTGTGGACAGGTGAATTGTGGCCCTCAGAAAGATATGTTCATGTCCTAATCCTGGAACCTTTAATGTTACCTTATTTGGAAACCTTTGAATGTTACCTTATCTTTGAAGATGTAATTAAATTAAAGATCTTGAGATGAGATCATCTTGGATTATCTAGTTGGGCCCTAAATCTAATGATAAGTGTCCTTATATGATACACAGGGAGAAGAAGACAAAGAGGAGAAGGCAATATGAAGATAGAAGTAGAGATTAGAGTGATGTGGCTACAAGCCCAGGACTTCTGGGCAGCCATCGGAAACTGGAAGGGGCAAGGAATGGTTCTTCCCTAGAGACTCTGGAGAGAATGTGGCGCTGCCTGATTTTGGCTTTCTAGCCTCCAGAAATGTGAGAGGATAAATTTCTGTTATTTTTAAGCCATCTAGTTCGTGGTAATTTGTTACAGCAACTCTAGGAAACTAATACACCAGTGTTCCTTACTTCTTCATTCGGATTTGAGCTACTGTCTAGTATCTTCTCACTTCAGTCTAAATGACAACCTTTAGTATTTCTTGTAGGGCAGATTTTACAGCAATGAGTTTGCTCAGTTTTTGTTTATCTAGGAATGTCTTAATTTCTCCTTTGTTTTCGAAAAATAGTTTTGAGGAATATATAGTTCTTGGTTGACAATCCTTTCCTTTCAGTACTTTGACTATGTCATCCCATTGCCTTCTGACCCCCATGGTTTCTGATGAGAAACTGTCAGTCTTATTGAGGATTCCTTGTACATGCTGAGTCACTTCCCTCTTGCTGCTTTCAGGATTCTCTCTTTGGCTTTGGCTTTTGATACCCAGATTGATTATCATGTGTCTAGGTGTGGCTCTCTTTGATTTTATGTTACTTGGAGTTATTCTAGTTCTTGGATGCACAAATTAATACTTTTCATCAAATTTATGGAGTTTTTGGCCGTTATTTCTTCAAATATTCTTTCTTTTATCTCCTTTTGGAACTCTCATTATGCATATGTTGGTATGCTTGATGGTGTCCCACAGGTTTCTGAAACTGTTCACTTCTCTTTATTCTTTTTTCTTTCTGTTCCTCAGATTGGATAATCTCAATTAATCTTTCTTCAAATTCATTGATTCTTTCTTTTGCCTGCTCAACTCTGCTACTGAGTCACTCACTCTAGTGAATCATTATTTCAGTGAACATAATTTTCACCTCCAGATTTCTATTTGGTTCTCTTTTTAAAATAACTTCTCTTTATTAAGATTTCTATTTATGAGACATCATTCTCAAACTTTCCCTTAGTGCTTTTGACACTGTTTAGCTTTTCTAACATACTTAAAACAGCTGATTTAAAGTCTCTGTCTAGCAAGTGCAATGCTTGGATTTCATCAGGGACAGTTTCTATTGTTCTCCCCCGCCCCCTCCATCTATGGGCCGTACTTTCTTGTTTCTTTGGATGTTTTATCATTTTCATTGAAAACTGGACCTTTGGAGGTAATATAATGTTGCAACTCCACAAATAAGATTCTTTTCCTTCCTCCAATTTGTTGTTGTTATTGATTGTTGTTTGTTTAGTGACTTTTCTGAACTAATTCTGTAAAAGTTGTATTTTTTGTCAGGTATAGCAACTGAAGTCTCTGCTCAGTTAGCTTAGTGGTCAGTTCAGAGGTTTCTTTAAATGTCTGGAATCAATTAGTTTTAATCCCACTATATGCGGAAGCAGTCTGTGTATGTTGGGGCTTCCCTTCAATGTTCAACCAGCCTTCCATGTTCAGTCAGGCAGTTGGCAGTTCTGCCTTACTCTTCACTTCCTACTTCTGCAGAGTCACAAGATCACTCAGGATTGAGAGCTTAGGGCCTCTCAGGTCTTTCTTGAGCATGTAATCAGCCCTAGGCATGCACACAGCCCTACACATACAGGTGGCTGTCTTGATTCCTGAAATCATATCAGAGTTTTTCAAAGCCCCTGTGGATGTCTCATTGCTTCAGTTTTTCCTTTTAAGCTTTTTACTTCTCCTATTGTTTGCCCCGACTGTTATTTACTTCCTCAGGCAGTTACAAACTTAATCAATTGCTTTTAACTGTTTTCAACAAATGCACCTGGGAAACGCCTTTTCCATACTTTGTGAGTTCTGACAGCCTTGCAATTATTGTCTTTTAGGGAACTCCAGACAAGTCAAATAATGACAATTTTCTCTGAGTGAGGCTTTAAAGGTGCTCCAACCCCTTTCTGTCCTTCTGGTAGCTGCCAGATGTTGGTTCTCAAGGCTACTATAGAGCTAGAAAGCAGGGAATGGAAATAGGACAAGTTAACACGCCAGAAAGATTGCTATTCTTACTGAGATTCAGCCATTTTTCTTGAACAGAGGCTCTCCGGATTGCTGTAAGCCATTAGTTAATTTCCATAGTTCTGAAAAAGTTGCTTCTGACAATTTTTGCCAGTTTTCTCACTGGAAGGAGAAAATTTTTAGAGATCCTTACTCCACCATTTTTGCTGAGGTCTTCCTAAGGTGTTATTTTGATTTTTTTTTTTACTTAAAAATATTACTTCTTAAAAAGTATCCTGGTAATAAGGTGACAGTGAGGATATCTACATGGTATTTGGTACTTTCCTAATTCCCATAAAATATACCACATTTTTATTCATCAAATGAACAATGGATTTTTCTCCCATGGACACTAGTTTTGTTAGTTTTTTTCTTCTTTAGTAATAAAATTTTATTTTTATTAAAATGTTGCATTCATCTATAGATTAAAATATTTATCAAGACATATCAATCAACTGTAATGTATTTCAATGCTTATTTGAAAAATGAAAACTGTAAAAAATTTTGTGATGAGAGAATTTTTAAACACTGGATATTTAATGATATTAAGGAATTATTGTTAATTTTTTTGTTGATGGGAAAATTCCCTTGAGATTATATATTTTTAAAGAGTTTTTGTCTTTTATAGATTCTCAAAGAAATTTGTTCTCTCTTCCTATAAAGAGGGAGATACTAATTAGGCCTGTTAGGTATGCTAAATTGCACGGGAAGTATTGTCAAGTAAATGATGACAAACCTTCTTATGTTATATTGTGTAGATAAATATTGTTCATTATCTTAACCCTGCTGCCTTGCTTCCAATATCACAAGAGGAAAAGACCACGACTGCATTCTATTAATTAATTCGGTTTATAGATTGGTCTTACTTAAATGATAAGCAAGGATGTTATCAAGCTGGATATGCTGTCTAGCTTCAAGAATGCCCACTACTTTCTGTTAGCTCTGCTAACCCAGTAAAGGATTTCCTTCTACAGGCTCAAGAAAATCACCACAAAAGAAGGGAAACAAGGGTGGCAACAAGAAGGAAAACAATACTTTCAAAACTTTCTCCCACAGCAGCTCGTAAAGCCTATATTCATTGTGCTATATGCCCAAAATACAATCTAGGGAAACTATTTCATGTATCACAAGCCCACTTTCCCCTTCTTAAGGGACTGTTTGAGGTATGGCAATTGGACTTTGTCTAAATGCCACCATCTCAAGATAATTCCTGTTTGAGGAGTTTCTACAAAATTACACAGTGACCAGGGAACTCATTTCACCGGACAAATAATTAAATCTATTTGTGACATTTGGCCAATAATCCATTTAAGGTTTTCAGAATACTATCATATTTAAAGAAAGTAATTGATTTGGAAGAGACTGGTGTCAAAGGCCAGGCATTTATTGGGTGGCTCTTAATGGAACTCAATGGTTATATGAACAAATCTCTGGCCTTGGCTACCGCCGAGATGGCTAAAATACTGCACTGTGAGCTTCCCTTGGATGCAGGGAAGGAGTCTCACTGAGCTAACACCTGTTGCCAATCTTCCTCTCTTTAAGGCCAGATGGGCTTATTCAGTGTTCCACTGGTATGGCCACCAAGTGGCTATATTTGTTACTTCTTTAGGGCTAGATGATGTCATTATCACATATAGAAGCCCTGAATAAATTTACTCAACAAAACCTTTAACAATAGTCAAGCAGGAATAGCCTTATTAAATACTAAAATGTCTTTAATGAAAAAAGCTGTCCTTTGAAATAGAACAGACTTAGTCTAACTGCATCCCAAGGTGGTACATATACCATTATTCAAACTGAATGCTGTGCTTTTATACGTGATAAATCTTGCAATGTGTCATCTCTGCTAAAGCACATGAAAAAGCAGATGAATATCTTAAATTAATCTTTTATAATTGTAAACAATGCGAACATAAGGAGTCAGGTAAAAGCACATGTACAATGTTTGTGCAACAACCTAAAATTGATTGAAAAATTATATAACCATGAAAGGCTTCCTCTGTTAACATATACCTCTATGCTTATCTGACTACTTCCCCCCAACATGGATAACTGGGCAAATAAATGAGTAAAATCCTAGCACCAAGGGACATGATGAACCCAGGGCAGACAGCAACCACCCTGGCACCAAGGGACAATATTCTAATCATCAATGCTTTTATCAAAAGATTATAGATCAAAAGGGGGAGAATGGTAAATAAATGAAAGCAATAGTATATATTGGAGTACATGAGGAAGCCATTTGGGTTAAAACTAATTCAGCCTGAACTTGTTTTTCTAAAAGGGCCTGACATGGCCTGTTGAGTATGCATTGTATATCTGCTTTAAATATTTACTATGTCCCAAAGACAAGAATGATGCCCTTAAAGATAGGGATGTAACTTCCCCCCATATCGGCATTTCTTTAAGGATAAGCATCTCCTCCTGGGAACTAAGGATTAATTACCCACCTACTGTGCTCAGCTTGTGACCAATGACCTGCTGACCACTCATCTGTTGTGCCAGCTAAGCATCTCATGACCATTGTAAAAAGGACATTCCTATCATACGTGATGTATGCTCTTTGTTCCAAGAAGATATATAACCACTCTGTACACCCCACTTCTTTGGTGCCCTTCCTTCCTTGGAGAAGGAAGGCCCCAGGCTAGTCCTCAGATCTGGCTCATAATAAACTCACCCCAATTTTTATTTATAGATTGATTATAGATTATTTGCATCGACAAGATGCATGTCAAAATATTTACAGATAAAACTATATGATGCCTAGGATTTGCTTCAAAATAATCTGAGGAAATGGGAGAAAATGGACATGAGTATCGATGAAACCAGCATGGCTGAGAGTTGATAAGTGCCTAAACTGGGTAGTCGGTACAAAGGGGCTTACTATACTACTCTACTTTTCAGTGTTTGAAATTTTCCATAATAAAAGGCTTGGTGGGTTTTTTTCGTTTGTTTTTATAATGTTATGTTTCTTCAAGCCTGAGCCTGTGAAACATTTTAGTCATTTCTAGTGGGTATGTCTTAAAGCAAAGGTTCCAAACAGGTGGCCCTGGAGCTGCATTTGGCCCCTAGGTATGTTTTGTTTGGCCAGATCCATGTTTTTTAAAAAGATGAATCAGTTACCAACATTTTAATATTTTAAAACAGGGACATTTCAGATAATCAGCCAGATTTCAAGCTTCCCTTGAAACCATCAGAAACTCTGGCTACACTGGACTCTTATCCCACATAGTGACAACTAGCTGGAGCTAAGTTTCTGTCCCCTTTACAGAGGAAAGGCACTCTCTGTTCACCACAGTTCCCACTTCCCTGGCCTTTGCAGTCTCCTAAATGTGCCATTCCTGCCTTATTGTGACTTAAAGGCTTGTTGACAATAGGAAATGACAATGAACAACATCAAAACATTTTCTTGAGTTTAATCATTGTACAGTTCATCTGTGAAGCCAGACAGCCTGGATTTCAATCCCAGTTCTACCACTTGTTAGCTGTGAACAAGTTACTAAAACTCTCTAAGCCTCAATGTCCTCATCTATAAAATGGACATGACCATCATACCAACTTCACAGAGTCATTGTGAGAGCTCAGTGGAATAATACGTGTGTAACAGGCTGTTAAAATGGAAGTTTTGACTGAGGCACCTGGATAAAATAGATGCGATATTTTGAAAGGGGAACTGGAACAAGATGTATCTTTTCAAAGTAGCCATCTGAGAACCAGCTCCTTAATTCTTAAGCCCTTCTCCACATGGGGAAACAAAAGGGCTCAAGAGTAGAGATTGAGGAGAATTTTTAAAAGAGGATTTCTTTGGAGACAGTTATTCTGCGATTCCCACCCTAAGGAGAATGGGTAGAGAGCTTTACTACTTCAATCCCAAGTCAGGAGCGAGGGGCTGTAAGGAAATCACCTAGAGAAATGAATATGCACCCCAAAGTTTTGGAAGGACTGTAATGTGTATGTATTACATTATTTAAGACTGCAATTCTGTTATAGAGGACAAGAAAAACTAACAGGATGGATACTAAAAAGATATTATGTTAGTAACATCTAAGACATGTTAAAGATAAAGAGAATAAATGCAATACATGATTTTTTTTTTAATGGAACAAACAAGAGTACGTCTTATGGATAGAAAAGGATGGAAAAACCAAGTCATAAGGTAATGGATCATGCCATCTCCAAACTGACAACTATGTTATCCCTAACTTTTTCATCCACCTGTGATATCCATTTTGGTTCCATTATGAACCCACTGCGCTCCTCCCAAGAGATGCACATAAAATCCATTGCTGCTCAACAGCCTAACTGACAAGCTATGGCTAACGGCCAGAGCCCTGTGTCTCCCTGACAGAGTAAGCATGTGGATTCTCAGCACCTTCTATCTGCTGAGCCCGTTTGCTCATCCTCAAATCTGGTTCTCATAACCATACCATCAGTGGGGAGACTGATGCGGCAGGGGGCCAGGGTCGGTGGTAGGAGGGAGAGAGGACATGTGAACAATGAATAACAAAGGTCTGGCCCTGTGGCCGAGTGGTTAAGTTCACGCGCTCTGCTGCAGCGGCCCAGGGTTTTGCCAGTTCAGATCCTGGGCGCAGACATGGCACCACTGGTCAGGCTACATTGAGGCAGCGTCCCACATGCCATAACTAGAAGGACCTGCAACTAAGATATACAACTATGTACCGGGGGGATTTGGGGAGATAAAGCAGAAAAAAAAAAAAAAAAAAAAAAGTCAACCATTTTGGGGGCCAGCCCCCTGGCCGAGTGGTTAAGTTCTCGCGCTCCACTGCAGCGGCCCAGGGTTTCGCTGGTTCGGATCCTGGGCGCGGACATGGCACCACTCATCAGGCCACGTCGAGGCGGCGTCCCACGTGCCACAGCTAGAAGGACCCACAACTAAAATATACAACTATGTACTGGGGGGATTTGGGGAGACCAAGCCAAAATTTAAAAAAATGAATAACAAAGGACCTAACCATCTCTTTCCCTTTGCTTTTCGCTGTGTGTTTCAAAGTGATTGAACAAATCACATCATTTGAGCATCCTATTTTGGTCTGTGAGTGATTCTATTTTGTGACTCTGGACTAGCCTGTCTGGTAATGTACTGGAAGCTACCTCTGCATCAAGGTTATTTCCCACGTGACAGAGACGTAGTAGGCTGGTGTCTGACTCCTGCCTAGAAAATCTAAAAGGTGAGGGAGGTCTGGATGGCTGCCTTCACGGCAAGAGTGAAGGTGTTTCTGGTATGTTGGACTTGGCTGGCACTCCCAGAATTTGTCAGGTAAAGGATGCAGGAGAGAGCCAGCACCGGGTCGACCTGGTCCTCTCAAGATGGCTGCATGGTGGGATGGAGGGACATTAGCAGAAAAGGGTGGAGGTAAATGGTGGATTACCAGGAACAGAGGAAAGAGCTGTGAGCCAGCCAAGAGCAGGAATACAGATGCTTTTGGCCTTATCAAGGGTACTATTTGTGATAGATTCCCAGAAACTGAGAGAATTTCCAAAGAATCCACAAAAGCTGGGTTTGGAGAGTACCAACCCAGATTATGCAGGATGATATGTAAGAAGTTTTCTGGTCCCTTTAGCTGCCCCTCCCATCCCCAGAGGGGTCAGAAACCACAGTAAGTCAGCTCCAGGAAGTGGAGTTAAAAACCCCAGGTTAGGGGCAGGGGGTAAGGAGAAGGAACCATACCCACTTCCTGCCTACAGCGAGCCTCACCTGGGGAAGGGGAAAGCCTTAATTTTCAATCAAGACCAGGAGTTTCACTATTTCTTAGGACTGAACATTCTTCTTATTAAACTGAGACAGAGTGTGTGACCTATGAGAAACCAGGGAACGCGTGGGGCTTGCCCAAGTTTTCATTTAGGAGCATGGAAGAAGTAGCCCCACTGAACAAAATATAAAGGAGTGGCGGGAGACAAAGATAAAATTATTAATCACGACCCATAAGTCTTATCTGTTCAATACAATGTTCACATATGGAAAGTGCTTAGAACAATACTTGGCATATCATAAATGCTAAATAAATATTAACTATTATTATTATTATCCGCGCCATTGCCTGGCATGATAACTTAGACATATTAAGAGCTTAATAAATGTTTGTCAAGTTAAACTGAATTCATAGTAGGGGTGACTGAATGCTTTAATGGATCCTCAAAAGGTAAAGTTCCCAGAACCTTTTTGAGGCTCTCTCCTGAAATCCACAGCTCATTAATAAGGATAGCAAAGAGAATACCCTGAAGCATCCAGAGGTTTTGGGGGTTCTAGGGGGGGTAGGGAGCTCACTTCAGAAAAACCAGGGAAGCTCTTAAATAGGCCGCATATCATCCGGAGGATCAAAGGAAACTGCTTTTGACTCTATTCTTAGATTTCAAAAATAATTTCTTCATCCATAAAGCTGAAATACTGCTTATTTGGGAGTGAGGGCTAAAGAAAACCAATTGCCCATAGAGGATATTCCAGAGCGCACTTGGTGGGTGCTATGTAAACAGATCTCCCCAAATTTCCTTGCCCTGTAGAGCCTAGGCATGACCCAGGCTTTCTACAGCCCGTCTCCACCCCATTTTAGAAGGCAGCTCAAGTCTTGCATTTCACTGTATACGTCCTTAGAAGAAATTATTTATTTTCAGCATTGATTCCCTGCATGCTATTTCTAGAGAGTGCCTCCCAGCTGGGCAGCAAAAATCATTGAGTTGGACTCTAATTTCTTTCCCTGAACATAAAACTCAGTTGCCACAATGTATTTTTCATACCCTCTAAATTCTATTAGAGGAAAGCATATTAGATTAAACACTCATAGGGCAACGTTTTGAGTTTGTTTCTTGTTCATTTTTTTGAGGATTTGTTTGTCTCAGGAGTTTTGCAATCATATAAAATTCCAACAATTTTCTTGATTCACAGGTCATTTTTTCCAGCAGGGTCAAAACACTGCTAAGATGATTCTACTATATCGACCATCAGTCAGCTACCCAAAGGAATAGCTGAAGATCTACAAAGGTCTATTTGAATTCTTTTTAAAAATTTTTACTTAGAAGTATGATAGGACTCTCTGAAAAAGCACATGTTTAAAACGAATGTTTTTATTCAGTAACCTTGCCAACAGAGCAGTCACAAAATTTGAACTCCTAAGTCCTCGTTTTGATAAGCTCAGGATTATTTTGAGTTAACTAGCAAGAAATTTGTAACTATGTTTACTTGATTCTTCCTAGACTCTATTCAGATGCAGGGAAAACTCACTTGAGTGAGGTGCCCACGTGTATACTTCGTGTACTAGAGCGATCTCGGGAAGCAAAGACAACCTTATTCGATAAAACGGCCTTTAAAATGTACTCCAAAAGTTAACAACTACCTGAGTAAAACCTTTGGTTATTAATTTTCTATCACTTCTGCTAGAAAAAAAATATTTTTAAGAACTTTCCAAACCATTAAAATGAAACCAGAGATGAACCCTCAGCTTCTAACAAGTGTAACTTTAAAATTATTGTTTATTTCTAATGACAAAAGGAACACACGCTTATTGTAGAAAATTTGAGAAATATAGAAAAGCATAAAGAAAAAATTACAGCTCCCATAACCCCATTTTAGTGTATTTCTATATACATACACTTCTCTTTTTTTGCCTTGATACCTTACTGTACGTACACACAGTTTTGTAATCTTTTTTCACTTAATCTATCATGAATGGTTTTCCATTATTTTAAGGTACTGTATGCTGTTGTATTGCAGAATTTTTAGCCAATCCTCCACTGTTGCACAGTTACATGGCTTCCATTTTTTCATTCCAAATAAGGGGTAAAAATCCTTGCACATAAATCTATTTGAACATCTCTTATTGTTTCTTTAGAATAAACTCTAGAAAAGGAAATGCTGGGTTAAGGATATGAACATTTTCAAGGCTTATGAAAATGCAATTTAGTGGGGTTTCTTTGGAATTTTACATTTCTAAAAATAGTGACTCGACTGAAATAGCTGGAGTCATATTCTGCGTGGCTCCCCCAGGCAGGAACCATCCCAAAGCTGAGCTCCCTGGTACTTGGTGAGCTTATTAAAACCCAGTGTGAACTGTTTGTGCTGCCACCACCGCTGCAGCAGCAAGCCTGAGTGACAGCTCTCTGTCTTGTGTGCCAGCCCTTGTTGGCAGCCTCTATATCTGCTCCCCTCCCTTCCCAGCCAGCTGACTATGGCACAGGGACTAGAGAGACCAAACAGGTCAGGAACCCAAGGTGACTATACCCCTTTCCACTTGCTTCTCCACTTTTCTTCACATATGGTCTCCAACACATTTGTGAAATGTCTCAATCTGAATGTGAAAGACTGGGTGCCACTAAGGAGTAGCTAAATACATTCAAAATGAAATGAGAAAATAATATCCAGCGACACTTCTTCAGTTGCCAGATTCCATTTTCAGTCTCTGTTTCATACTTCCCATCAAAAATAAGCTAGAGTTTCATAGCAAAAGAGATGAACAACTGATAATCGGGAAAGATGATTTCTTGAGGCTGAGAACCATATTTGACCTTGGGTGATGTTAACCAAGTTGCTTGTGTTATATAGCCAATAAGAAAAAATAAAGTGATGTTGAGGCATCAGCAACAGCCTGTCTAGACACCTAGCTGAGGTGACAGCAACCTCCTTAAAGTATCCTTTTGAGACTAGCTAACAATCTTTCCAAGGGACAGTCATCACTGGGCCATTAAGAACTTTTCCCTAAGAGACTATAAAATAAACCTATTTTCATCGAACCTACCATTAAAAGTACCAAGAGTGTCAAACGAAAGTAAGATTTTATTCATCTATTTGGTTGTGGAAAGATTAAAAGTAGAATGTTTATTGGCAAAATAAATATTTTTTTAATCCCCCACACATTTTAATTTACTACTTACAACTATGCTTTCTGTTCATAAGTAATAATGTGTTTTGACTATACTAGGAAAACAGCCATTGTACTGGAAATTTTATTAAGACATAAATAGAATTTTTAAAGTCAAAGGCAAATCAGTGTTTAATCTAAGACCTAATCTAAATTGTCATGTTGATTTGGTTAAATAAGCATCAACTTCCACTTCTGGGGGCCCACCCCATGGCTGAGTGATTAAGTTCGCATGCTCCACTTCGGTGGCCCAGGGTTTTGCCAGTTTAGATCCTGGATGTGGACCTAGCACCACTCATCAGGCCACGCTGAGGTGGCATCCCACATAGCACAACCAGAAGGGCCTACAACTAGAATATATAACTACGTACTCGGGGCCTTTGGGGAGAAGAAGAAGCAGCGAAAAAAAAAAAAAGATTGGCAACAGATGTTAGCTCAGGTGCCAATCTTAAAAAAAAAAATTCCACTTCTGTTTTGGAGGATTAAGTAATTTGTACTACCTCTCCTTCTGAGGACAACTAAAAAAATCTGGACAAAATAATGGGAAAAAACGTTTCAAAAACATTAAAGAGGTACTAAGTGAGTGAGGAATTGCTTGGCCAAGATCCAATAGAACACAGAACTTCAAAGAAGTGAGTCTGTCATTGAGGCTCCTATTGTCCAAGAGGAATTTGACGAGCAGCGCTTAGAACAGCCTCACTAAGCTAGGGGACCAAAACTTAGAATCCTGGGTTACAGGGGAAGATGGGAGGCCTGCTCTTCATGGAATAGCCCTCTGTATCTTTTGATTTTTATATTATGTACACGTATCACCTTAAAAAAAACAAAACAAAATCTAAGGAGTATCAAATGCTCTGCTCCAAATCATTTAGTGAATAAGAACAATAAATCATATGTTCCTTAAAATCAATAGGCCCCATCTATACTCTAATTTTTCAAAATACAAAAATCAATATTATCGTGACACTTATAAATATAGTAATAGGCTGTACACTTCTCTTATATCCATTATTCTATTTTTAGGAATCTAGAGATAAGGCTTAAAAAGAAATACTTCTTTGTACTATAGAATACAATTATAAAAATATTAAAAATTTACTTTTAATGATCAGTCAATGCCCCTAGGATAGAGGGCAACCAACTCCTAAATCCGTGATACTTCTACCTTACAAATCTGGACCAGTATTCCATTCCATTTACCACTACAACAGTTTTCATCGCAGTTACAGATTGCTAAAACCGGATCGAGTTTAAAAGGTTAGAAATTACAATTAGAATAGTATTTCTCTCCCCATAATGGAACTACAAAGTTGAATCTAGATATTTCTTTTTCATTTAAAGATAGACTGTTTAAAGTTAACCACACAGGCTCACTAATGAAACTGATAATATCATTCATTTTGTGATAGACTTTAGAGACTATAATGATATTCCCAATTTTTCAATCAACCAAATTCTCTGAAGAAGATAGCACTGTGAATTTTTATAAACATTTTCCCATGTTGATGCAGAAAATGAGTTCAAGTAGTTTAAGAAAGTGACTTGTAGAGCAATACAATCATCAGTTCAGCTGAAGGGATGAATGTTTATTGGCTCAAAAAAGTAAGCCCCTGATTTGCACAGAAAGTCCAGTCTGAGGCTACATAACTTAAAAGAAATATTAAAAAAAAATAGAAGTTCCTGTGAAAAGCAACAATAAAGAGTATAACATAAAAATGAAACAAACAGCTAAGATTTCTGAGCCCAGATGAAATTAAGAATACAAATAACTGTAAGAACAAACACATAAAAGGTTAATAAAGAAAATAAGTGCCATCTGTTTTCCATGTTCCCTAAAGGCGGCATTGAGGGCATCTTATTGTTGTGATGTAACCCAGCATTCCTCACTACCTTGTGATAAACACTACCCCTCCACCGCCCAACCCATGTGGCTTAAGTGGGATTGACTCCAGCTCCAGCTCCAGGAGTAGCTGTCATTCAGAAGAGCCCTTCCCTCCGGCCAAGGGATTGGTGCAAAGATGGGAAGGTAATCCACTTAGAAATGTTTAGGAGAATTTTATGTTTAGGATGTCTAGAAAAGAAAAACTGTGGGAAGCAATTTTGCAACTTTGAGAAAACTGAGGTACATCCAGAGTCTCCAGAAACCACCTCCCATTCTGTACTATCAGTACCACATTGGATTATATTCTCCTATTTTAATACCTCTGCTTATGTGTGGAGTGGCAATATAGCACAGGAGTTAAGAGCACAAACTATAGAGCCAAACTCATGGTCTTAATCTCAGCCCTGCTTCTTACTAGCTGTGTGACCTTGGGCAAGTCACTTGAGCTCTTTATGACTCAGTTTTCTCACCTGTAAAATGGGAATAATAGTAGAACCCACTTAATAATGTTTAGGTTTAAATGAATTAATATATGAAAAGCACTTAGAACATTTCCTAGTACAGGGTAAGTGCTATATTAAATGTTAACTATTACAATTGTTGTTGCTGTAGGGTTTAAATGAACTAATACATGGAAAATGCTTAGGACAGTGCTTAACGTAGGACACCCCCTGTATGAATATTATCTGTTATTAAGACCATTCATTCAGGGGCCGGCCCCGTGGCTGAGTGGTTGGGTTCGCGCGCTCCGCTGCAGGTGGTTCAGTGTTTCATCAGTTCGAATCCTGGGCGTGGACATGGCACCACTCATCAGGCCACGCTGAGGCAGCATTCCACATGCCACAACTAGAAGGACCCACAACTAAGAATATACAACTATGTACCGGGGTCCTTTGGGGAGAAAAAGGAAAAAAAAAAAAAAGAAGCATCTCCTCCACAATTTAAAAAAGAAAAAAAAAGACCATTCATTCATTCAACAAATATTTACTGAGTGGCTTTTTTGTGCTAGGCCATAATGTCTTTATTCTTGACCAGCAGTGTCCAACAGAAATGTAATGTGAGCCATAAATGTGAGCCAAGTATGTAATTTAAAATTTTCTAGCAGTCACATTAAAAAAGCAAAAAGAAACAGGAAAAATTATTTTTAATAAAATATTTTAATCTAATATCCAAAATATTATCATTCCAACATGTAATCAATATAAAAAATTGAGATATTTTACATTCTTTTTTTCATTCTAAATCTGTGTAATCTAGTGTGTATTTTGCATTCACAGCATATCTCAATTCAGACTAGACACATTTCAACTGCTCAGCAGCCACATATGGCTAGTAGCTAACACGTAGTTCTTTACATTAATGAAGGTTAGGGAAAGAAGGGGAAAGTTATCTTTGTTTAGACACCATCTTGCTACTAATTACATAATTTATTTTCTTTTTGCAAAGTCCTTTCATATTATTTCATTTGATAGGAATATGCCTCATCTTGAAGAATGGATTAGATTTTAAGGAGTGGGGAACATCCCAACAAGAGGAAACACATGAGCAGAAGCAAAAAGGAAGGAAAACAAGGGGTCTATTAGGAAATCAGAAGTCAGGGATATAAACCTAAGAAAATGTATCAGGAAGCCCTCAATGCCAGACCAGGGAGGCTGGGCATTACTTGTCAAGTGGTGGGGACAAATCAAAGCTTGTAAGCAGGAAACAGGCAAGAGTAGATTAAACAGGCAGCTAAATATAACATGGAATGGGAAAGGTTAGAGGTAGTTCATTAGGAAATCACTGCTTTAAATCTCAGGAAGAAACCATCCAGGTAGAGAAATGGAGATGAAGAGATAAGCCTAGCAGGGTCTGGTACTCAGATCCTCACATTAGTTCCCTTCCTCTTAGGGTGATTGGGGAGTTCTTCAGGGACCTGTTAGAAAGATATTTCTTTCTCTCTCAACCAACAAATATCTGAGTACCTACTGCCTGCAAGGACTATGACAGACCTTGAAGATGACAAGAGGTTTTCACATATTGAGGTATGGGGTAACTATTCAAGTTCAAAACTGATTCAGCTTGAACTAGAAAGCCTGACTTACGGCCTATCAAACTTACATTGTACATCTGCTTATCTATTTAAGGAAGGAATCTCTCTCGAGATAAAGAATGTATGCTTCCCCTCCTACACCCTATTGGTGACAACACCCTATTGGTAACGCCCAGATTAGTCCCTTTCCTGGCATCATGGTCACATTGACATGCTAATTTGCAACTGAATATCTCTTTGAAAATGTATCCTGGTTGTGTTTAATGTATCTTCTTTGTTCTAAAAAGATATAAGACTGTACTGAAACTCATGCTTCTCTGGAACGCCTTCTAAGGCCTTCCTGGGTGATAATCCTCACTTTGGCTCATAATAAACTCACCTCAATTTTGATTTATAGGTTGGTTATGGATTATTTGCATCAACAAAGATATAAAAGGGAGCAAGGCAGGTAGGGTTCCTGACCTCTTACAGTTTATAATTTCTTGAGAGTGTGGGGGATCAGAATTTGCCACCCCAAAATGTCTCTTTGGCTCAATTATTTTTAAGAACAAAAGACTCAGGAAGAAACTTTGACCTCCCTCCTAACTGCCCCAAAGAATTTAAGATAGAAGGGCTATTTCAGGAAAGAGCTAATACCATAGCTAGCGATAGTATAATATAAACTAGGTGTGGCACACAAGGAGGAACCTAGCAAAGCTCACTTGATCAAAGTCTGTCCCATGTTCCATTGTCTTAGCAAGGAATGGCAAACATTCATTTAGCAAACACTGTCTTTCCATCTCCATGTGAATTGCCTTCCTCCCCTTTAAGTCCCAAACCACTACCCCCAACATCTTCCTTTGTCTTTAGCTGAAGATGGTATTTAAGGTAGTGGCTTCAGTCATTTTGGTGAGTTACTTAGTTTTCCTGGGTTTCTCTTGACAAGAGATTTCCACATATTGAGGTATATGGGGTAACTGTTTGGAGTTCAAAACTGATTCGGCTTGAACTAGAAAGCCCGTCTTATGGCCTATCAAACATACATTGTACATCTGCTTGACCATCAAAGTAAACAATGCACTCTCTTAAGAATGCATACTTCCCCTCCTGCACCCTATTGGTGATGCTCTATTGGTAACACCCGGATTAGTCCCTTTCCTAATATCAGGGTCATCTTGACCTGCTAATTTGCAACTGAATACCTCTTTGAAATTTTGATGAAAATGTATCCTGAGTGTGTTTAACATTATGTTCTTTGTTCTAAAAAGATATAAGACTGTATTGAAACCCATGCTTCTCCAGAATGCCTTCTAAGGCCTTCCTGGGTTATAATCCTCACTCTGGCTCATAACAAACTCACCCAATTTTGATTTATAGGTTGGTTATGGATTGTGTTGACACTCTCGTGTATACGTTATTAAACTTTATTTGATTTTCTCCTGTTAATTCTGTCTCACATCAATGTAAATCTTAGACCAGCCAGAAGAACCTAGAAAGGTAGAGGAATATTTCTTCCTCCTCTAGTAGAGAGACAAAAGCCTATTATCAGATAAATAAAATAACTTCACATTGTGATAAGTGCTATGAAGAAAATAATCACAGAGATGAGTGGCCAGGGAAAGGCAGTCAGATGTGGTGACTCAAGCTGAGATCTAAAGGATGAAAGGAGCTGGATATGAAAAGAGTCAAGGGAACTGTTCCAGGTAGAAGGAAAAGCATATGCAAAGTCCTGCAGGCATGAAAGAACTTGCAGTGTTCAAGAAACTAAAAGAACAATGTTGCTAGAGCATAACTTGGATGGAGACTGTGGCAGGAGGTACAGTGAAAGGGGCAATCAAGTGTACAGGTCATGACTGGCCTGCAGACCATGACAAGGAACTGGATCTTTTTTCAAGAGCAATAGGAAATCACTAAATTTTAGTGACAGAAAGGCTGTAGGCAAACGAAGGAGACAACTTCCCTTTTAAGATCACTCTTACTGCAGTAGGAAAAACTGCTTAAGGCTGGTAACGGTGGAAGCTGAGATTTCAGTTAGAAGGCAGCTAGAGTAAAGCAGCTAAGAGATGATAGTGGCACCGCTAGGTTAGGAAAAGTCCTTGGGAAAATTAATGATCCCCCCCCTCAAGATTTTTGCAAAAACAATCCCCCACGGGGCTTGTCCCAGTGGCATGGTTAAATCTGCACACTCTGCTTCAGCTGCCTGGGGTTTGGGGGTTTGGATCCTGAGCACAGACCTACACACCACTCATGACACCAAGCTGTGGCAGCGTCCCACATAGAAAATAGAGGAAGATTGGCACAGATGTTAGTTCAGGGCCAATCTTCTTCACGAAAAGAAAAAAAGATTTTCAAGTGAAGGGTGTTGTCCTATTATGCACTCCCAAAAAAGTCAACGTAAAATTATACCTTTATTCTAGATGTTAAAACATATTTACAACTTTAACCAACATTGTTAAACGCAAAATATAATTATTTCCAAAATGTAATTTTCAGTTTCATTTTAATTGAGGTGATTAGGAACCTTCCATAGATCACACACGACTTGCGAACCGAAAACACAACCAAGCAGCCATTAGGACTAATTGAGTGGAGCAAAGTAAATACACATCAGCACATGGTATGCGGTCCACATCTTGAAGAGAGATTCTTACTCGTCTGTCACCTCGACGCCGCCGCCATGCAGTGGCAGCCAACAAGAACCAAGCAGAGAAAGGTCTCACGCTGCACAATTTACTTTTCACACCCGCCCCGCAAGAGCTGATAAAAAGGCCCAGGACGTCTGCTGAACTAAGGGCGAAACCCTGGTTTAAAAGCGAATGGACACACCCAGAGGGTGCCTGCCTGTGCAGTCCTGAAGGCTTGGCCATAACGCCTCACAGTCCGGTCACCGCGTCAACCCCAAAGGCGCCTCCCTCCACGCCCTCAAATACCAACACGTCTGGAAAACCCTGAGGAACTTCCGGACGCCGGGCGATTCTCCAAGGCCCAGCACACGTGGCAGCCGCGCCTCCCCCGCCCCTGGGCCTATCAAATACCTAAAGAGCAGCTTCTCTACATGGATGGTGCAAACCTGCGCCCCAGCCTCAAACCCAGAGGGGCCAAGAACCCGCGCCTTTAAAAGACAATTCCCAGCCTCCTCTTTACCGGAAGTCGACGGCGTGACGAGGCAAAAAAGCCGTCGGGGGCGTGTTTCCGCAGGAACCAATGGGCTCTGCCCACCTCCCTCTGCCGTCGCCGTTTTATCTAATCGCGGCCTGTGACGCGAAAGGGCGGGGTGCGGACCGAGATACGGAAGCCGAGAGGGGCCAGACCTCTCGTCACCCGGGAGGCGGGGAAGCAGAAGCAAGATGGTTTACATCTCGAATGGTGAGTTGGAGGGGCTACGGGGACGCCCGCTGGCGGGGGAGGGCGGACTGGGTTTCTTCCATCGGCGCCCGCCGGGCCTGGCGCCCGTCGCGGCTTTCCTGGACCTTGCGTCCGTCAGCCAGGGGGAGCCGGAGGCAAGTCGGCCCGGCCTGAGGCGCGTCAGCCGAGGGTCCAGCATCCGGCGGGCAGGGGCCGAGTCCCCGCGGTGACGACGGTGCCGGTGCTCGGCGTCCTCGCCCTCGTAGAGCTTCTGACGGGGGGGACTCGCGACAGTGGTCTTTCCCCTCGGGCGTCCGCGTTCGCAACTGGTAATGGCAACAGTGTTAATACCATCTGCGTGGCGCTTATGCCTCGGGCACTGTTTGAGCGTGAATTCCCTTATCCACTCATCTGGTCTTTATAACAGCCTTAGGAAAGATTTTATTTTCCTATGTTATGAATGGAGGCTGAGGCGCAGATAGTGTAAATCGCTTGCCCAGGATCACAAAGGTAGTTATGGCTCAGTTCGGATTCGAATCGAGGTAGGCTGACGTCAGCGTCCTTGCTCTTACCAACAATATTGCCTTTCCGTCACGTGTAAAGAGAATTAAATGAAAGCTTTCGGTAGGCTTTCTCTTCCTGTAGAGGGTAAGTAGTCATTCTTAAAATTTTTTGCCCTAATTTCAAGGGGTACAGGAAGATGCACCACGCCCTTTAGGAGCAAGTTAGTTATTCCAGGAATAGAGGATCTGAAAGACGTAATTCAGTGACTCCGCAAAGAAAATGACTGCAAAGGAAAGACACAATATGACTGGGTTAGAACAGTGGCAGAACTGCCTGCCCATCTGTTTGACTTAGGTGAAATAAATGACTTGTGCAGTCTTTAGTTGTTGGATCGCTAGAACTAGGTCCTGGTTCCATTTGAATCATCTGTTCATTTTCAGAGATGACTAAGTGAGAAGTCTTCTGGCTGAATGCACTTTACATTTCTTTCCTCTTCAATATCTCACTCCCTCCTCCTTGTCTCCCACTTAAATAACTTTGAAACAAGTAGGTTGAAGGACGCTAAAGAAAAGCATCAAAGTTTCATCTTAGTTTTGGGCACTTGCAAACTTTGTGTTTTATCGTTTGGGTCTGGCATCTTCTATTTATGCATTCCTGAATGATTCTTTGTATTTGTAGTGTGTCTTCCTGTGTATGCATTATCGTAGTTCATCTGCCTGAATAACAGAAAGGTCCTATTAGGGCCTTTTATGTCCCTTTCATAGTTGAGAAATGCCAGTTGCATTCAAGCAACTTATTTCCCTCTGAGGATATTGGGAGGGGAGGTTTCTGCCTTCAGAAACAAGGAGGGAAAGTGCAAAAAGCAAGATGGAATGATGCAAGTGCACGCAGTAGGTTCTTTAGAATCCCAAAAGAAGGCTTGATGGGTTCCAATTAGATCTGTTTTCTTAGGACTGTATTTATTAGCACTTCATAGTTGACAAAACATTTCTTACTGCCAAATGACTTTTTCCCCCTAACCATTCTGTATGATTAGCCCTTTTTCCTCAGAGAAGGAAAATGTCACGTCAGCCAATGAAGCAGAGCTAGTGAGAGACAGAACCAAGCCTCTCATCCATGCACTGTCTTTAAGTGTAGCTCTTTTTTCTCAATAGCTCTGTGAGAGCTCAGGTCCTAGTGGAAATACCTGAAAGCTAGTTAAGGAAAGAGGAGAGGTAAACCCTGGCTGGAGGGGTGGAGGTGAGCATGGAAGAGTCCTTGGGAAAATGGAGAGGAGAGGTAGTTGACAGCTCTTCTTCTCCCAAAATATTCTGACCTCTTGATTTGCAAGGCTGAAAACAGGCAGTAGTAACTTCTCATGTTGTAGCTTCTATTATTTAAAGTGGTTTGAAAAATAGATCCAGTTTTGTTTAAGATAAAGCTGAAGTCTATAATTAGAATCAATAATATTCTGTTATAGAAAAATAGTGGTTATTTTAATGAACAAGCCAGGTTCTCTCTGTACGTAGAGCACACATTCTTTGCTTTATAAAAAGACTTGTAAGATTATGTATAAGCAATCTTTTTACACAGGCAAGAGACTTTGCAAGTGAAATACCCTGAACACATTTAGGAAAATGGAAGTGGTGTGAGCCTTCTTTTATATTCACACATCCCATTTGTTTCCTCAAAATACTTGAGTAAACAGGTATTCTTAACACCTATGTTCATAGCAGCATTTTCACAATAGCTGAAATGTGGAAGCAACCCAAGTATCCATCAACAGATGAGTGGATAAACAAAATGTAGTAGACACACATAGTGGAATATCAGCCTTTAAAAAGAAGGGAATTTCCCTAGATACGGAGAACAGATTAGTGATTACCAGAGGAACAGGGGGTGAGGGGAGGGCGAAAGGGGTAAAGGGGCACATGTGGATGAGAACAGATAAAAACTAGACTATTGGTGATAACATGATGGAATCTGTACAGAAACTGAAATATAATAATGTACACCTGAAATTTACACACTGTTAAAAGCCAATATGACCTCAGTAAAAAAAAAAAACAATAAAAAAGGAAATTTTGAAACATACTACAATATAGATGAACTTTGAAGACATTATGCTAAGTGAAATAGCTCATCACCAAAATACGAATATTGTGTGATTCCTCATATGAGGTTCCTACAGCTGTTGAGTTCATAGAGACAGAAAGTAGCATGGTGGTTGCCAGAGGCTGGGGGAGGGGAGAAATGGGAAGTTAGTGTTTTATGGGTACAGAGTTTCATTTGGGGAAGATGAAAAAATTCTGGAGATGGATGGTGATGGTTGTACAACAATGAGAATGTACTTAATGTCATAGAACTGTACACTTAAAAATGGTTAAGGGGCCGGCCCCGTTGCTGAGTGGTTAAGTTCACGTGCTCCGCTTTGGTGGCCCAGGGTTTACTGGTTCAGATCCTAGATGTGGACCTGCACACACTCATCAAGCCATGCTGTGGCAGCGTCCCACATAGAAGAACTAGAATGACTTAGAACTAGGTTATGCAACTATGTACTGGGGCTTTGGGGAGAAAAATAAAAGAGGAAGATTGGCAACAGATGTTAGCTCAGGGCCAGTGTTCCTCACGGAAAAGCATACCTTAAAAAAAAAAAAAAAGCTTAAAAATGGGGGACTGGGCCTGTGGCCTAGTGGTTAAGTTTGGCGCACTCCACTTCGGCAGCCTGGATTTGTGGGTTCGGATCCCAGGTGCACACCTACACCACTTGTCAGCCATGTTGTGGTGGCAACCCATGTATAAAATAGACAAAGGTTGACACAGATGTTAGCTCAGGGCTAATCTTCTTCAGCAAAAAAATTTAAAAAAAAAAGGTTAAAATGGTAAATTTTGGTGTATATTTTAACACAATAAAAAAGGGGGGGGAAATACTTGAAGCGTCACCCACCAAAATTACAAACTATAGGAAGGCATTTGACATGTTAGAGGAATGACCCCTAGATCACAGAGTTTTACTTCTCTGAACCCTTCCTTAGAATGATGTGCGCATGACCGACATCTGCTTTTGTTGACCGTTTGGAACAATGGCCAAGTTGAAAACAGTCTATGATTGTTACCTAACTGATTAAATGTAGTGCATCTTGTGTCAGGGATTTGTAGCACTAACCGAAGTTTCTTTGTTCTTGTCTGTAGGACAAGTGTTGGACAGCCGGAGTCAGTCCCCATGGAGATTATCTTTCATAACAGATTTCTTCTGGGGAATAGCTGAGTTTGTGGTTTTGTTGTAAGTATAGTAGTCTTCTTAATAGCCCTGATGTTTAAGTTGACAGAAGTACATTAGGTACATTATGTTGCGTATCTTAAGCTCAACTTTCCTGAAGCAGTTTTTAATGGTAAATTTTTTATTAATAGCTTTTCTAAGGGAAGTGAAGACTTTCATAGCGGTAAAGCTGCCACCAGACATCTTAAGATTATGAATATGTTAGTTGAGTTGGTAAGCTTGACCACATCTTAGCCTTGGTGGTAACCATTTCAACCTGCAGCTATGGAGCCAGGCCTGCTTGTGCTGATGCCAAATGACAGCGCCTCACTTTCTCTCTGCAATTCCTGGCTTTAGTGTGTATGTGCAACTTTTATTACATATTAAACAACAACTGAACAAGGGGAATTAGATCTTGATAAAAAAGCTCCCAAGTAGTATCCTTTTTTTTAAAGGAAGGGTTAGAATCGATACGGGGGAGACAAAAATTTAAACTTCACCATAATTTCAAGCAATTCTTAAATACACTTTTCGTCTTTCACATGCTGTTTGTTTTATAAAAATTGTTAATCAACTACTAAGAAGTCTTACTTATCCTAAGTTTGAATGTCTATTGAGTGTCTCATGGGCAGAGAGAACTGCAGGGATGCAAAGATGTGGGAAACAGTCCCTCCACTGACTTTAATATCAGTAAATATCTTCCTATGACAAGGGGTTTTGGGGTGGGCATGAGTGTGGAAGGTGCACATCAGAGGAAGTTATTTGGGGTGGAAGAAACATAGGAAAGATGGCAGAGAAGTTTGAATATCAGGCTGTGATCTTTATTCTTAATTTGGTTGTAGCTGTGGTATGGAAAGATTAATCTGATGGCTGTGTGTAGCATACATCAGAAGAGTAAAACAGGAGACAGTTTCATAGAGCATTACAACAGGGGACAAGAGAGGCCTTAAGTAACCCAGTGCAAAACTTCTTTAAAGTCTCTTACTAATTTTACCTACTCCATATTGTTTATTAAAAATATTGTTTTAAATTAGTTAAATTCTTCCCCTTCACAAATAAAATTCCATTTAAATGGATTCCCAGAAGCTCGCCACCCTTAGCCACTCCCTCCCCAAGGTAACGTTAGGTAGGCTATCAGCAGGGGAAATGCAGGGGCAGTGAATCTGTGATACCATAAGAACAGACTCTGGGACCTGACAGCTGTTGGAGAGTGGAGGAAGGAAGTTGGAGTGACTCTGGTTTGAGAGTCATCCGTAGACTCTGTCTAGGAGAGTTATCAGTAAATGAGAAAGACAGGGAAGGGTGGCTGTGGCACAGAACATTGCACATTCTGTTTAGACACATGCTTGTATTAGATGTTGTCCAGCTGGCTTCGAGAAATGTGGTTTTGGAGCTAAGACAGTTTAGTCATCCTCTCATGGAGGTGATTGTTGAAACCATATGTTGAAAGTGGCACTTCTCTTGTTTTCTGCCCCTTGTTTCAGTTTCAAAACTCTGCTTCAGCAAGATGTGAAAAAGAGAAGAGGCTACGGAAGCTCATCTGATTCCAGATATGATGATGGAAGAGGGTATAGCTTTTAAATTAATAATAGATATTTTTACTCCGTTGTGTATTTTAATTAAATTAGATATTATTGCTAGATGACACATAGGCTCATGGAAATTAAAAGTTATATTCTGTTTCACAAAATTAATACATTACTGTAAATTGTCAGGTTGCCTCTGAGTTGATAGAGTTAATCTGACAAAGTTAAAATGTACCTCAAATATCCTATGGGAAATATCTAAATTAGAGGATGAAAACTGATGGCCAACATTAAAATCTGGAGATTTACTTTTGAATCTGGATTTCCAGCTGCTAATGAAAAAGTCAGAAGATCAAGTATCTCTGGGTTAGGCTTGTGTTTCCATGTGGCAAAAGTCAGTTGGAGCGGGTTTTCAGTTGGGCGTTTATAGGAGGTGCTGTTCACTTCATCACAGTCCTTGCTTGACTCAGCTTTGCTCATGTTCACTGTGTGTCTGGTCCCTATAAGGGTTTGAATTTTTGACCTAAATGGTAGTTCCTATTTTAAAGAAAAGAGTCTATTTGAGTGTTTAAAAGGAATCAATTGAAGTAATGTCTCCTAAACAGTAGAAATTAACTTTTTCTTCTTTTAGGCCACCAGGAAACCCCCGCAGAAGAATGGGTCGGATTAATCATCTGCATGGCCCAAGTCCGCCTCCAATGGCTGGGGGATGAGGAAGGTAACTTCAAATCTGAAATTATTCTGTGGGAATTTCCTTTGGAAAATGCCTCCTTAAGAAGGTTTTCTTTGGGAAAAGAAGTTGCCCAATATTTTGTAATCCAGACATCATTATTTGGAAGAATATTTATATCTTGACCCTTGAAAAATCCTTGGCTGTATTATCTAAATATCTTTTGAAAAAGGTTTTATAATATCTGTTGATTGTTGGGCTTTTCATCCAGATCCAAATTAGTAACTAGTAACTAATTATTATAATGTTTTCTTTGTAAACATTCTAGGTAAATGTCTGCTCTAAGAAGCAGACAGCTGGACATGCACATTCATAGCAGAAGGAGACCATCAAGGAGTGGAGGGCTGACCATGCTGGACAAGTAGATGAATGTGTATGTCTGAATAAGGATTGCCCTGTGTCCTCACAGATAATGAGGTCGTGCTGGGAATTCCCTCCACAGGGATCTGGCATGACTGACATGCAGTTCTATAAATGCGTATGTTTGTCTCATTATCCTTTTTGTATAGTTTATGAAACTATTAATATAGTTTTAATAAGGAAATATTTTTAGGTTACAAAACTGACTTCTCATCTTTATATAATTAAAATACAAAAACTCTGAATTTGAAGAAAAATAAAAGGCTGTGTATTAGTACTTTGTGTCACCTTTTTCAACTTCTGAAATAGTGTTTATTGTTAATTTGTTCTCATTTATAAATAAATCACATTGTATTTATTTCAGTAGTGTGCATACAATATCTGTCCTCTTGAATTAATTTTTATCTTGAAACATTTGTCCCATGAATCTTTAATACATGTCTGAAAATTTGCTGCCGGATACAATTAGCAGGATATTTATAAAGCCATAACCGACAAAACTGAGCTACGAAATGAAGATTTGCTAGGTGATCTTTAAATTCGTGGACTTCAATGCTATCTTGACAGATTTGAGTTCTAAACTATTGCATAACATACTGCCTGTCGGCGTTAACCCCATTTGAATGCTGATAACGCGCTCGCTCTTTCACCAGAATGGAAGCTCTGTGAGGTTAGAGATTTTGTCCTCTTTACTCCAGTGGTTTGAACAATGACTACATGTAATAGGCACTGACGTATTTACTGAAAAAATGAATAAGATAGGTAATTCTACTTCCAGTGTTTAACAGGCTTTGAAACCAAGTGTTCAGTTAAGCCATTTTTATATCCATTTATAAGTATTTATTCAACCCTGTTTGCCAGGAATTGGGGATGTAGTGACATAAGACAGTGGTCTTCCACCGTAACGAAAGAGGCAATTATACCACAAGTTTAAAGATAATAAAGATAATTTATCGATCACTCAAGTCTGTGTCAGACATTTTATCTTTTACGTACTGCTAATTCTGACGCACTGAGGTGGTAGATAATATTTGCATTATACAGATACACACAAGGGCTCAGTAAAGTTTAGTAACTTCCCAGATAGTATGGCTAGTGAGTGGCAGAGTCATTCTGTCAAACTGCCTAAGGCTGTAGCGGGGAGACAGGGGCAGAGTCTCAGTAGGTGATGGCTTCTCGGCATGTGACCCATGATCTCCCGCCCCTCAGGACTGCTGCTGCAGGACTCTTCCTTAGGGCTTATCCTGGCTAGAGTCCTGACTGCATTTGACATTTAGCCGCCCCACTGCATATGAGGTAGTTAAACTATTGTAGGGCAGAGTGTAGCCTCTTGAGCAGCCTATGCTCAGATTCATCTTTGCTACTCAAGAGCTTATGATCTTGAGTGAGTTATGTCATTCTATCCCACTTTACTCATCTGTAAAATGGGGATTAAATTCCTACCTCAAGGGGTTCTTCACTTAGCAGTATTTAGTCAACAAATGTTTATTGGGCACCAGCCATATGCTGAAGGAAACAGTAGCAAATAAGACAAAGTCTCTCATCTCATGGAACTTACTTTCTAGTGTGGGAAACAGTAAGTGAGCAGACTACATAAGTACAGACTTAATTCCTGCTGCCAAGGAAATAAGAGGAGGATAACTGAGGGAGGCCTCTTTGAGGTGACAGTTGAGACAGGACAAGAATGGCCCAATGATGGGAAGGGCTTAGTGTGTCTGAGAAGCTGAAAGGAAGCCAGTGTAGCTGGAAATGCCAAAGGATGGGGGAGAGGTATGCAGTGAACCTAGAAATGTGGCAGATAATAGATTAAGTATGGCTTATAGGCTGTAGTTAGTTTAGTTGTTTACCGTGAGCAAAGGGAGTTTACAGCATGAGAGTTTAAAGCATGGGCTTAATTTTTGTTTGAGCTAACTCTAATATTAAGTGGAGTGCTGGGTACATACTATTGATTGTCTTAACTACTTCACAATATTTTAAAACTTGACACTTGGGCAATTGTATGAAGAACAGATCACAGGAGGACAAGACTGAAAGCAGGAACTTGGGTTAAGAGGCTGTTGTAGTCGTCTGTGTGAGATGATAGTAGCTTGGACCAGGTAGTGGCAGTAGGAATAGAGAAGTGCATGCATTCAAGGTATATGTTAGGGACTGCAGAATTTGCTGATGGATTGGATGCAGAAGATGGACAACTGAAGAATCGAAGTGATATTTACTGAGATGGTTAAAGTGGGCGTAGGTTTCTTTGGGGGTGTAGGGATCAAAAGTTCCATTTTGTACATAATTAAGTTTGCAATGCCTTGTTGACATCCAAGTGGAAATTCAGAATATGTCAGTCTGGATCCCAGGAAGAGATCCAAACTGGAAATATATATTTGGGAGTTTTCACATTTAAAGCCATGAAACTGTATAAAGTCATCTAAGGAGTGTGTAGAGAGGAGACCTAGCTCCAGAGAACCCTAACATCAGAGTCTGGACTGAGCACGACCGGTGACGTGAGAGAACTAGGAGTATGCGTGGTGTCCAGGAAAGCAGGAGGAGAGACAGGCGTGAGGACCAAATAAGATGCCAGTTATTGGCTGGTCCAGGGTAAGCGCTCAAAACAAAAACCACGTTCGTTGCTTGCATGCTACAGCCGGGACCAATCACAGCAGCATCCACCCAATCCACTCCCCGCCCCGCCCCGCCCGCGGCCCTCTTCGAGCAGCCCCGCCCTTCCGCCTTCCCGGAAGTCTCTGAGGCGATTCCCAGGCGGCCATCTTTATTGTGGGCAGCTGGCACGGAGGCTGCGCCTGCGCGAGGGTCCTTGCGCTCTGGTGGTCGCGGCGCCGCTCTGGGGCTGGAGGCTGGTGGGTGTTGGCGGCCGCAATGACCCAGGCGGAGAAGGGGGACGCGGAGAACGGGAAGGAGAAGGGCGGGGAGAAGGAGAAGGAGCAGCGCGGCGTGAAGCGGCCCATCGTGCCCGCGCTGGTGCCGGAGTCGTTGCAGGAGGTGAGGCCCCGGGGGCAGGTCTCGGCTGGGGTCCCTCGCCCTCGGCCCCTCGGCCTCTAGGCGGGGTGGGGAGGCCGGGGCCGTGCACAGCCTCGGGGCGCCCCTCGTGGGGGGTGCAGGGGGTGCCCGTACCCGTCCCGGTCGTCGCGGGTCGGGACGCCGGGGCGAGGCAGCGCCGGGGGCTGCGGGGCCGGGCGGCCGGGTCACTGACGCGTCCCCACCGCCCGCCTCCACCAGCCGCCGTGCGAGCCTCGGCGTCCCCGCGGTGACCGAGGACGGGGCTGTCCCCTGCCTCCCGAGCTGCTCTGAGGTTTCAGCGGTCGCAGGTGGCGTTTAGCGCCGGGCCTGGCTCCCAGGGAGCATCTCTCAGTGCTGGTGACGGAGAGTTAGGGTTCAGACTTTCTTCTCGGTTAAGGAAATCTCAGGTAGTTGGAGGTCATGTCAAGCTTAAAAGGAGGGAGAAGGTAGACGTTTGTCTGAATAAACGTTAGGAACTAGTGTGTCAAAGAGAGAGCAAGATTAAGCCATACCAACCAGAAAAACGTTATTTGCAAGTAGCATGGCAGGCACAGGGCGTTGATATTTATAATCTTACTAGTGAAGGAAACACCAACATTGCCATGGGAAAACGGGCAGAGGCAAGGTATCGTTCTCAGCAGAAGTCAGGAGGCATTTAAATGCTCAGAATTTCGTGTTGGACATCTCTGAGGGCGCTTCCTCACTGGTAGAGGGGTTAAGGATAATAGGCAGCGGCTGTAAAATACACAGCACAGTGCCTGGCACATGGTAAGCCCTCAGGGGGGTTATTACTGTTGCACAGGCCTCAGTTTCTCCATCTGTCTAGTTGAGGGGCAGACTGGATGTCAGACTAAGGGCCCTGCGGGTTCTCACCCTCTAGGATTCTCCTGCTCTGTGAGGGGGAAGCTGGAGGGAGAGCTCGCAGTTGTGGTGGGGCCACAGGTGTCAGAGCGTGGGGTGGGAGGACCCTGTGGAGTTACTGGGCACCCGCAGAAGCTACCTCCTCCAGCCCTGATGGTCTGGGACAGTTTCTTCAGAGGCAGTGATGTCTGGACTAAGGCCTGAAGGATGATTAGGAGTTAGGCAGGGGGAAGGAGGAATCTGAGAGAGAGAGAACAGCGCGGAAGAGACCTGGGGCGAGAACAGGATGTGAAGTGTTGGAGATCAGCATGGAGTTGAGGAAGAAGAGGAAGCAAGAGATGAGACTGGAGATCTTAGCAGGGGCCGTATCATGATGGTCATATAAGCCAAAGAGTCTGGCCCCTTCTCAAGGTGATAGAGAACTTTTGAAGCGCCAGCCAGACTCTGAGCTACTTGATTAACTCTGAATCCCTGCAGTAACTCTCTGTGGTAGAAACTTCAGCAGAGCGAGGAAGTGATGCAGTCTGAATTTGAAGCCAGATCTGTGACTCCATGCCTGAGCCCTTAACCACTGTAGCCACATTTCCTTAACTTCAGTCAGTTGTTTAACACTCTCTGGTTTTTCCCTGTCCTCTGTGGCACCTGAGCTGTAGTTTGCTTGGTAACTTTTTTACTCCATCTTATCTTAAGCCGTAGTATCCAGGAAATAATATGTAGGATGTACCAGCTAGTTTTTTTTTCTAATACATTAAAATAAATATGTAATTATTAAAAATAGTTGTCTATACTTTTGGATACTACATGTACTACCTCAGAACTTCTCAATGTCCAGTAGCCTGTGTGCCATTAACAAAGTTATGGGTATCCCTGATGGCAGGCAGCCTCATCTGTTTGTCCCAGTCTGCTGGACAGATGGTGTCTGCCACAGCACAAAAAGCTTGGGAAGTACTGTTCAACATCATGCTGTGTGAAAGTGATGCCATCCTCATTCAACAGTTACCCCCTGGCTCTGTGTACCACGTGCCGGCATAGAGTAGTGAACAAGACAGAAGTGAGCCCTTTTCACAAGAAGAGTTTTATGTGTTGGGAGGGCAGACAGTAAATAATTATGAGTGACAAGTGTCATGAAAAGAAGGCATGCTCTAAGATTACAGTCATGTGCTGCATGACGATGTTTCAGTCCATGGCCGAGTGCATATACGACAGTGGTCCCATAAAATTAGTACCATAGAGCCTAGGTGTGTAGTTGGCTATACCATCTAGGTCAGTGTAAGTACACTCCATGATGTTTGCACAACTATGAAATCACCTAGTGAGACATTTCTCAGAATGTATCCCCATTGTTAAGCGACACATGACTGTGTATTGCAGGGGGACGAGCAAACCTAGTCTGATGGCATTTAACTTCAAACCTAAGGGAAGCAGTAAGATTTACCAGAGAGAAAGAATATTGTAGGCAAAGGGAATTGCTTTTGTGAAGGCCTAGAAGTCAGCATGGTGAGTTAAGAAATCAAGAGACACCTAGATTGGGAGGATTAAAGAGACCCAAAAAGCGGGGCTGGCCCTGTGGCATAGTGGTTGAGTTTGGCATGCTCTGCTTTGGCAGCCCAGGTTCATAGGTTCGGATCCTGGGTGCAGACCTATATCACTCGTCAGCCATGCTGTGGTGGCAACCTCCATATAAAAAAAAAGTGGAAGAAGATTGGCACAGATGTTAGCTCAGGGCTAATCTTCCTCAAGTGAAAAAACGAAAAAAGAGAGAGAGACCAAAAAGGAAGTTGTTCCAGAGTAAGCCTAGAGAAGTAGGCAGGGTCTTGATCTTTGAGGTTCTGGACTTAATCTAATTGGCAAGCTGTGGAAATGTTTTAAGTGGAAACTTGCCAAGAAGACACCACTTTAACTCAGGGCAGGCAGAGTAGGTGCTAGCTGAGGAGTCACGCTGGAATGCTAGCTCTTAACAGAGGATCCTGTTGTCAAAGGGATTGTCAGGGTCTCTTCTTCCTTCCCCCACTCCCTACTGAAGCTTTGGGTCTCCAACAAGTTTACATGGTAAAGGTTCCCCAGGTGATTCAGATTAGATTCTGCCCCCTTGTGAATTATGGATCTAAAACAATTACCATCTGAAAGTAAAGTCCACAGTCCCCACTCCACTGTCCTGATTTGTGCTTTATCAGTCCTTGTTCACTGTCTCCCGAGAGTGGATTGTGAAATGCAGCCAAGTTATCTGACTTATGAGGATAGAATTGTGAACTTGGGCTTTTTAACCCCAGATTTTTGTCCAATCAGGTAAGTAGCACAGAACCAACAACGGTAAAGTTTTTAAAAACAATGACCAAAATACGGTTTATGCACGCACTTGGAAGGGGTCTTACTTCCCAGGATTACAAAATAATACTTTTCTCCTTACATTAATTTTTTCCGTCACCTGTTCAACCAGTGGTTTTAAACCTGAGTGATCATATTAATCACCTCAGGAGCTTTTGAAAATTGCAGACTCCTCAGCTTTCTCTCTGGAGAGTCCGAATTAGAAAATTTGTAGTGGGAGGCTTAGGGTCATTTTTTCTTTTTTTTTGTACAAGCATCTTTAGGTGATTCAAATTTAGGGAACCAGCACTTTACTAGTCATAGTATTCCCTACACTCTTATTCCTTGTTTGACTGTCTTCCCTGGTAAACAGAAGCATCTCTGACAGTCGGGACTTATTCTTGGTACCCCTTGTACCCACAGTGCCTGGCACAGAAATGTCCAGTAATTGCAGGTTAATTTACATTGGGTGATTATGGTTTTATTAATTTAAACAAATATTTGTTGGGCTGTGTACTGTGAGTCGGATCCTAGGAACACAGAGATACAAAATGAGTTTGTATTCAGGCAGGGAGCAGTAACCAGATGCCTCTCAAAGAACTCTGTTTACTGAATTATTTTGATACCTTTGAGTTCAATAGTCATTACAGGAAACTAGCTTCTTAGTCTAGCTTGTTACTATGTGTTATTTAACTTGTTACCTGCAGATTATTTACTAAGGGCACACTCCTGTGTTTTATATTTGCAGCAAATCCAGAGCAACTTCATCGTCGTCATACATCCAGGTTCAACAACTTTAAGGATTGGTCGAGCCACAGACACCCTTCCTGCCAGCATTCCTCATGTCATTGCACGAAGACACAAACAACAAGGGCAGCCCGCATACAAGGACAACTGGCTCCTAAGGGAGGGACTGAATGTAAGTCAGAGTTGGAGAACCTGGAGAGAAAGCCCAAGGTTATTTCCTTGAGAGGGCTTAGACATCCAAGCGTACACAGTTATCTTGAATAATTACATTTGTAGCTTTAATGGGTTTTAAAACAATAGCATCATTCAGGATTACAAATGTCATTTTTCATCTGATAGATTGTAAAGAAATAATTATAACAAAAGTAAGTCCAATTTTTTTTAACCATCAGGATGAATTGAGTATTGATAAATGTGATCTTAATGGAAGATACAGAATTGTCACTTGAAGTGATACGTTCGAGTCTCTATTAACTGACTGCCATATTTTCTCTTCCAGACACTTAGAGTTTAAACTGAGCTCATATTTTCAGTCCATAAGCAAATTGAATTGCCACAATAAACATTTATTACAATCTTAGGTCAAATCATAATTTAAAGGCAGTAAACATTTACTTTTTTTGTTTTACAGATTTTATTTTTTTTCCTTTTTCTCCCAAAGCCCCCTGGTACATAGTTGTGTATTTTTTAGTTGTGAGTCCTTCTAGTTGTGGCATGTGGGACACTGCTTCATCATGGCCTGATGAGCGGTGCCATGTCCGTGCCTAGGATTCGAACCAATGAAACCCTGGGCTGCCACAGCAGAGCATGCAAACTTAACCATGTGGCCACAGTGCTGGCCCCAACACTTACTTTTTGCAGATAGTAATTTTTAGGAAAAATTTTCAAGATAGGTGATAAATATATATATTGCATTGTAATCCACTTTTAAGTTTTAAATTGAGGATAGTTTTAGGAACTTGCAGTTTCTATAATTCTGATAGTAAGCCCTAGGATTCCAATTTTTGACATAACTAGCAGACTATACTTAAGTCCACTTCTAAATTTAAATATAACTTGACGACATAAGAGTCTAAAATTCACCTATGTCTTTGGATCTTAGAATTCTACTTTAGGGAATAAATCTCAGGAATAAAAATGGAAAGAAAACAAAACATATCTACACAAATATTTATGGGTATTTTACATTCTTTACTGTATCACAATAAGTTGAGTACTTGTTGATTAAGCAAAATAACACATGAAGTAATATAACATTGTTATAAAATTGTAAACCTGAGAATTATGTAGATGTATGGAAGAGTCTCTGAAGTAGTTTGTCAATATAAAGTAGCTATGCTCTGAGGGGTGCTAGGAAAAATTTTATCAACCAGAAGTCATTTGAGGTTATAGATTTTTGCAAATAGTTGGTTTATGGTGAGGGTTCCTTTCTGACTTTTATTATAAATAATAAAAAGATTACTTTGAATTCTGAAGATTAATACATATGGCAGAGATTAAGGAAATGCTATTTATTGACAAGGGAGCATTTCCCATTGCTGGATTAAATTACTAGTTTGCCAAATTGCCTTCTTTTTCACCAAATCCTTCGTACTGCTCATATTTCATTCTTTTTTCCCAGAAACCTGAAAGTAACGAACAAAGACAAAATGGTCTTAAAATGGTGGATCAAGCAATATGGTCTAAAAAGATGTCAAATGGTACAAGACGGATTCCCGTGTCCCCTGAACAGGTTCAGTCTCAACTCCTTAGATTTGTTCTTTTACCACAGCTACTATATCATAATGCCATTGTGTGCTCTCCCTATTTCATTATGCAGACGCAAGATGAGATTTCCTTAAAATAGGAAGAAAGAACATTCATAGCCACCTATGGAATACCTGAATCAGTGTCACAAATGCTTAGGCAAGCCAAATAATTTTTGAGGTTGTGGTTCTTATAGCAAGTTGATGAAAATTTACAGTTTACCTGAGAGTATTAAGTGTACAATTCCAGGATCTTATTGGGAAGCTGTATTCTTACTACATTTGCCGTTTTATACGATAAACCAGTACTATTAGGTATGAGCATGAGTCAGTATGATATAAAAATTTGTATTCGACTTTAAGCAGAGTGTAGTATTAATTATGGACTGGCTGTGAATCACAGCCTAGGCATTAAAATCGCAGAAAAAATCAAGATTGCAGAAGAGGGCAAGAGAATCCTTTTGTTACCAGTCAGTATTTTGCCAGATATCTTGGATTTGTGATTAAGATTTGCCACTTTACCTGGTCTCTGAGAGAGAGGGGAAAAGGGGACTCATACTACTCCCCCCACTTTTTTTCTTGCATAAATTCAGAGAATTTTCTGATGCTCTTTCATTGCAGGCACGCTCCTACAACAAGCAGATGCGACCTGCAATTTTAGATCACTGTTCTGGAAACAAGTGGACAAACACATCTCATCACCCTGAATTTTTGGTAGGAGAAGAGGTAGGAAACTTCTTTACAGTGAAATGGAAGGAGAAAACCTGATCCTAGTCAAAAAGTTCATTTATTTTGCCATCCAATTATTGTTTCCTAGCATTCCATAATCCTACTTTGAGGACCAGATATTCATATTGTCTCCTGAAATGTTAGATTCTACACTCTCAGCATTTAGAACATTCAGCAAATGTTAATGATAATTTCTGGCCTTAGATTTTTGAATGTGAACCCAGAAAACCGTGAGAGAAGAGTTTTAACAATGTATTCATCTCCCTGTCTTTTCTAGGCCTTGTATGTTAATCCATTGGATTGTTATAATATCCACTGGCCTATTAGAAGAGGTCAGTTAAATATTCACCCAGGACCTGGGGGCTCCCTTACGGCTGTTCTGGCAGATATCGAAGTAATATGGTCTCATGCAATACAAAAATACTTGGAAATCCCACTGAAAGATTTAAAGGTGAGCTGAAATTCCCAGTACTTGGATTGTCTTTAAGATTTTTGGTCAATAAAAGTACACATTATGGAGTTGTCTGTAATACTGTGTCCTTGAAGCATTCTCAGCCTTGAGGCGTTGAGGGTATCTTTTCTTCTTCACTGAGTTTCCCTCTGTTGCTTTCTCTTTTTCTTATTCTGTTTGTTTCTTGGGTGTCTCTCTACTATTCTGCAGTCAGCAAGCTTCCTCATGTTTATAAGCCCTCTCTGGACCTTTTTCAGATACATCACTTGTCTTATTTTTTATTTCAGAAGTTTTAAATAATTCAAAGGAAAAAACAGCCCAAACTTTAACGTTTTCTGTTTTTTCATAAAACCCAAGAAATAACAGAGAGGTTTGAGTTTTTATTCTGGGCCTCTAACCATTGCTGCTCCTCCTCTAGAGAGAATCCTCTCTGAAGACAGGTGTGGTGACATTTATTTTGACTGGACTTTAGTGTTAACTATTTAATCTTTTTTCTTTGTTCTTCTTTTTAGTATTATAGATGTATCTTGTTAATTCCTGATATCTATAATAAACAGCATGTGAAAGAATTAGTGAATATGATCCTAATGAAGATGGGTTTTTCAGGTATGTCTGATATTCCATTGAAACCTACTTGAAATGAGGTTCTTTTCTTTATTACTGACAAAGTTAATCTAATTCACTACCTTGCTGAAATGCTTATTTGAGAGGATCCGTGATGCTTGGACACTTGCCCAGAGACTCCTAGACTTTTGCTGATTATTTGTCTTAGGATCTTCACTGCTCCCCAGCTGAGCACTCCTCTGCCTTTTGTTTTTTCAGGGATTGTGGTCCATCAGGAGTCTGTGTGCGCCACCTTTGGAAGTGGTTTAAGCAGCACGTGTATTGTAGATGTTGGAGACCAGAAGACAAGCGTGTGCTGCGTGGAGGATGGGGTCTCCCATCGGAACACTCGGTAAGGGACTCAGGAGGTGGCATTCCTCGTCCTCCCCTCACAGTCTGTTCAACTATAAAGCATCACAAATTAGAAAGAAATTTTTATAAGGAATTATATATTCAAATTTTGCATAGGAAACCAGCATTATTCTGGACATGTGACTTCTATAAGGCTACAAACGACTGATTTTACCCTTCCCATTGGAACTCTCATGTGGGTTCAGTCAGGAGCTCCTGAATGTCCCAGAGTGGTTGTGTGCTTTCCTGCAGAGATCAGCTCCATGTCTTTTGTGTGGTCTGACATAGAGATATCAATTACACTCACAGCAAAGCTTTATTTAGGCAAGTTGTATAACAGAAAATAGGTGTTCAGGTCTGAATTCTTTGGCTAGCTAGCATTTTGAGTATTTGCGTTTGTTGTCATAATTGTGTTCAGTGAGCGATGAATAACTTTGTGGTGGTCAGATTCCTTCATGATGGCATCACTGAAACAAAAGTCAATAAAATAACTGTCAGGGCAGGTTTGCTGCTTGTCCTTCCTGAGATAAGCCCAACCCAGGTAAGCAGGCCAGGCAGTGCACATGTGGGCTCCTGCAGCATGCAGTGTTCCCAGGATGGCTGCTTTAGGATGCTTTAGTTCTTCCTGTCCCTCACATAAGTAGTTGGAGTGTCAGAGTATAGAAACAAATGTCAAAGGGGGCCCAGGCAATGCATGAGAAAGGTTCATCTGTTCCCTCTCACCCCAAGCTACCAGGCATTCAAAAACTCGAAATAAGTTATTTTGGCTCATCTCTTGTTTACATTATGTAATGCCAGTGGCTCAAAGTATGAAGAAAACACTAGACCCAGGTCTTGTACCACTAAAGTAACTCAGCAGTGGTCTTTCCGAATTGTAGAAACATTCAGTTTGGCTAGCATTCTCTAATCTCCCATCAGTTTGTCTTAGGGTGTCAGTGCCTGCCACCTTGACATGCCAGTGAGTGTAGACAGGCAAACAGCTGTCATATAGTGAACATGTTGACTTGGAAATGAGCTGGATTTAATAATGTGTGTTCTGTTTCTTGGAGACGTTTTACAAACTGCATGACTGCTTCTGGGTGCCCCACCACTGGTTTTTTCCAGAGTTGCCTTTCTCCCATCCATCCATTCTGTCCTTTCCTTCTTTAATTTATTCCTGCAACAAACATTTTTTGAAAATTGCTATGTTTCACCATGCCTAATGGAGTTCTTGAATCACCCTTTGCACTTTCTCTGCCCTTTTCTCTTAACTCTAGGCTCTGTCTGGCATATGGGGGATCTGATGTGTCAAGATGTTTTTACTGGCTGATGCAGCGAGCTGGGTTCCCATACAGAGAATGCCAGTTAACAAATAAAATGGATTGCCTTCTTCTGCAGCACCTTAAAGAAACTTTTTGTCATTTAGATCAGGTGAGAGCAAAATCAAAATTGCTGATTATTTTTGTTTTCAGGAAAATTTTAAGATATTTAAAAGGCAGTTAAAAATTTAACAGTATCATGCTACTCTGTCAACTCTAGGTGATAAAGCCTTGAGGCTGAAGCTCTTAAGGAGTGAGTTTTCTTGGTGAGGTCAGAGCCATGAGGATGTGTCTCAGGCTCTGAAAAACACAGCTTGTTTTTCTAAGGAAGAGAGGTTAGCAAATTTCTTTCTTTGTAGGATCTATGATCATTCTGATAAAGGATGAAGATAAACCTTTAGGTGTAATGAGTAGTAGGCTGGTAAATATTTAGGTACAGACATGGCACCATTTGAAGCAGTTTCTTAGTATTGTGAACAGTCAGCGTTTAATCATTGCTGTATGTGGATTGCTACATTTTTTTTTGTTTTGTTTTAGACTTTTTTTTTTTTTTTTTACCTTTTACAAGCAATATTCTGAATAAGAAAATTTTGAGAAACATAAGACTAGGTAACATTCCCCAGTTATTGAGAGAATTGGCTTATTGATTTCAGTCATTTTTATATTAGTGTATATTGATAATGAAGAAAACAAAAAAAATGCAGATGCTGGAAATTTCGGAAATGTTAAAAGGGAGGCAAGGTACAATTGAACTCTGTTTTATTAAGTTCCAGTGAGAGTGGTAGAAAGTTGTAGGGCAGTCTTTTTATAGGTGAGATTTAGATGGTAGAGAGGCATAATTGTAATTTTAGGAGTTTACATGCACTTTTACTGATCCACTGACAGCATCTTTTCCTGGAATCAGGATATATCTGGGCTTCAGGACCATGAGTTTCAGATTCGACATCCAGATTCCCCTGCCCTACTTTACCAGTTTCGATTAGGAGATGAAAAACTCCAGGTAATGTATGCGTGTATGTTTCCATGGGTAGAAAGAAAGTCAGCCATGTTCAGTCAGACTGAGAGAATGTGCACTTGCTGGAAACCTCGTGAGGTCAGAATGTCAACTGGTTGTGGATTATCTGCTAAACCAACATTTAAGCAACGGATGGAGTACGGATTACAGTAGATCTGAGGGCTTTTGAATTAACCACTATGTGACTGGTTGTTAATGAGAGAGAGGGGCACCATTGTTATTAGGAAATTATAAAGTAGATTGCTAGGTACTGTACATTTGCTTTGAAATTTCTCTCTGAGGTATCATATCACCCGTTCAGTTGGATGATACGTGAGTTTTCTGGCCTATCGTGCACTAAGGAAGTAATGCTACTCCCAAAAAAGAATGCTACCCAGTCTAACTTCTAGGATCTGATCTGCTTGTTTTGTTTTTGGAAGAACGAAATTTAATGGGTTCGTTTTTTCAAGAGGAGTATCCTCAGTTGATTGGTCAATGTCTTTCTTTCCATGCACAGGCTCCAATGGCTTTGTTTTACCCAGCAACTTTTGGGATTGTTGGACAAAAAATGACAACTTTGCAGCACAGGTCCCAGGGCGACCCTGAGGATCCTCATGATGAACATTACCTGTTGGCTACACAGAGCAAGCAGGAACAGGTCTGCAGTAATTCTGGTGTGAAAGGAGACAGTTTTGTCCCTGAAGGAGAAGTTTGCTCATGTTTAATGGATTATGGCAGCCACTGCAATCTTACAGCATACTAAAGCTGATACTATTTTAGAACTGTAGATGAAATGAAGTCTAAATTTAAATTTGGATGACAGATTTCTTCATTCGGCAGACGTTAATCTAGTTTTCAGAATACCAGTCCACACATTTACAAGTTAATAACGAATTTGGTGTATATTATTTACTTACATTGTCTACTTTTGAATATTTATCCAGTAGTAAGTATTTCCAGTAAAATCTCACCCATTTTTTAATTTTAATGTGAAAGGTGTGTGGCATAGGCAAAGACCTGAATTCCTTTGTCCAAAGCTGATCGCAGTAATAGAATGTCTGATGCAGGGGCGCAAATTAAAGCTATCATCTGCCAACAAAACAGCAGCTCATGATGGAGAGAAGAGCGCTGTAAACCTTTTCTAGTCTTTGTTCCTGTCCCAAAGGTGAGCCTGAGGTGGTTAGACAAGGTCTGAAAATGAGGATTCCATAACAGCTGCTGGTCCAAAAATTCCACTGACATACTCCACTTAAAAACATAGTTCAAGGGGGGGAAAAGTCCATCTACACTGACATTTCAATTTTAAAACTCAACCAGTAATAGTAAGGTTCTGAGACCTGCCCTGCCTGCCAGTGACTGCTTTGGAATTGTCAGCACATCCTCATCTCTGTACACCACCTCTCACTCTAGGTTATGTGGGAGTGGGTACCAGGTGGTTGGTTGTACACTATGGTGTATTTCCTCTCTGCACCATGGTGACAAGCCCTCCTTTTGTAGTAGTGTACAGTAGGGAGGGAGGGAGTGGGGGATCTAGCTGGAGAACATGAGCAGCGTTCTGTCATGGTCATACCATCTACTTGGTTGTTCTTTTCATTGATTTAAAGTCTGCAAAAGCTACTGCTGACCGGAAGTCTGCATCCAAACCCATTGGATTTGAAGGGGATCTTCGTGGCCAGTCCTCTGATCTTCCAGAAAGACTCCATTCCCAGGAGGTGGATTTGGGATCCTCTCAGGGAGACTGTCTGATGGCTGGCAATGATTCTGAGGAGGCCCTCACTGCACTGATGTCCAGGAAGACTGCCATTTCGCTGTTTGAAGGGAAAGCCCTGGGTCTGGATAAAGCCATCCTTCATAGTATAGACTGCTGTTGTAAGCACATTTGGGGAGGTGGGGAGATAGCAGTTAAGTGAACTGTTCACAGGGTGGTTGTGTAGTGTGGCATATTTATTCAAAAACTATCGAGTGCATAGTTTGTGCTTGCATTGTCAGGTGTTGGGAATTGGTTCCTGGCATCGTTGAGCATATAGCCTAGTGGAGGAGACTGAAATAAGTCAATTTATCACATAAATGTGAAATTACAACTGTGGCAGGTACTACAAAATTGAACTGAAGGGTACTGACTGAGAGTTTCGGTTGGAGGGATTTAACAAGGGATTCTGCTCAGTATGGGGTGGTGTGGAGGGCGGCAGGCAGGGAAGGCTTCCTTGAGGAAGAGCCGCTTGAGAGAGATCTACAGGGTGAGTGGGGGTTAGGCAGTCTCAGATCGGGTGGCATTCTAGGCAGAAGAAGCCTGGATGAAGGCCAGTTTGGCTGGGAAACAGGGTGCGAGGGTCAGACTAGAGAAGTGGTAAGTACACACCATGTGGAACTTTGTTGGTCCCGTTAGAGATTTTGGTCCTGATCGTGCAAGTAGCAGAATGAGGGTGCGGCCAGCAACATGCTCACACTGGTGTTGGCAAGATTCCTCTGGCCACATTATTGAGGGTGAGTTGGAGAGAGACCCTTAAGGCTCTTACAGTTGTCCAGGCAAGAGATGTTGGTGGCTTAGGGAGGTGATGGATATGGAGAAAAAGTGTGGAAGGAATATCACTATCTTTTCAGCATCTGATGATACCAAAAAGAAGATGTACAGCTCCATCCTGGTGGTGGGAGGTGGTTTGATGTTTCATAAAGCTCAAGAATTTCTGCAGCACAGAATTCTCAACAAAATGCCACCTTCATTCAGGCGAATTATTGAAAATGTAGACGTGATCACAAGGCCCAAGGTATGCTGTTTGTGGTGCAAGTTGGACTGTATACAAATGAAACCAGCATTGATTATTCCTAATTGTAATGTTTGTGGACGGATAGAATCCTGGGAGGCATGGGCTTGTGTCTGGGAGTTCTTGAGGGCTTGGAGCAAGTGGGAAAAATTACTTCCAGCAGGGTACAGCGGTGGTGGGAGGAGCTCTGCTCCAGGGGACTGGATTCCTGCATGACTTTGTGAAAGGACTAGTGGGGGCAAGTCTGCTCTCTCCCCTCAGCCAGAACAACTCCACTTTGCTCTCTCTCTCATGTTAAGGATCTGCTGCTGGTTCCTGGGCCAGGTGGATCTTTAAGGATCTTTTTGGCTTGAACTATCTTGAAAAGAAACATAAACCTACGAATTTATAAACAGATTGTGTCTATATTTCATTGTATCTCACAGACAGTTCCTGTAAATGTTCGTATTTAATTTTAATCCTGAAGGAGGGGTTGTGAGATGTATTTGTTCCGCTCAAACTTCAAATTATCTCCTTACGTATGTTCCTGCCTACAGGGCCTGACTGTTTATGAATAATAGTGACTAGTAGCACCTTCAGTAATAAAAACTAAAAAGTTTTCTTGTCAGTTGAAACAGAAAAATGTCTGTAGTTCATGGGTCCCGCATGGGTCTTTAATGCAGGTTGAAAATCTGGCTTATTAGGTATTGACTCAGCAGGGTTTTTCTCACCCCCAAATTCTAGTAAATGATTAAGTATACGTCTTGTCTGCTTATGCTGGAATATCTTTATCCCTTCCAGGACATGGATCCCCGGCTGATTGCGTGGAAAGGAGGGGCAGTGTTGGCTTGTTTGGATACAACACAGGAACTGTGGATTTATCAGCGAGAGTGGCAGCGCTTTGGTGTCCGCATGTTACGAGAGCGTGCTGCTTTCGTGTGGTGAAACGGGAAGGAAAAAGTCACCGTCGAAGACCACAAGCAAGCCTTTTGGTATAAAAGACTCTTACAGAATATACACTTTTTAACTTATTGGCCTAGATGCTTAAGTTTCATGGAAAATAAATAAATTTTAACTTTTATGATGAGGACATTGGTGTGAAATTATGAGCTGGTTTTGTAGTCAGGACATTTGAGAATAAACATGAATTTACTCTTCAGTGGTAAACTCCTGCCCCTTTCTCAGGGTCGCACAGATTCCCCAGTGAGGTAAAATGCTGCTGTTGAGTGGTTCTTAGGTGTTGAAGCTCTTCACTGAAGTTGACTTCTAAGTGTGTGATGCACCCACGAGGGGTGGGTGTGTGATTTGTGTGCCTGAATTGTGAGAAGAACTGTACGGTCATGACATTTTCCCTCTTGTCTAGGACAGCAGCACGTATGACATGACTCATGTCCTCTTGGAATTCCAAATAGGAAAAAACTTTTTTTTCCATTTTGTGTTGGATTACAAAAAAAGATTGGGGCCCATTCAGGTCTAGATTTCCAGAGGCAAAGACTTCAGGCTGGGCTGGCTGGATTTTGTTACCTGATATGCTCTAGGGTGGGCTTGGGGAAAGAAAACAGTCATTTGACCAAAACAGAACAAAAGGTAAAAAGGAAAACTCGTTTCCTTCCTAAGAAATGATTTAGGTATAATTTAGATTTAACTTGTCTTGTGCAGATAAACAAGATGACTGCTGTAATTGCTACTAACTTAATCATCAAGCCCCCAGTTTTCCTTTCCCTGAAGAGCCATTGGCAGTGTGTGGAGTTCTTTGTGTTCAGTATGATGGTTGACCTTAATCTGAGCAGTCTGAAGGGAAATTTCAGTAATGGAGACGGCTGTTACCACCAGTGGTCCAGGCCTTGGGGGAGCCTTCTGAGATCTTGACCAGAGGAAGCAAAGGCATTGTCAGGAGACAGGAGCCAGTCACTGAGCACAGCCTGTGGCTCAGAGACCTGAGAGGATAGAGAGAATGCTGATTCTGATACTGCCACTCCCTGTAGGCACCTGCTTCCACCATCCCACTTACCAAGAGAGAAGGCAGGCCAGGGGAAAAACAAAAGTAGAGACGGATAAGAGATGAAGGTTAAGAGTGGACTATAGAAAAGAGTAAGGGGGCCGGCCTGGTGGTGCAGCAGTTAAGTGCACGTGTTCCAGTTCAGCAGCCCAGGGTTCGCCAGTTCAGATCCCGGTGTGGACATGGCACCACTTGGCAAGCCATGCTGTGGTAGGCGTCCCACATATAAAGTAGAGGAAGATGGGCACAGATGTTAGCTCAGGGCCGGTCTTCCTCAGCAAAAAAAAAAAAAAAAAAAAAAAAAAGGATGTTTAGAAGTCTTAGGATATGGAAAAATGCTGGTATTGGAGCATTTTGCATAAATAGGAGTAGCCTACATATCTGCTCAGGTTAGGATCAAAGAACAGTCCACCAGAATAACAAAATTTTAACTTGCTAGTACTGTTTGGAATGTGTGCCTTTAATCTGAAAATTGTACTTTGATTTTTTAAATTTATGCAATATTGATTTTGTTTATGTTTCTAGGCTGTTTCAACACAATGTAGTACTGGCTACCTAGTTCCAAAAGCATAATGTATTTCTGTTTATAGTAGTTTTTCACATAATAGCATACATGAAATTGGTAGATGGTGTTTCAGAGAAAGTTAGTTTCTGGTCCAAGTTTTGATATAAGCCATGTCCATCTTCTATTACCAGCTGTTATAAGCACTGTGAAAAGTGATCATGACAAATAAGTGAGCTTTACCACATTAAACATATTGCCTCAGCCATTATTAAGTATCTGCTTGTGAAGCTGAACACAGTGAGTTTTCACTCTATGCCTCATTTTGATTTTATTTCATCCATAAGAGGTATTCGAAGGAGTGGTATGGCCCTTTAGAGATAATCTACAAATACATTTTAACAGTCATCCACCTGAAATTGATCCATGTTCTAGAGCAGATTCAGTATTGCACTATGTGAAAGAGACAGGCATTCCTAGAAAAATACATCTGTTAATATAACAACCTTTTGGTGACCTCAGCAGTAAGGAGAAGATGCTTTTAGGAAAATAAAAAATTGGAAGGCTTAAAATACCACGTATCTCTGTGTTCTGTAACTTAGGTAGTTTCTGTTTTTACTTAAGTAAACCATTATAATAACTCATTTACAAAAAGATTACTTCAAGAGGGCTAACATCCAACATAACAGGAATTATTTTTGTTTTGAACATGAAAAGTTATGTAATAACCAAGAAACTCTGAACTGTGATAGTGACCTCTAATAGGTAACTTTGGGCACAAGTAGACATCAGGTCTGCAAGTAAGGTATTTTGGTGTTCATGTTAAAGTTGCCTGTACAAGGGTCAGATAGGACACAGCTCTGGTTCAGAAGGGAACGTCCTATGCAGATACCAGATAATCCAAGTGGTTACACGTATACTAGGTCATCTGGTTGACAAAGATGAGTTCAGCTTATTTCCTGTGTTCCTTATCTTAAAAATAAAGACGTGTGTATAATAGATGGTTTTTCACCTAAGAAGTTACTGAGTGAATTAGCGACAGCTTGTTAAATCTGGTATTCATTAATTCAGCTTAGAAATGTTACAGAGCTAAGTAATTCTACCTACAATGCTGCAGTGCATGGATTATTCAAGACTGGTTGTTGGGCTGGAAGGTGCTTTATCATTGCATTATCAGAATGGTTATAGTTTACATTATAACTATTCTTGATTTTTAGGCATGAAATTGATTTAGCTTTATAATTATAAATGTAGTCTCCATTCTTTATTTAATGCTGCAAGTAGTTAGTAATATTTGTAACAACTTTATTGGCATAAAAATTTTAAATTACTACACTAAGGCATATGTATTCAGTTATGAATCCTCCTTATTCCTATTGCTAAAGCAGGTGTGTGTATTATATACACACAGGTGTATATATGTAAAATCTTCCCTCCAAGTAGCCCATGTAATAAACTTGAGAATCATCACAGGTGCTTTTTTTCCCTGTAATTGGAGGGGTAGGAAGGCTTCAAGGTCTCTTGCTTCTCATGGGTGGGCTACAAGGCAGAGCATCTGTTGTGGCAGGCTCGCCACCTTTTTCCCACTGACACATGCTGCTCAACATGGAGCAGTTCTGTGCAGAAAGCAGCAGCGTCTTTCATGAGGCAGTACTTGGGGCAGACATGGAGCGCGTCGTAATCATCTTTGGTATCAGCCTCTCTAAAATAGACCACCATGTATTTGTGCAGGTGATTCTGGCTTCTCAGATCACTGCAGAAGAGGTTAAAGGCAAGGGGGAACAGGTCTTGGGAGTTCTCATGGGGGCTACCCTCGCTCTTGCCACAGGTACCATCACACACGTTGTTGACGTTATTAGAAAGAAGGAAGATGACTTTATCCGCTGCTTTCTTTTGAGTGGTAAGCCACTGCACTGGACCCATCTCAGCTATTTTCTTTTTCTGCCACTTTTCAAGGATAACCTCACTTCTGCAATGGTTTTGAAGAAATTTAGTGAAGTAACAGACTGTGTGATGGAAACATATCTCAGATGGGTAAACCACAAGAACCTTAATGGGGGACAGTAGCGCGGTAGTAGGGAAGGAAGTCTTCTTGATCCTTTCTGTGGGAGCAGAAAAGCATTTGTTATCTATGAACAGCAAATGGCAGCCTTTCTCTAGTCTAAACCATTGCTGATAAATGATGTCTTGCTAGGGAATGTCAGCTGAGCACCCAGGGCATTGTCACTGCCAGAGAGGAAAATACCCTGATGTTCCTTTCGAACACGTCACCTGAAACACAGGGATGCTTAAACCTTAAAGGTGCTTTAAAAGATGTATTTTCTAAATTCCTATCACTAATTCAGTCCTCTTAAGCCATGTCTTTTCAGATAAATTCATAGAAACCTTTTAGGTTTAGGGTACTTTGTTTTAGGTAGGTTGTTGTACCTTTAGTGTTTTTAGTGCCATATATAAACAGGGACAGCTGATCTCTGCCCTTCACATCTTATTTTAGGTCGGGTCAACTCAGTAGTTGTTCCATTTTCTACCTGTAGGGGGCAGAGTTTCTTTATAGTTCTGTCGATTAAGTGGTACCCCATTTCAGCTGGAACTTAACTGGAATTCTGTCCTATGTGTGCTATAGAACAGGAACTGTGTATAACAAGTACTGTTACTAATACAGCCCAAACAACATCATCTAAATATAAGTATTCCCAAGGCCAGAGTTCCACATGGCTTTCTTAGCTTAGATCATAAATTAATCTTGTTCTACCTACAACATCACAAATGGCTCAAAGGCTGCATTTATAGTTCCTTTTCTCCATGTGGAGAAGAGGAGAAGCAGAGGTTTTCAGTGGGCTTCCCTCCAGCTGTGTATCTATATAAATCCTCTGATTTCTATATTCAAGTCCTCAATTTCTGTGTTGAGATCCTCAGTGTTTTAGACTTGCCAAGGTCCTTAGAGTATATGAATTCAAGTGAGCGTTGTTCTTATGCCTTGGAAGAATTATTTTTAAAAAGTAGGAGCTAGCATAGAATACCTATCACAGGTAAAATGCAGTTTGTTATTGGCTGTCTTTTGCCCATTTCAGTACTTGTAGATGCCTTAATGGTAAAAATAAAACTGGTGATAGTCACCAGATCTGGAGGTCCAGATCCTTGCTTATCTTGGCAGATGTGAGTCATTACATCACTCTTTTTAGGAGAGTTCTACGGCATTAAATAAATGCTGCTGACTCCTGTCTAATGCCAAAATGTGACTGCCTCTAGAAGAATCTCCTTTAAAAAAAACCAAAATGTTACCTCCTTATTTAGGTTTCTTTAAAGAATGGAATGATAACCCTTACCATGCCTCCACGTGAGATAGATCCCGACCGCCAGCACCCACGTGGCCACCAGCAGAGCTGGGAGGAGGAACGGCAGCCAGCCACCCAGCACGCTTCTGCCTGGGGAAGACAAAGCTTACTCACCTTCAGCAAAGAAAACCAAATTTGTCTCCTGTTTGGAAACTCAGATGTTTACTCTATGCTTCATAGAAGTTTTGATCCCTTTAACACCAAGGGTCAGTATATTTCTAGGGGGCTGTGTTCTGTGTGTGGATTGCTGTGTTCTGTAGCGTGTCCAGGTCTTTCATCAGATCTTCAAAATGGATTTGGGAGCCAGCAGGTTAAAAACAGTCCTCTAAAATCACTTGGGCTTCTTACTTCACACATACACAGGCATTTTCACCTTTTTCTTTTTTGTTCTTTGGCAAATTCATGTTATTCTGGGTGCAATTGCTTAATACATAGTACACATAGATGCCATTTTTAAAGGCTGTTTTGTTAGATTGACAAATGTGGGGGTAATGTTGCCCCCCCCCGACAGGAATGTCAATCAGGGAAGCTCAGGCACACCAAGTGCTCAGGAATCCATAGGCACTGTGGCCCACACCCAAGTCAGGATTGTTAGGCACCCACGTTGTCTTCAGTTGGTTTGGCTGAGTTTCTAAGAATGACACCTTCCAACTTTTGACCCCACCCCTGGGCTAGTTCCGAAAACGTTTAGTTTGTCCACCTATAATGAAAGAACTAACATCTTTAAATACAGAGAGACATTTTCCAGAACATGCTGCTCTCCAGCACCAGTAAGGTGTGTCTTTTGGTGCCAGTGTTCCTAATTTGTTATCCAAATGTTAGTGGCTTGACCACATCAAGTTACAGTCACATCTAGGCCTGGGCTACTGAGACTGATAAGAAAATCAAAATGCAGTGAAATGCACGTTTCCTTATATACTCAGTTCTTTTATGCCGTTGACTTTTTTCACCAGATCCTGGTGGCACTGAACATCCATTTTGTTTATTTTTTTCCCCTCTTGTGTAAATCCTGCTTGATAAAAGATCTTGAGTGATTTTATAAATAAAGCCTTCATTCTTACTCAGATTTCAGGCTCTCTGGGACAGCACTGACGTCTTTCTCTTGCACCCCGTTTCAGCGTGCACAGGGAGGGACGCTCTCCCTCATGCTCGCCCCGCACATACACACCCCATCCTGAGCCTCTGATCTTCCTGGGGGAGTGAGCGGGCACTTACTGTTGTCTGGAGGGGAGGAGGCCCCTGTGTGTGGGCAAAGCACCACGATTCCTCTGCGTCGGATGCAGTCACTGCCACAGGTATGGAAATACGGAGTCAGCTAAGGAAAAAGGGGAGTCCCAGAAAGTTCAAAATCTCAGCATTATTCCTACTCTCACCAAAACTTCTCTTCCCTTCTTTTCTCGTTTCACATCCCCCCCCCCCCCCCCCCCCCCCAGCATTGTAAGAGGATCTTTTTTTCCTTGGTCACACCACTGGAACAGAGCCCTAAAATCCAAACCCGTGACCCAAGACCAAAACACCTTCTGAGACTCCTGGGTTGTGAACCTAAACTTTGTACATGTTGCTAGCATGTTAATTTCCTTATCTAAAAGGGTTAGGTCACATCCTAATACATATACAAATATTTCCTCTGAAAAAAACAGCAGTAGAGCTCCTATTAATGGGTAAGTGCCCTGGGACTAGGAAAGTCTGGTTCCCCAGAAAAGGGGTGCAGTCGTAATATGCTGACAGGTATTGATCCCTCTGGCATGTCTGAGCACTGCCATTATGTTCTAGGGAATGACAATAAAAGCTCCTTAAATCTCTGGGTGTGGCTGTGTCCCACTGGGACCCTCCCTGGCCCCACATCATAAACTCAGAGTTGAAAGGGACCTGAGAGCATGTGCTAGTCCAACTTCCTGAGGCCCTGAGAGGACCGGCAGCTACCACTTAAAGTTCATATACTGATCGGGAACCCAAACCTTCTGATTTCAAATCCTCTGTTACTTCCTTTTGCAATTAAAACTGAAAATAAAATGGTACTCCTGTCCTAGAGTTACTGTAAGGGTCTGTGGCAAAAAATGGAAATAAAAGCACTTTGGAAAGTCAACAGCAACTAATAAAAGCAATGGAGACCATGACTGTCGGTCAGCTTCCTGATGTCACCACTGTCAAGACAGACCAGGATTCCCCGCTAACATCGCTTCACACAAGACTACTGGCAGGAGCAAACTAGGGGAGCACTCGGCCACTCCAACTTTGAAAGGACTCATCAGAAGCTGTCAGTGGTGGAGCAGTCGGTCCTCGAGGGCCCCACCCCTCCCCAAAGCACCTCATTAAACCTTACCTGGACCACAGCACCTTCACTTTCCCCAGTCACTGGAATCACCACAGAAGTGCGAGTCAGTTTGTTCTGGTGCAGATGAGTGAGACACAACCAAGAACTGTGAGCCATGTGCATGCGTAGATCAAAGCCTGCCAGTGAAGAACCTGCCCGTTCCAAACTGACTGTCAGTTCTTCGGACTGAATGTGCGTGAATAAGGATTCCTGTCCTACTTCTGAAACCTCTACCTTTGGTTGGTTTTAGATTCACAGGGACATTTCCAGGGATGCCCCCAGGGACTTCATTTTCTTTGTTGAATTAATCAAAACAGCCCAGCACATTTGGACGATAGTTCAAAAGAGCCTGTCAAGGGAATCCTAGAGTGTCTACATTCTTCTTCAACAAGACAAGGAAAGCAGGAGGATGAGGATGGGAGTGGCGTTAAGGAAATGAAGGGAAAAAAGTACCTCCAACACATTAGAAAGCCCAATTACGGTGTTATTTTGGATAAGAGCCATGTATCTGTTTCCAAGGGGACTGGTTGTAAAATTCACTTCCACCATCTTCTCGTTTTTCTTACAAGCAGTGATGTTTGGATCCCACAGACTTCCTGTAAACAAGAGAGAATCACATGGATGAAGTTGCAAACTCTTCCCTCATCCAAGTTCCCAAAAGGGCTTGACAGAAAGAAACTTAAGTGCTCAGGCCCACATCCAAGAGATACAGACTCTACTACACAGTGTACTTTTTTTTTTTTTGCTGAGCAAGATTTGCCCTACGCTGACTTCCATTGCCAATCTGCCGCTTTTATTGCTTGAGGAAGGTTATCCCTGAGCTAATATCTGTGCCAATCTTCCTCCATTTTATATGTGGGTTGCTGCCACAGCATGGCTGATGAGTGGTGTAGGTCCACATCTGGGGTCCGAACCCACAAACCCAGGTTGCTGAAGTGGAGCACATGAACTTAACCATTATGCCATGGGGCTGGGCCCTACCCAGTATGCTTTTATTCATCATTGCTCCCAGAATCTCAAAGTACCTGCTGCCCAAGAAAGTTGAGGGGCCCCACGTCACTGCTTTGCTAAAGAGCTTCCCTGGGCTGAGGGTGGGGGAGGTGCAGATTGAGTTCTATTTCTCATGCTATTCTCAGCATCCACTTTGAGTTCAAAGCTGGGGTCAGTATTTTCTCCTTTCTAGGATGGGGAGAAGGAGCCACAGGTCTGAGATTACAGAGCAGGTGAATTCAGGTTCAGGACTACAACTCCAAGAACATTCTTGGTTCCAGGAGCTTCATCCATCAGACCATTCTGCCAGCTTTACTGGATGGGAAGAAATAAGGAACTGTCTCATAGCTTAGAGGATACCCTGACAGGTCTACTCTCCGAGAAGTCAGTTGTTTCATTCATATGACTTGCAAATCAGCTTTAGGTGATTTTCCGGGAACATGATGTATAATGGCATGCACCATTTTCTCCACCTGGGAGACCATTTCAGGCCCCAGCCCAGAATTGTCTTTAGGAGTTCAGGTCCAGGGCTGATTGAAGGCTCTCAGAGCTCCTCACACCTGCAGCATCCCCCACACTCCCTCTCCCTCTCCGTAGGAGGCAAGAGAGGAAGCACAGTACCCCAAGTCTGCCTTCCAACAAGGAGACCACCTGCAGCTCAGTCTGACAGGAGACACAGGGATGACTTGTGGGGTGGGGGCGCCTAAAAGATTTGGACCACTTCCCCCAAACACTACGAGCTTCATTAGCATCCTAAGACTACAGTACCAGGAATTTACACAAATCTTTGTAAAATCCTTGGAAATTAGACGCTTGGGACTGTTTATCCTGAAGGGGCTTATTTCAAAACATAAAGGGTAGGGGCAGGTTCTAAAAGCCTAGCTTGTGAGAGGTGAACCCCTGTGAGGACTCGGGTTGAGAGGAAGCTTCTAGGTCATTACTTTAGCCAACACTCCCACCTTGTTTGCTAATCCAAACAAGGCTCTCAGGGTTCCCATGGCCACAGGTCAGGGGTACTGGCATCTGAGCAGGTGGAGGCACTTACAGATTCCTCTCCCATCAGGAAGCACCTTCAATCACGCCACTATAAGTGCAGTGTGGGCTAAAATGTTAGTTTAACCAAGAGGATGGGGTGTTTTCTGTGACTGTTGCTCACTGCATAAACCTACTAAGACTCTGTCCTTCGTGGACAGGCTGCCTGATTCCGTGGGCACAGCACTGGCCAGGGATCAGCCTTCACTGCCTGAGCAGCTTGGAGACAAAACACCCCTGCTCTGGGCCTCAGCTTCTTCGTGGAGGATGGACTGAGCTGTGCTGGCCCACGTTCGGAGTTTCTTCTAATAACAAAAGCAAATGCTCTATTTACTTACCTGCCTCGATGCACTTTTTTTTGTATTTCATTACATGGTCTAGGCAGCCTGGAAATTCGAATGAAAGATTTTACATTTTCAAAGAAGGTATCTCTGTTCCACCCCCTCGCCATCAAGCATGCATGCACACATGCCTACCACACTTGTGCCGAATTGCCAGAACATTCAAGATGTGAGGTAAGAAGCAAATTTAAATGGGATGCTAACATTTTACTGTTAAACAGGAGATTACGTACCCATGAAATGATAACCAGAGTCTAACTGAAATACAACTTTTGTCCAAACACCATCTATGATGCCCAAGAGAAGACTCAAACTATCCTTTGAAAATGAGGTTTGGTGATATATGTAAATATCGCCCCTTCCAGGAGGTGGAGCTTAATCCACCCCCACCCCAGGGTGAGTAGACTTAGTGACTTGTTTCAAAAACTAGAGTAGGGAAAGGGAAAAACAGGAGATTTACATGGAGACGCCTGGCAGACGCCACTAAGCCAAGTGATGAAGGCGAACACCACCATGACGTGTGGATGTCACCGTCCCTGACAGGACGCGATGAGAAGGGTACGTCAGCTCTCCAGTGTTCTCTCCTAAAACCCACATCCCGACTCTAACCGTGAGAAAAATGGCAGACAGACCCAGATGGGGTGCACTCTACAGCACGCCTGGCCAGCTCTCCTCAAGACTCCCGAGGGCATGAAGAACAAAGACAGACTAGGAAACTGTCGGAGACCAGAGGAGACTAAAGAGAGGAGACTAAATGCAAGTGGAACAGAAAGAGGACATTAATGAAAAGCCTGGCGAAATCCAAATAAAGTCTGGAGTTTAGTTAATAGAAATGCACCAATGTTGGCTTCTTAGGTTTGACAAATGTACCACGGTAATGTCAGGTGTTAACAATAGGAGAAATAAGAGGCATATGGGAACTCTTTGTACGATAGTACAATTTTTCTGCAAGTCTAAAACTATTCCAATATAAAAACGTTTATATTTCTTAAAATGAGGTTTGGTCTCATCAAGAAAGCTGGAAACTACTGTGTAGTAAATGATGTGGCACCAAGACCGGCCTGGACCACAATTTCAAAGAATAACAATGAATTTGGAAATCACCCCATTTGGCTTCGATGCTTACGCCTGAGACAGAGGACAGGAGTGGACTACAGAACAGGTGACCTAGCCTAGATGGGGTGGCGTGGGAACTGCTGCAGCCAGGCACCGTGCTGCACCCTTCACACACGTGACCCCCTCTTATCCTTGCTGCAGCCCCATGCGTGACATTGCAGTGTGATACTAGGAGCTGATCGCATGTGCTAGAGCAGGGGGAAGAACCTAGCCTTCAATTCAGCGCCACCCTGCCTGTCACCGACAGCTCAGAGGATGAGCCCGCTGGAGTCTAGAGAGACTCAGCAGCACACTGTCAAACAGCACAGCCTACTAGAGCTAAAACTGGAACATATGTTTTGCATCAGTGACATAAAGAAGGCTAAAGTGCATTGATGAAGAAGGACCAGAGTTTGAACGTCAGCTTCACTTTTACTGTGTGTGTAAGGCAGGGCAAGTTACTTAAGCTCTCAATTTCTTCATCTGTAAAACAGGGCTATCTTAACCTCAGGGTGGTTGGAGGCTTAAGTGAGAATGATATATGTCAAGTGCTGAGCACAGTGCTGGACACACAGGGATGAGCTTTTTCCTATATTTTACCCAACTTAATCCTCTCCTCCACTCTGTGAGTGAGGTGCAGTTCCCGTTGTGTCCGTATGACAGGTGAGGAAGCCGAGACTGAGCAAGGTCACATGCCTTGTCCAGGGTACCCTGGCCTCTCTGTACCAAACCACATACCCCAAAGCAAGCATCCCAGCGAGACAGAGAATAACAGAAGAGTGCGGAAGTTTACCTGGTGAGGTGAAATTCACAGACAGGGAGGGGCCGTCTCCATTCATATTTGCATTGGGGATATTATGGGCCCCAATGAAATAGAGTGTGTCCAGCTCCACAGGAAAGCCTATGTAGGAAAACGTCCACTGGAAGGCAAAGCAAGGAACCCCTGAATTTCTGGAACATGGCAATGCAGAAACATAGTTCCTTCGTCTATTGCCCATTTCATTTATAATTTCATTCCTTAACCTACTGCTGAAATGTATGTCTCTAGCCAATTCTTCTAAGAGAGTGGACCCCACACAATTTGCCTGTGTAACTCACAGAATCAGAGAAGTGTGAGATTTTAGAGCTAGGATATAACTTAAATTCAGCTCCCCTCACTTTGCTGACAGGGAAGCTGAAGCCCAGAGATGCTGACTTGCCCAAGGCACACAGCAGAGAAGTGGCCAAAAATGGGATTTGAACCCAGGCACCCTGCTGCAAGCTCCAAGTTGTAGCTGCTCACCAGCCCATGTGTGCAGCACATCATCCCTGCTCCCTAAGCAAAGAGCCTAACTTCAATGACAATCAGCCAAAGGCTATCAAAGTGCTTACTTTGCCGCCAGAGGGTCTGGTCTGAGTCTGGAAGGCCTCTGTGTAATTGCACCTCACGCAGCTGTAGGACTGGAAGTTGCTTTTGCCTGTCACGCAGATCTTGGTGGCCTTCAAAAAGCGGATGCTGGCTGCCAACATAGGCAAGAGGGCAGTTGTTTATTTAGCACCTACTATGTGGCTGACTTGATGCTAGACAGTTTACATGCCTCATTTTAGTTCATATTCACAACAGCCCTAAAAGGTAGGTGCCATTATGGTCCCCAGTTTACCGATGGGGTGAGTGAGGTTCCAGGAATTTCAGGGAGCTTTGCCTAAGCTTACGAGCTCATCAGCAGCAGCACATGGATTCAAATTCCAAAGCGCAAGCTCTTTCTTCCTCACAGGTGAGGCTGAATTGCACAGGATACAAGGCTCTGTACTATTCTGGGGATCTTTTAAGAGGAACAGGCCTGCCTCGGGGAAAACCATGAAGGCCCTCCAGTGTCATCACCAAACCTGCCTGTTCTGGCTGCACCTTTATCCCTGCTGATGCTTCTCCCTGGAATGCCCTTTCCTCCTAGTCTCTATCTCTCTAGGACTTACTCCTTCAAGGCCCAACTCATGCCTATCACAAGAGCTCCCCAAACAAGAGCTCCCCCTGTGCTAGGTGTGGGGCCAAATGCCCCATTGCATCATCTAATTTAAAGTGGTCTCACTCCTCTCTGTCCCCATCCCACTCAGCTGGAGCACTGCCTCTTCCAAGATTCCCCTGACACTGGGCCTGGGCCTGCCTCCCCCCGCCCTCTGAGAACCCTGCTGGGCAAGGACTGTAGCCAACTCACATCTCTGTGCCAGGCACTCCTGAGTTCCTGACTGGATGCAATTTAACTGAATTCAGCAGGTAGAAACGACAGACATGGGCTTTAGGACCCCAGGATTCGTTCATTGAAAGAACTCACAAACTGTCCTGGGGAATTGCCAGGACTTCCATGATGCCATTTGGGAAATGGAAGAGTAACCTTCCTAAGGCAGCGCTTTTCCTAAACTTGGAGGAATCATCTCTGGCCTTACTCTGTTTTCTCCCATGAAACAACATAACGTACAGAGAAGTACACATCCTAAGTGTACCACTTGATGTGTTTTCACACTGGTATAGCCAGTACCCAGGTCAAGAAACACCCCAGGAGTGCCCCTCACACTTCTGACATCAGTCGGTCCCCACCAAAGAGGAACCGCTATCCTGACTCCTAACCCCTCAGATGAGTTTTGCCTCTTCTGCACATTTTGCTAATGGAATCATATGGTACGTAGGGCTGTAGGCAGGCATTCAGATGTGAATGTGAACTCTCTTGACCCTGGCTTCTTATGTTTGGGAGATTCATCCATATTGCGTCTTGTTGTAGCTCGTTCATGCTCACCGCTTTATTTGATTCCATTTTGTGGTTCCAATTCTATTGTTAGGCATTTGAGCGCTTTCCATTTTTTGGCCTTTATGAATAATGCTGCTATGAACATTCTAGTATGTGGCTTTGGGTGCACGAATGTATGTATTCTGTTGCGCCACGCCTAGGGGTGGCATTAATGGGTCATATAGTTCGCACATTTCTGCCTTAGTAGACGCTTTAGGCCTTATCTTTGATACAAACTTACCATCTGCCCGGAGTATCCAGCTTATGTTCATCAAAACTGAATAGTCCTCTGTTGCAACCCTGCTTTTAACAGGTTCCACCTGGAGGTCCCTCAAGTCTCCTGGGGTCAGAGTGTGTTGAACCATCCACTCTGGAGACGGTCCTGGAAGAAGGTGAGTCTGACCATGACACTCCCTTCCCTGGCCCAATCTAATGCCATCTGTTCTAAGTGACCCACCCTGATCCATCCTTCATCACAATTCATCTCTTCTTCCTGCTAAGGCAGGCAAGACATTTCTCAGTGCTGGCTGACATAAATCATAGCTGATGGTCAACATCCTGGCCCCAACCTGTAGAGTGCTTGGGACCACGCCGGGTGCCTGTATACATATGTATGTATTTGACATGTTTATTAGGATCTGTCCTGCCTTCCCCATGCCTCAACCTGGACACTAGCCAGCTGGCCCACATGATTCCCTCTTCCCACCTTCTAGTTTTTGCTGGTACCAGCTCTCCTCCAGATCACCTCCATTCACATTTCTTGTGCAGAAGCCCACCATTCTTCAAATGCTATCCTTGCAAACACTACTTCTTCTCTAAGACATCTGCTTCCTGTGCCCAACTATAAATGATCTCCCTCCCACAGCACTTGATCTCCCTCCGAGGAGAGGCAGGCCTTGCTCTCCACCTTGCACAGCAATTCCCACCCTGCTTGTGTCCCCCGTACTGGCCAGGAGGCCCGCCTGTCTGAAATGCCAGGAGCTCTGCCTTGGACAGAGAGAGGCGTCATCTGCAGTGGCTAACAAAGCAGTGGTTCACCCTGTGCGTGGTCACGATGACCCACTGCCTAAATTTAGGCCCCCTAAAGCCCAGCTGTGCTTTCACTGTAGAGCCCCAAATACCCCTTCCCTAGCATACCTACCGGCTTCAGAGCCACACTGAATCGTCTGCAAGAGAGAAAGAAACCAAATGTTATGTTGAATGTCAGCAAGCCACAAGCCTTCATTTGTCAAATTAGAGAAAACTCCATCTTTTTCCTTAAATGCATCTACAAGCAATGAACACTTAAAGAAAAGCTGAGCTGGTTCCACTTCAGTTTGAGGGAGACTAAGCTACCCCATATGCTATGAGGGACCACAGACTAGCCATCAGGATACTTGATCCTCCAGCCTGCTCATCACCTCACTTAAAGAGCAGAGATGGGTCTCCAACTCTCTCTGTGCCTCGGCCTTCCCTGCTACAAGCAGGGGATGAGTCTGGACCATCACGCAGGCCCCTTCACACTCTAATGTTTAACTGTAGGTTTTCAGGACAGTCTGTTCATTGATTTTCCCCAGGTTAAGGGCTGGCTATACTAAGATGATGAACAGAAGAAAGCTATGAATGCAGTCCATAGTACCTTCCCCAGATTCTTTAAAATATTCCTCTTCTAATACAAAAGGACTCACCTAAGCTATCTAGAAACTCATAAAGCAACTGTGATCTTATCATGGTTTTTTTGTGGGTTTTTTTTGGTGAGGAAGATTGGCCCTGAGCTAATGTCTGTTGCCAGTCTTCCTCTTTTTGCTTGAGGAAGACTGTTGCTGAGCTAACATCTGTGCCAATCTTCCTCTACTTGTATGTGGGACACGGTCTCAGCATGGCTTAATGAGTGGTGTGTAGGTCTGCACCCAGGACTCGAACCCATGAACCCTGGCCCACCAAAGCAGAGCACCTGAACTTAACTACCGTGACACCGGGCTGGCCCCCCATCATGTTATCTTTTTAAAAGAGCTTTAAAAAAATAAACATGTACCATCAGTGTCCAGGAAAGGCCATTACTAAATCCTTTGGAGTTAACTGCTCATGTCTTTTTATAAAAGTAATTAGTACTTTGGTTTTGGAACAAAATACTGGACCTAAAATATTTAATTTATAGGCAGCAGCAAGTTCCAGAGACAAAACCCAATGTGATAAGTCCAGCAGCTGTGGACTCTGATTCTTCTCAGCCTCAACATTTCCAAACACCTTGTAAGACAGAAGGCAATACTTCTGAGGGTTTGGATGAAACTGTCAGTCACTCATCCTTGTCTTTTTATAGCTGAACTCCAAGGGATACCATCAGGTGTTTTTTCCAAACAAATAAGCCGCCATACTGGGAGCTGAGTTCTTGTCAAAGGACTAGTGAGACAAGTTTTAGGAACAAGCAAAGCAACTACAGAGTTCAAACTGTTCACCTTATAGCAACAACTGCAAAGGCAGTGAATTCTTTCTCCAGGGGAAAAGGCCAAGGGGGCCCCTGAACGGAGACGGAGGGCAAGGAGAGTAGCTGAAGACCAGGGCACGTGAATGGGGTTTGTTCATAACCATGCAACGAGTAACCACGTACTTTTATGCTGTATGCTGTGCTAAGAGGGCAGAGTTTCAAATGCTATTCTGGGGATGAGTTTTTTCTTCTCTAATGAGCCAGAAGATTCCCTCATCCTTCAAGGCTGGGAAAGAAAGGAAACCTTCCAGAGAGTTCAGGAGCTTGCCAGTTCTGGGGGCATAGCACCCCAGCACAGCGGAATCAACATGGCAAAACCGACAAGTGGTAATGAAGAAGCAGTTCTTGTGCCCCAGATGGTGGGCAGACTTTAAGACCCCAAGCAGTAACAGTACTGAGCACCTACCATGTGCCAGGTGGGCTCTTGGCTGCCGCCCGCAGGCCCTGTTGCTGCTCCTCCCTGGACGCTGGGGAGTTAGGTATTACCCTTCGTTTTACAGATGAGGACACCGAGGCTCAGTGGGCATAAATGACTGAATCAAGAGCGCACGGTGGCATTTGAGCCGGGTCTGTCTGATTCCCACACCCCTGACTCAAGCGGCCTGACGCCCGGTGCCCGCCTGGCGTGGACCAGCCGGGCTGCCCCAGAGGGTACAGATGAGCCCCGTCCAGACGGCCCTCCGCGAACGCCTGTGAGAAGCGTGAGCTGGCGGGTCGGACGCCGTCAGGGTACGGGCTCGAGGGACGGGAACGCAGGAAAGGGGCGCGGACGGGGGCTTACCGGCTCTTGGGGCACGGCACCCCAGCACAGCGCGGCCAGGCTCAGCAGCACTAGTGACATCGCGGGGCCCTGGCCAGCCTCCCGCCGCGCCCTTATCCCCGCGCCGCGGGCCACACCTCCGGGCTCCGCCTCCCACAGCACTGCTCCGGCCTTGCTAGCCTGGCTGAGGGCGGGTCCCCTCGTCACCTCCCCGGGTGGGGAACGTAGAAGCGCCCTCGCCCACAGGGGCTCGGAGGGATGAGCCGGGTCCGAGAGGCTGGGGGCCCTTGGCAGGCAGAGCTCGAGCAGCCGCGGCGCGCGCCGGCCCCCGCGGACACGTGCGTGCAGTGAGCCAGGTGCACGATTGCACTCACGCCCTCGGGTGCGCGCGCCCCGGCTGCCCCCTGCGCCCAGGGGCCTGCCCCGGAGCAGAGTGGGTCCGAGCCGCCCGCGGGTCCCTCCTCGCAGCGGAGAGCGTGCGGTGCGCCGGCGCCGTCCGTTACAGAGAAGCTGGCCAGGGCTGGGCCGTCGGTCGCTCTCCCTGCTCCCGCTCCTGCTCCCGCTCCTGCCCCTGCTCCGCCGCAGCCGACCGTCCCGGCGCTCGGTCCCAGCCGCCGACGGTGAGTAGCGGGGGACTCCGAGACTGGGGTTCCCCGGAAACAAGGGGTGGGGCCCGCGGGCCGCCGAAGGCTCTTTGAGTTCTTCGGGGAAGCTAGTTCTTCGCAGGAAATAAGTTATATGTTGTTAGGATAACAGATACTCCCTCTCTTCAGGTTTTCTGATAAATGTGTATTTCCACAAAGTGACGTCTGTCACTAACACTTGGTTCTCCGAAGGCGACAGCCTCCAGCTCTGTCGGTTTGGAGCTGCGGCTCTCGAGAGTCACGGTGCCCAGGATCTCGAAGCGCTGCAGTTACCTGCAAATTCTGGGCCCGCCCTCAGGGATTCCCAGGTCGGGGCGGTCCTTGGTCTGCGCTTAACAAGCCCTCCACGGTAATTCGGAGGCCGGTGGCCGGGACCATCCTTTGAGACACAATGGTTTGGGGGAAAGTTAACAAAAATCAGTTGGGCTAGAAGTGGACTGCAGAGCTTGGCACCCTGCTGCTTCAGCCCCCTTCGTTTGCAAAGGACAAGGGTGGGGTGATCGACTCAAGGTCACTTAAACTTGTAGACTGAGTTACTCCATTCTGTAGATGAGGAGACCAAGGCCCAGAGAGGGATGTGGGACTTATGGATGGAGTTGTCAGCTGGCCAGAATTTGTACTTAGTCAAGCAGCTGTTTTTGCTGAGCTCCTACTCTGTGTCAGGCCTGGCCCACTAGCCAGATTCAGATTTGAGCCTGCATGGAGGTGGGCCCAGCCTCAAGGTCAGCTGGGGGCCCTGGCATGCATTCATGTGGGGTTCTAGATGACGTTTCCAGAGACCTGGCCTGGTTCCTGACCAAGGAGTGTTGCTCAAGTGAGGTTGTTGCCTCACCCCTGCCTGGAGCTGGACCACCCTGGGCCCCTTGCTCAACTTCTCTGAGTTGCCTTGAGCCCTGTGCTGCCTGAGCTCATTTCTGGCTCTAATAGTTGTCTTTCTTCTCAGCAAACACCTGCAGGGTGCTAATACTGGGGTGCAAAGGTGAACGACAGCTGATGGGCATGCTTGAACTGAGGATGAGTGCAAAGGCACCTGTACCCGCCCTGCTGCGAAAGCACAGATGGAAACAGCCTCGTCTGCCAGCTCGAGATCTTGAACTTTGTCCTGTGGTGCAAGGAATCACAGCAGAGGTTGAGGTCGTGGTCAATTTTCAGTTTTAGAAAGGCTGCTTGGGTGACTGTGCAGGGCAGTGCGGGGCCACCCCCTCTGAGACCAGCAAGAAGGCAGCTGCTAACCAAAATGCATTCACTTGATGGACACCTGAGTCCCTGCCATGGGCCAGGCTCTGAGCTGTGCTGGCTGGCTGTGAGCAGACCCTGCTGCAGGAGCTTGAGACTGTGGAGTGCGAGGGTTTTGCAGACAACCAGGGGTGCAGGTGTTTAGGCCTGGAGACAGGAATTGTGAATCAGACATTTACAGAGGGTGGGAAAGAGGGGAGGAGGATAGGGTCCTGGGGGAGGAGAGCTTCATGGAGGTGAGGGCCAGGAGGGGCTGCACCAGGAAAACCCAGGAGGGCACAGCCTGTGGCATCAGATGGGGCAGAGAGGCCAAGGATGGCCTGGCTTGAGGTGGGCCCTGGCTTAAGTCACTGGCAGTGAGGGGGGCTTTGGCAAGAGGGGTGAGATAGGCATGGGAGGAAGTGCATTCAGAGATGGGAGTAGGGTTGGGTGGTTTTGTGTCAAGAAAAGGAGAATCTGAGGTTCTTTCTCTGGGGGAAGGAGTTGGTGGGCAAAGGAGAGAGGAAGGGAGGTGAGGATGGTGTGCAGGTCGCTGAGCATGTGGGTAGGAGGAGTGGAAGGAGGGTCATTGGGCAAGGGGTGCTGGGCATTGACTCGGGACAGACTGAGTGAGTCCCCTCCTCCCACTGCCCTGGATCCAGGGTGGGACAGAGATGACGCCACCCTGGTCCTGGCCTTCTGGGGCTTCAGGGATGGGGATGATGCCCATGGCCAGCTGTGTAGACAGGCCTGTGGGGTGGGGGGTTGAGAGGAGAGCCCTGCAGCCGCAGCTGGTATTCTCTGTGGGCAAACAAGATGTGCCTGCCTGTCTCCTTGGGGGTTTCCGCACTGGCTCAGAAGGTCATTCCAAAACGTGAGAGGTCCTTGTTCATTAGACATGCAGGCTCCAAGGTGGCCAGCTGGACGGGACACCATTTGCCTAAATGCCTAAACCCAAGAACTTTGTGGCTTTATAAACTGGAGGCAGGGCCACTGCGGGTCGAGAGGTCTTAGATTCTTCTCTCTGTGACCTCTGGCAAGTCACTGCCCTTCTCAGAGCCTCAGTTTCCTTCTCTGTAAAATGGGATGGATGAGACAGTGAAGTGGCAATGGCTCAATGAGGTGACTCGAATCTGTGAGGGAGGCAACCTCTGGAGATGCTCTGACCTTCCCCCTTCGGTCATGAATTCTGCCAGCTCTAGGTTTCTGAAAGAGCCACTGTGCAGTGTGCCTTCACGTCTGGATTAAATGCTTGAATGAATAAATGAATGCATACCTTCCTCCAAGCCTGGCGCCTAAGTCTGCCCACCCAGGAGACAGATTGGGCTTCCTCCCCATTCTCCTCTTCCTCCTTGGGTGGGGTGGAGGTCAGGGCCTCTACTGGAGCTGGAAGACCTCTCTGCCCAGTACCAATGGCCCCTGACCCCAGGCCCTCTGAGACAGGCTCTGTGTTGCTGCTGGGGGTCAAGACACCAGGGGTCCAGATCCCCTGGCTGGGCTGCCCATCCATCAGCTGCTAGGCTTGGGTAAAGCTCTGATGTCTTGGAGCCTCAGTTTCTCCGTCCATAATATGGGGCTGACATCAGACTCTGAAGAGACAGGAAGAAAGTTGAAGGATTTAAGGTGCTGTGTAAATTTAGGGACGGGGGAGGCAGGACAATAAAATAACAAATTAATGTCTCTACAGCCCTAATAGGGCCACTCCTTTGGATCCAAGTGCAATGACATTCTCAGGTTCTGTCACTTTCATTAACCTTTGTTTCTCTGCTGGGTCCATCCCTGAGAGAACAAGGCCACTGGGGTTGTTGACATGTCCCGGACCCAGCCTCCGCCCACACAGGTGGAATTTTCCACTTTGTTACTTTTGCAAATATTAATCAAGGCCCCAGCCAGGCAACAGTGGACTCATTGTCTCGTGAAGAGCAAGCCGTTTCTGGCTAATCCTGGCTGCCTCCCAGGACCCCGGAGGTTGGGCCCGAGCTGGGAGAGGGGTCTCCTGGGAGTGCGCCTGTGCTTGCTACTCCCGGCTCCAAGTTCTGCTTCAGCTGGTTGGGCTTCACAGAGTCAAGGGTAGTGCCTGCTTTGAGATCCGGAAGCCCCATGGAGAGCTGGCACCCCGCTGTTCCCAGCAGGGCCACACAGCTGCAAACATTTTCTCTGCTCCAGTGAGTTGGGGCTGGCCCAGGAACACACACAGACGCAGGCTGCAGGGTGAACTCCGCATCAGTACTACTCCTGCCAGCCACCAGGATGGAGCCCCGTGGAGTCACAGCCCTTGTGGACTTGCATTGACTTTTACGTGTTGTCCTACTGGGGCCTCAAAGGAAGTCAGAACACAGAGGAGGCAGGTGCTGCTGCTGTCCTCTCAAAGCCCCAGCGGTCTGTGGGGTTAGGGGGATGGCCTCACAGGGCTGTAGGAAGGACTGGAGACATCAGGGGTGGAGCAGTGAGTACTGTCTCGGGCACGCGGAGCAGGGTTGGTGAGCTATTTGCTGGTCAGTGATACTTTAGTTAATCTGTTATCAGTAACATTATTTTGGTCATAGTTGCAGCATCACCATCCACACTTTATGGAGGAAGAAATGGGATGAGTGAGGCTGTGCCGGGAGCAGAGCCAGGGTGGAATCCAGGCCAGGCTGTGAACTTGATAAAATCGCCACGTGCTTTTGGCTTTGCACTTTTAATTCTTTGAAGTGTGTTTTTGGTTCTTATTTCCTTTTGCTCTCCTAACAAACCTATGAAATGGGCGGCTCTGTTCCCATTTTATAGATGAGGAAACTGAGATGTGAGATTTGGGAAATAGTGAAATTTGAACATGAAAACCTAATATATAAAACAGATACAGGTGATGTTGCATATTAGTATGAGTTTATAAGTTCATATTTGTGATTTTTTTTTGCATATCGTAGTGAGAACAGCGATGCTGTTTTCATGAGTGCGCTCTTGAAGGCAGGGGCCATGGGTGCGGGTTGACATCTTACACTAGCCCTTGTGCCTCATTGACTCCTGCACGTCAGTTCAGTGATGGAGTCATTTGTAGTTGACACAAGGAAGCAGTGGGACTTTGTTAAGCAGCTCACCTGGCAGTCACAGGACCCTCTGGAGTTAAAACTATCCAGACGTTTGAAGAGGAAGAGGTAGTGGGCACATGTGTGAAAGTTGGCTGGCTAACTGTCTCGTCACTGCACAGGTGGTTTATAAATGAAAGTGTGCATGCTACCCAATAGGCCACTGGGGTGTGATCTGGTGCCACTGCCATGCCGTGGCTGGTGATTGCATCTTGACAAGGCGGGCGCTCAGCCCCTCCTGGGCCTTGCTGGCCTCCGGTGGGTCCTGTGGTAGTGCACCGGCGAGCGTGGAGTAAACGTTAGCGGTCGCAGGCCTGCTGCTGTCTGCCTAGTGCAGGGTTTGTAGGAAGAGCTGGAGTTGGCCCGCGCACCGGGGGAGGGGACGCTTTGTCCTGGAGTCTCTGCGAGCCACCTAGGCAGCTGGGGCTGAGTCTCCAGGAGATTAGTGTCCAGTCCAGAACAGTGCTTCTCAAACTCTCTCTGGTGAGGGTCCCGTCATTTGTTTGTTTTTTAAATTTTAATCTCTCATAGGCTGATTAAAAAAATGCAATAAAAATTGCTATAATCAAAATGAAGGTACATAAAATTTAAGCCTGTTGTCTTATTATGAGACTCAACAGACATAAGGTCAAATTGCTGTAAAAGTTTCTGTGCTCTGACTTTCGATTCTGTACTTATCTTTCACAGACAATTGAAAATAGCGCGTGGGCAGTCACTGGCCGCAGACTGCCCTGAATCTTGTCACCTCTCGGGTGCATGTTTTTAAACTGAGATTTTAAAAACTGGTTAAAAGTGTACCTGAAGGAGGAAGCTGGTCGTGACCATTTGTGGAACACCCCAGACTTCTATGGAACGGTCTGAACCCCTCAACCCAGACCTGGCTCTCTGCCTTGGAGGTTCCCCGGCCCTGGTGTCCTTCCCTCTCTCCTTTAGCAGGGATGTTGGAGATTTGAAACGAACAACAGTAGTAACTCTTTTTGTTATGGAAAATTGGAAACCCATGCAAAATTAGCCAGAAGAGATGGTTAAATTCCACGTTCCTGTGTTGTTTATCTCCCTAATCCCTGGGGTTATTTTAAACAAAATCTCAAATATCTTTATGTTTTCTGTCCATTTTTCAGTATGTATTTCTGAAACAGTCATTGTAAACAGCTCAACCACAGGACCATTGTCACATCTGACAAACAAACAGCGATTTCTTAACATCCTCAAATATCCAGTCATGTTCAAATTCCTAAGATTCTATGTAAGATCCACACATTGTTCCCTCATGTTCTATAGATTTCCCTCCATCTCTCTCTCTCTTGGTTATTCTTGAGTCTGTTGTTGAACTGTATGGAGCTTCCCTTAGCCTAGATTCTGTTGATGGGGTCCCTTCACATGTTCCTCTGACCTTTGAATTCCTCTGAACTGGTGAGTGGTTCTAAGTGTGAGCAGATTCAGGTTTTAATTTTTTGGCAAGAATATTTCATAGGCATTCTCCCAGTCAGACCCCTGTCTCGACTTGAAGGAGAAGTCTGTTCTTTTCATCGTCTCCTGTGTGTGAAGTTACTTTGGTGGGGCGCAAGCTGACCTTCCACTGGTTCTGGGCTCCCCTTCATTCTGAGATCACCCCAGCTGCTGTGTGGAGAGCAGATTATGAAGCGGCATGGGAAGGGAGTCGTGGTAGCAGGGATGCTGCTAGGACGCCATTGGGAGGGTCCCAGCTACAGATGATGCAGCCCGGTCCAGGTGGATGGCCACGGGCGGACAAGAGTGGGCAGATTCTGCAGTGCCAGCCCTACCCCTTATAAGAGAAGTCACTGCTGCTCTGTGCCTCGGTTTCCATGTCTGCCTCCTTTCCTGAAGTCAATGATGTATTTTTATATCCTAGTCACGTAACAAGCATTTATTGAGTGCCCGTTGTATGCTTGGCTCTGGGAGCTGCAAGCTTCCCCCACTGCCCAATGTGAGTGAACAAACGTGGACGCAGCTCTGTGGACAGGCCCTGCCAGCTAGAAATCTTGGTAACTCATGGCCACTGGGCCGCCAGGCTTCTGGTGGCCTCTGAGCCCAGCACTGTGCCTGGCCCAAGGAGGACCTTCCACACCCCTAGAGAGAGAAGAGCAATCCCTCTTTCTGGTGTTGGTCATTACTGCCTAAGAGCCAAGGTACCAGGGTCTTTTGTCCCCTCCACCCTCCTCTCGTTTCCACTCTGACTTATCAGAGCCCACCTCCAGTGCGTGCCTGCATGTCCCCCATATCACCTGGGGCCTTCTCTGCTACAGGAGCCCACTCACCCAGGCCTAGTGCAGCCCAGAGTGTAGGGGGGTTAATGTCTGGAGGAACACCCCTCTTCCTCAGGGGCCAGCCCGAGACGCTCCGACCCTCCACCCCAGTCCATCATGTGATTGATTCTGGGAGGGGCCCTGCCTCCTAAACACACCTTGTGTGCACATACTGCTCACACAGACTGAATCCACAGACACAACTGGGAGGGAAAGAAATGGGGGCAAGCCCGAGGAGCTGTCCCTGGACGTCTTGCATCCAGGCCCCCTCCCCCAGGCGTTAGGACTCTAGGTTCTCCTGCCTTACATTGCTTTTGGTGAGCCACAACCATGGAGGTTTTAGAAAGTGGGGAGACCAAGTAGGGAGTGGAAGGCTGTGCACAGAGGGCAGATGCCTGGAATGTAGGGCACAAGGTCCCACAGGCCCTGTGGGGGCAGCAGAGGGGTGGAGGGAGAGCAGACTCACTCTCGAGGAGCTGCAAACACCAGAGGCACCCATGCATTACCAACAGGAAATCCCGGGCCCCAGGTCACACAGCAAGTCCCAGCAGAGCTGGGGACGAAAGCCCAGCCTTTGGTGCTGCGTCAGACTCGGGGGCTTCCACCTTGGGGCTTTCTTGGGCAGCCCAAGGCATGTCCTGCCCAGCGTCTGCCCTGCCCTGTGTCGTGCCCTCAGCCGCTGCACCAGGAGGGCCAGAAGCAAGTGGGTCCTGCCATGAGGCCCAGAGTCATCTCCAAAGCAGCAAATGAGTAGCTCTTTCGAGAAGAGAATTTCTGATTCATTTGTTTATTGTGCACACATGTGTTGGAGATGGGATTCCTAGGAAGAGAAACTTGATTTTTAAAGAAACTGCCTTCTTTTTTTAAAAAATGGAGCTACAACAGTGCAGGGGGTTGTAAAGTGTACCAGCCGTGAGTTTTGAACTGTATATGCACCCAGGTGACCACCACCAGGTCAGGATCCGGAGCACAACCTGCGCCCCTCCCCTGTGGTGCCTCTGTCCCTCCTGGCACAGATGTGTGAGTTCAGCATCCACGGCTCAGACTGCCCAGGGGTGGGAGCGGTATGGCCACCCGCAGGCCCATCCTCCTCAGATGTCCATTCAGCCAGCGTTACAGAGCACAGAATATGAGGATGGATGTTAATTCTTCTTTAAATATTTGGTAGAATTAGTGAGTGAAGCCATCTTGTCCAGGGCTTTTCTTTGCTGGGAGGTTTTTCATTACTGATTCTATCTCCTCACTGGTTATAGTTTTTCATATTTTCTATTTCTTCATGATTCAGTTTTGGTAGATGGTGTATTTCTGGGAATTTGTCCATTTCATCTAGGTTATCTAATTTGTTGGTATCCCGTGGTTCATAGTACTCTCTTATAATTCTTTTTATTTCTGTAAAATCAGTGACAATGTTCCCACTTTCATTTCTGACTTTACTAATTTGAGTCTTACCTCTTTTTTTCTTAGTTAATGTGCCTAAAGTTTTGTCAATTTTGTTTTCTGAATAACCAACTTTTTGTCTTTTCTCTGTTGCTTTTCTGGACTTTATTTAATTTATCTCTGGTCTAATCAATGTTATTTCCTTCCTTCTTCTAGCTTTGGGTTTAGTTTACTCTTTTTCTAGTGCTTTAAGAAGTAAAGTTAGGTTATTTTCTGAGATCTTTCTTCTTTTTTTTTGAGGAAGATTAGCCCTGAGGTAACATCTCCTGCCAATCTTCTTCTTTTTTGCTGAGGAAGACTGGCCCTGAGCAAACATCTGTGCCCATCTTCCTCTACTTTATATGTGGGACACCTGCCACAGCATGGCTTGACAAGCAGTGCGTAGGTCTGCACCAGGGATCTGAACCAGCAAACCCCAGGCCGCTGAAGCAGAACGTGAGAACTTAACCTCTGCGACCCGGGCTGGCCCCTATCTTTCTTTCTTTTTTTTTTTTTTTTAATTTTTTTTTTTTTCCTTTTCCTCCCCAAAGCCCCCCAGTACATAGTTGTATATTCTTCGTTGTGGGTCCTTCTAGTTGTGGCATGTGGGACGCTGCCTCAGCGTGGTTTGATGAGCAGTGCCATGTCCGTGCCCAGGATTCAAACCAACGAAACACTGGGCCGCCTGCAGCAGAGTGCGTGAACTTAACTGCTTGGCCACGGGGCCAGCCCCTATCTTTCTTCTTTTTTAATGTATGCATTTACAACTGTAAATTTCTCTCTTGGCACTGCTTTCGCTGCATCTCATAAGTTTCGGTATGTCATATTTTCATTTTCATTTGTCTCAAGGTGTTTTCTAATTTCCTTTGTGATTTCTTTGACATTGGTTGTTTAAGAGTATGTTGTTTAATTTCCACATATTTGTGAATTTTCCATTTTCTTTTTGATATTGATTTCTAGTTTCATTCCATTATGACTAGAAAAGATACTTTGTGTGATTTTAGTCTTTTAAAATTTATTAAGATTTGTTTTGTGGACTAACATATGGTCTGTCCTAGAGAATGTTCCATGTGCGTTTGAGAAAAATGAGTATTCTGTTGTTGTTGGGTGGGGTGTTTTGTATATATCTGTTAGGCCTAATTGGTTTGTAGTGTTATTCAAGTCCTCTATTTCCTTATTGATCTTCTGTCTGGTTATTCTAGCCATTCTTGAAATCTGAGTATAGAAGTCTCCATTGATTATTGACTATTTCTACCTTCAATCTTTTAGTGTTTGCTTCATATATTTTGGGGCTCTGATGTTGCGTACATACAAATTGCATGTTTTAAAACTTTGTTTATATAAAGGTCTCATTCAGGTCATACCATCCTGTAGTTTGCTTTTTATATTTTACGTGTTTTTAGGATTCATCTGTATTCATGTGAGGTGCTGTGATTCCTTCATTTTCACTGCCGTGTGGGGTTTCTTTGTATGACTGTAACTACAACTTTTTCTATGTCCTTTGTATCTCCATGTACATTTTGAAGTCTGCCTGTGAATTTCTACAAAAAAGTCCTGCTGAGATTTGATAGGCATTGCCTCAAATCCATAAATCAGTTTGGGGAGTTGACATCATAACAATATTAGGTTTTCCTGTTCATGATCTCTCTCTCTATTTAAGTCATCTTTAATTTCTATCAAGAGTGTTTTGTAGTTTTCAGTGTATACATCTTGCATATGTCTTGTTAAATTTACTCTTAACTATTTCATTTTTCGTGATGTTCTTGTAAGTGGTATTGTTTTGTCTTGTGGTTGCCCCACAGAGGGTGAATCAACCCCACCACCACCCAAAATTTGTTTGAAAGTTGAGACTGATGACGCCACACATGTACCAAGAAGCTATGAAAAGGTTTATTACTCACATAATGGGGCTTTCTAGGGAGAGCAGGGCAGACACTCAAGCCGGTCTGGGGTAGCTTGAGTAAAGGGAATGGTGAGTGCATCTGTTTTCATTATGGTTGGGGAGTGGAACCAAGGTAAGGATCCTCCTATATGGGTTGGCTTTGCATGATTTGAACTTCTTCACTGACAGTGAGGGCAGGAACGCCAGAGCTTTCTCATTGACTTGACAGATATGGGGAAAGAGGTAGGAAGGAGGCTTGAAAGCTGTCAGTGGTCCAACATCAAAAGAGGACTCAGACTCTATTACATTTGTTACATTTAAATTTTTAGTTGTTCATTAATAGTATATAAAAATACAGGTGACTTTTGTATATTGACCTTGTAACATGTGACCTTGCATCATGTGACCTTACTAAATTCAGTTATTAATTCCAGTAGCTTTTTTGGTAAATTCCTTGGGAATTTCTATGTAGATGATCATGTTGTCTGCAAATAAGGACATTTCTAATTCTTTTTTTCTAATCTGTATGCCTTTTACTTTTATTTTAATCAATTAACCTTACATCCCTGGTTGGAACCTTCATACAATGTTGAATAAATGTGGTGAGAGTGAACATCCCTGCTTTCTTCCTGATCTTAGGGTGAAAGTTTTCAGTCTTTGACCATTTAGTACAAAGTTAGCTGTAGGTATTTCATAGGTGCCCTTATCAGGAAGTCCTCTTCCATTCCTTAAGTACACAGAGATTTTATGGATGTTGAATATTGCCACATGCTTTCTGCATTAATTAAGATGATCATATCGTTTTTCTTTTTTGGTTTGTTAATATGATGAAATACATTGATTTTTGAATGTTGAACCAACTTTATATTCCTACAATAAACAATGTCTGCTTTTTGTATGTTGCTGGATTTGATTTGCTAAAATTTCATTATAGATTTTTACATCTTTGTTCATGATGAACATTGGTCTGTAGTTTTCTTTTCTTGGGATATCTTTGTCTTGTTTTGGTAACAGGATAATGCTGTCTTTATAAAACGAGTTGGGGAGTGTTCGCTATTCTTCTGTTTTCTATAGAATTGGTATTAGTCCATCTTGAATGTTAGATTTTACCAATGAAGTCTAGAGTTTTCTTTGTGGGAAGAATTTAAATTATGAATTCAATTTATTTAATGGATATATACAGCTATTTAGGTTATCTAATTCTTCTTGAATGAGCCTTGATAATCTTTCAAGATATGTATCTCTATCATCTTAATTATAAAATTTATTGGCATAAAATTGTCATAATATTCTTATATTGTCCTTTTCTTATCTGTAGAATATGTAGTGATATCCCCTTTATCTTTGCTGATGTTAGAAATTTGTATTCTCTTTCTTCTTTTCTTTGTCTGGGTAGAAGAGTATTAATTTTATTAATTATTTTAAAGAACCACATTTTGGTTTTAACTTTTTTCTACTTTTAAATTTGTTTTGAATTTTATTGATTTCTGCTGTTATGTTTATTACTTTCTTCTGATTACTGTGGGATTAATTTTCTTTCTGATTTTTTTAAAGGTCAAAGTATAGATCATCAGTTTGAGACCATACTTTTCTAATATAAGCCTTTTAATTCTATATATTTCCCTCAAAGCACTGCTTTACCTGTATCTCACACATTTTGGTCTGGTGTGTTTTCATTTTCATTAAGTTAAAAAAGGCACTAATTTCTCTTGTGATTTCTTCTTTCACTCATGAGTTATTTAGAAATGTGTTGTTTAATTTCTTAATATTTAGAGATTTTTCAGATATATATATTTTTTATGTCTAAATCAATTTTTTTGTGGTCAGAGAACATATTTGTATCATTTCAGTCCTTTTAAACTTGTTGAGATTTTTATTATGGCTCAAAATAAGGTCTCTCTTGGTGATGTGCACTTGCAAAGAATATGTATTCTACTGTTATTGGGGTACTCAACAATAAATGTTAATTAGGTCAACTTAGTTGATAACGTTGTTCAAGTCTTGTATATTCTTACTGATTTTTTGTCTAGTTGTTTTATCTATTACTGACAAGGGAGTATTGAAATCTCCAAGTGTAATTGTGTATTTATTAATTTCTCCTTTCAATTCTATCAATTTTTGCTTCATGAGTTTGAAGCTCTAGTAGGCACATTCACATTTATAATTGTTTTATGATAAATTGATCCCTTTATCAATTTGAAATGTCTTCTAAACCATGCTAATATTCTTTGTACTGAAGTCTACATTGTATGATATTAATATAGTCACTCTCTTTTTTGTTAGTGTTTATGTGATGTGTCTTTTTTGCATTTTCTTACTTATTTCCTGTGTCTTATATTTAAATTGGGTTTTTGTTTGGTAAACAGCATATATTTGAGTCTTGCTTTTTTTTTTTTTAATCCCATCTGACAGTCTCTGCATTTTAATTGCAGTGTTTAAACTAGTTACACTTAATGCAGTTATTGATATGGTTGGATTTAAATCTACCATTTTGATATTTGCTCTTTATTTGTCCCATCTCTTCTTAGTTTCTTATACCTGTTTTGATTTCTTTATATTATTTTATCCCCACCAGTGGCTACAATTCTTTGTTTTATTTAATTGTTTTAGTGGTTGTGGTAGGGTTTACAAAATGTATCTTTAACTTATCACAGTATACCTTCAAATAATATTATACCACTTCATGTATGGTACAAAAACCTTATAAAAGGATACTTCTATTTCTGCTTCTCCTATCCTTTGTGCTATTGTTGTTAAATATATTTTAATGCTACAAATATTATAAACCCTATAGTATATTCTACTACTTTTGCTTTAGACAGTCAATTATATTCTAAAGAGATTAAAAATAAGTGGAAGTGATGTCAGCATCATGGCAGAGTGAGTTGTTTCCTTTGTCTCTCACTTTTAAGTTACAACTAAGTGGACATTCATTAACCGATAGAGGATTCCTTACACAATACAACAGGATGCCTGAGAGATCCACAGAGCTATATATCTGAAGGTTGGTGGACTGGATCCTTGGGAAGCAGTGGAACTAGGTGAGCAGACCCCTCCTTGTCCCCAGAGGCAGTGATCCAGGTCACAGATCCTCACCCACCAGCCAGTACAACTGTGAGTGGAGGTGGGGGCAGCCCAGCCCACATACGAATGCTTTCAAAGTGATAGCCTGTCCCATGGGAGCACTCATCTACTGAGGTGGCCCCACCCATGCAAACACTGCCCACTGAGCAGCTCCCACCAGCATGTGTGAATACAGAGTGGCCTAACCAGCACAGCTACCAGCAGATGGGGCAGGATCAGAAAACACAGCTGCTGTCCCCACACCCCAGTTGTGGCAGGTGGAATCTGTGACCTGATACTACCACAAAGGTGCCAGCAGAGGACCAATTCATCAAACACCATGAAGAACTACAGTAACACTGCAGAACAGAAGGAAAATGACAAGTCTCCAGAAACCAATCCTGAAGTCACAGAAAATTGCAATCTAAATGACAGAGAATTCAAAACAGTTGTCATAAAGAAACTCAATGAGTTACAAGAAAACACAGAAAGACAGTTCAATGAGCTCAGGAATAAAATTAACGAACAGAAGTAATACTTGAGCAAAGAGATTGAAGCCCTTAAAAATCTACAGAGAAATTATGGATATGAAGAACACAATTAATGATATTTAAAAACATGGAGAAACCATAAAAAATATAGCAGACTTTATGGAAGACAGAATTAGTGAATTAGAAGATAGAAATATAGAAATGTTTCAGGTGGAGGAGGGGAGAGAACTAAGATTTTTTAAAAATGAAGAAATTCTTCAAGAAAATCTGACTCAATTGGAAAACTAACATAAGGATTTTAGGTGTTCCAGAGGGAGAAAGGAGTAGAGAGCTTGATTAAAGAGATAATAGCTGAGAACTTCCCAAACCTTGGAAATAACTGGACTTATAAGTACATAAAGCCAATATAACTCTTAATTACATCAATGCAAAAAGATGTAATGCCTTCTCCAAGGCATATAATATTAAAACTGTCAAAAGTCAATGACAAAGAAAAAATATTAAAGACAGCAAGGCAGAAGAAAATAACCTACAAAGGAACCTCTATCAGGCTTTCAGCAGATTTCTCAGCAGCAACCTTACAGGCTAAGAGAGGAGGGAATGATATATTCACAATACTGAAAGAGAAAAACTTCTACCCAAGAATACTCTATCCAGCGAAATTATTCTTCAGATTTGACAGAGAAATAAAAGCTTTCCCAGATAAACAAAAGCTGAGGGAGTTCATTCCTACTAGACCTGCCTTACAAGAAATGATGAAGGGAGCCTTCCTACCTGAAACAAAAAGGCACAGGTTTGCAAAGCTGTGAGCAAAGAGATAAATAGATAAAAATCAGAAAATTGCAGCAGCTCTCTATCAGAATAGGTTAGCAAACAATTATAACATAGAAGATAAAGGGAATGAAAGCATAAAAAATAAGTATAAATACTAAAATTTAGTCATAAACTTACAACACAAAAAAGAATAATTTGTGACAACAATAACTCAGAAGAGAAAGGGGATGGAACCTGCTTAGCCTAATGGAGATAAGAGGCTATCAGAAAATGAACTATCTCATCTATGAGATCTTTTATGCAAACCTCATGGTAACCACTAAACAAAAAATCAGAGCAGAGCCACAAATCATAAATAAAGAGAAAACTGAGAAAAACATCACAGAAAACTGCCAAACTGAAATGGCAGCCAGAAATACAAGGGAAAAGAAACAATAAAAATTTAGAATAACCAGAAAACAAGAGATAAAATGACAGTGTGCCCTCATATATTAATAATCACTCTAAATGTAAATGGATTGAATTCTCCAATCAAAAGACACAGAGTGGATGGATGGATTAAAAAACAAGACCCAAAAATATGCTGCCTCCAGAAAACACATCACAGCTCTAAGGACAAACATAGGCTCAGAGTAAAGGGATAGAAGATGATACTCCAAGCATATGGCAAGCAAAAGAAAGCAGGTGTCACCATACTTATATCAGACAAAGCAGGCTTCAAGATAAAAAAGACAATGAGCGACAAAGAGGGACAGTATATAATGATAAAAGGGACATTCCACCCAGAGGATATAACACTTATGAATATATATGCACCTAGAACAAGAACACCAAAGTATATAAAGCAACTATTAACAGACCTAAAGGGAGAAATTGACAGCAACACAATAATAGGAGGGGACCTCAGCACCCCACTTACATCAATGGATAGATCATCCAGACAGAAAGTCAACAAGGAACCAGTGGTCTTAAATGAAACACTAGACTAGATGGATTTTATATATATGTAAAATATTCCATCCCCAAACAGCAGAATACACATTCGACCATACATCAGGAAACAAGGCAAGCCTCAATAAATTTAAGAAGACTGAAATCATATCAAGCATTTTTTTTTAACACAATGCTCTGAAACTAGAAATCAACTACAAGAAAAAAGCTGGGAAAGCCACAAATATGTGGAGAGTAAACAAGATGCTACTGAACAACCATTGGATCAATGGAGAAATCAGAAATACCTGGAGACAAATGAAAATGAAAACACAACATACCAACTTTTGTGGGATGCAGCAAAAGCAGTTCTAAGAGGGAAAATTTAGCAAAAAGGCCTACCGCAACAAACAAGAAAAATCTCAAATAAGTAATCTCAAACTACGCCTAAAAGAACCAGAAAAAGAAGAACAAAGAGAAAAGTCAGCAGTAAGAGGGAAATAATAAAAATTAGAGCAGAAATAAGTGAAATAGAGACTAAAAATCCGGTAGAAATGATCACTGAAACTAAGAGCTGGTTCTTTGAGAAGATAAAATTCACAAACCCTTAGCCAGGCTCACTAAAAAAAAAAGAGAAAAGACAGAAGGTTCAAATAAAATTAAAAATGAAAGAGGAGAAATTACAACAGATATTACAGAAATACAAAGGATTATAAGAGAATACTATCAAAAACTGTATGCCAACAAATTGCATAACCCGAAGAAATGGATAAATTCTCAGACTCATACAACCTCCCAAAACTGAATCAAGAAGAAATAGAGAATCTGAATCAACCAATCACAAGGAAAGAGATTGAAAGAGTAATCAAAAACCTCCCAAAAAACAAAAGTCCAGGACCAGATGGCTTCTCTGGAGAATTCTACCAAACATTCAAAGAAGACTTAATACCTATCCATCTCAAACTATTCCGAAAAATTGAAGAAGACAGGACACTTCCTAACTCATTCTATGAGGCCTACATTACCCTGATACCAAAACCAGACAAAGACAACAGAGAACAGAAAAATTATAGGTGAATACCACTGATGAACATGCATGCAAAAATCCTCAACAGTTATTAGCAAATCAAATATAATAATACATTAAAAGGATCATACACCATGATTAAGTGGGATTATACCAGGGATGCAAGGATGGTTCAACATCCCCAAAACAATTAATGTGATACACCACATTAACAAAATGTGGAATAAAAATCACTTGATCATCTCAGTAGATGCAGAGAAAGCATTTGACAAGATCCAACACCATTTATGATTTTAAAAACTCTCAATAAAATAGGTACAGAAGGAAAGTAGCTCAATAAATAAAGGCCATATATGACAAACTCACAGCTAACATCATACTCAATGGTGAAAAGCTGAAAGCCAGCCCTCTGAGAACAAGAATAAAACAAGGGTGCCCACTCTCGCCACTCTTATTCAACATAGTACTGGAGGTTTGGGCCAGAGGAATTAGACAGGAAAAAGAAACAAAAGGTATCAAAATTGGCAAGGAAGAAGTGAAACTCTCGCTGATGGCAGATGACTTGATTCTATATACAGAAAACTCTAAAGAATCCATCAGAAAACTATTAGTAATAATCAACAACTGCATCAAAGTTGTGGGGTACAAAATCAACTTACAAAATCAGTTGCATTTCTATACTCCAATAACAAACTAAGAAAGAGAACTCAAGAATACAATCCCAATTACAATCACAACCAAAAGAATATAATATTGGGGCCAGCCCAGTGGCACAGCAGTTAAGTTTGCACATTCCTTTTTGGCAGCCTGGGGTTTGCCGGTTTGGATCCTGGGTGTGGACCAATGCACCGCTTGTCAAGCCATGCTGTGGCAGGTGTCCCACATATAAAGTAGAGAAACATGGGCACAGATGTTAGCTTAGGGCCAGTCTTCTTCAGCAAAAAAGAAGAGGATTGGCAGCAGATGTTAGCTCAGGGCTAATCTTCCTCAAAAAAAAAAAAAAAAAGAATAAAATATCTAGGAGTAAATTTAGCCAAGAAGGTGAAAGACCTATACAATGAAAACTATAAGACATTATTGAAAGAAATTGATGATAACATAAAGAAATGGAATGATATTCCATGCATGTGGACTGGAAAAATAAACAGAGTTAAAATATCCATAATACCTAAAGCAATCTACAGATTTAATACAATCCAACTCAGAATCCCAATGACATTGTTCACAGAAATAAAACAAAGAATCCTGAAATTCATATGGGGCATCACAAGACCCTGAATATCTAAAGCAATTCTGAGAACAGAGAACAAAGCTGGAGACATCAAAATCCCTGACTTCAAAATATAGTACAAAGCTATAGTAATCAAAACAGCATGGTACTGACAAAAAAACAGACACACAGATCAATGGAACAGAATTGAAAGCCTGGAAATAAAACCACATATCTATGGACAGCTAGTCTTAATCAAAGGAGCCAAGAACATACAATGGAGAAAGGAAATTCTCTTCAATAAATGGTGTTGGGAAAACTATATGGCCACATGCAAAAGAATGAAAGTAGACCATTATCTTACACCGTACATAAAAATGAACTCAAAATGGATTAAAGACTTGAGTGTAAGACATGACATCATAAAACCCCTAGAAGAAAATATAAGCAGTACGCTCTTTGACATCAGTCTTAGAAGTATCTTTTTGAAGACCTTGTCTATTCAGGCAAGGGAAAGAAACAAAAAATAAACAAATGGGGCTACATCCAACTAAAAAGCTTCTGCAAGGCAAATGAAACCATGAACAAAATGAAAAGACAATCCACCAACTGGGGGAAAATATTTGCAAATCTTGTATCCAACAAGGGTTAATTTCTAAAATATATAAAGAATTCATACAACCCAACAACAAAACATCACAGAACTTGATCAAAAAGTGGACAGAGGATATGAACAGACATTTTTTCAAAGAAAATATACCGATGGCCAACAGGCACATGAGAAGATGTTCAACATCTCTAACTATTAGGGAAATGCAAATCAAAACTACAATGAGATGTCACCTCACATCCGTCAGAATGGCTATAATTAACAAGACAAAAAATAACAAATGTTGGAGAGGATGTGGAGAAAAGGGAACCCTCATATACTGCTGGTGGGAATGCAAACTGGTGCAACCACTATGGAAAACAATATGGAGATTTCTCAAAAAATTAACAATAGAAATACCACATGACCCAGCTGTCCTACTACTGGGGATTTATCCAAAGAACTTGAAATCAACTATTCAAACAGACTTATGCACTGCTGTGTTTACTGCAGCATTATTCACAATAGCCAAGAAGTGGAAGCAACCTGAGTGCCCATCAACTGATGATTGGATAAAGAAGATGTGGTGTATATATATATATATACACACACACACAATGGAATACTACTTAGCCATAAAAAAAAGACAAAATTGTCCCATTCACAACAACACGGATGGACCTTGAGGGTACTATTTTAAGTGAAATAAGCCAGACAGAGAAAGACAAATACCATATGATTTCACTCATATGTGGAAAATAAACTAACACATGGATAAGAAGAACAGATTAGTGGTTACCAGAGGGGAAGGGGGCTCAGGGGAGGACAAAAGGGGTGAAGGGGCACATCTGTATGGTGATGGCTAAAAAGATTATTGGGGGTGAGCAAAGTGCAGTCTATACAGAAACTGGTAAATAATAATGTGCACCTGAAATTACACATGGTTATAAACCAATATGACCTCAATAAAATAATTTTTAAAAAAATAAGGGAAGAAAGTGTACTTAACCATTCTGGTAGGTTTAAAAGTGACCCCCAACCAGTGATATCCATGTCCTAACCCTAGAGTCTGTGAATAATGTTACCTTATATGGCAGGGACTTTGCAGATAAGAATCTTGAGATGGAGAGATTATCCTGGATTATCCAGGTGGTCCCAATGATGTAATCACAAGCGTCCTTAAAAGAATGAGATACTACTATGGAAGTAGGAGATGTGATAACAGAAGCAAGAAGTTGGAGTATAGCAAGGAAAGGGTTACCAGCCGAGGAATGCAGGTGGCCCCCAGAATCTAGAAAAGACAAGGAAATGGATTCTCTCCTAGGGAGCTTCTAGAAGGCACCAGCTTTGCCAACACCTTGGCTAGCCTAGTGAAACTGATTTCAGATTTCTGGCCTCCAGAACTGAACAAGAACTGAACAAGAGAATAAATTTGTGTTGTTTTAAGCCACCAGGTTTATGGTAATTTGTTACGGCAGCCGTAAGAAACTAATACAACCACAATTTTTACCATTTCCATTGCTCTTCATTTCTTTGTATGGATTGAATTTTCCATCTGATATCATATTCTTTTTGCCTGAAGATCTTTCTTTAACATATCTTGCAGTGCAGGTCCATTGGCAATAAATTCTGTCAGCTTTTTTTTCTCTGAAGATGCCTTTATTTCTCCTTCATATTTGAAAAATATATTCACTGGATATAGACAGTTCTAAATTTACTATTTTTTGTTTGTTTGTTTGTTTCTCCTTTCAGTACTTTAAAGTTGTCACTCCATTATGTTCTGGATTGCACGTTTTCTGATGAGAAGTTTCCTGTCACTCATATTTATTCTGTACATAATGTTTCTTTTGTTGGCTGGCTGCCTTGATGATTTTCTCTTGTGATGTCATCAATTGGACTGTGATGTACCTAGATGTGTTTCCCTTTGTATTAATCCTTCTTGGTATGCTCTGAACTTCTTGAATCTGTGATGTTTTGTCTTGTATTAATTTTGGAAAAGTCTCAAGAATTATCTCTTCAAATATCTTTTCTCCCCTGCGCTCTCTCTGTTCTTCTCCTCCCCCCACCTCTCGCTCTGCCCCTTTTCTCTGCTCCTCTCCTTTTTTCCTTTTATCCCTCTCCTTCTGGACTCCAATTATCTGTACTTTAGACAATTTGATATCATGCCATAGCTCTCAGTTGTTCTATTCTCTCTCTCTCCTTCTATCTGTCACTCTTTCTCCTCTTTATATTTCCATTTGGATAGTTTCTATTAATCTAATTTTCAGTTTCACTTATTCTTTTCTCTGCTGTATCCAAACAAATTATTCATCTCTGATGTTTTATTTTTAGCATTTCTGTTTGTCCTTTTTTTATAGTTTCCAACTTTTTGCTGAAATTGCCTATCTGTTCAACATGTTGTCCACATTTTCAACTAAATCTTTTAAAAATGTTAAACTTGGTTATTTAAAAATCTTTGTTTGATAGTTCTAACATCTGGATGGGTCATGCCTTGGTCTGGTTTTGTTAACTACTTTATCTCTTGATGAGTCATTTATTTTTCTTGCTTTTTTGTGTTTCTTAATTTTTTGTTGACCCCGTGTGTAACAGCATAGTAGAGACTGAGGTAAATAGTATTTATGCCTAGAAAAGGGCATGCCTTTTATTCTATCAAATCATTAGTGTGGAGTGTTGAGTCAGTTTAGGGGAGTTGAGTGGTGGGCTGCTGCTGCCTTGTGCTAATATGGGGCCTGGAGCACTAGAAGGTTCTTCTCAGTGTTCCTGCTTCAGACTAGGCCTTCAGGAGGACCTGGCTGCCCCTTTCTCCTGTGCCTGCGTGAATGGGGAGTGGATGGGGGTGAGAATCTTTCTCTGTCCTCTTACCTCTTAGCCTGCCTCCAGTGATAGGCTGCTGTTATTACTTGGTGCAGACTCATGGAGGGGGTAGGGAGATTTATCAGGGTTTTCTTGAGGTTTCTCAGGCCTCTTGGTGCAGCCTCAGTCTTGGGTGGGCCTTGTGTGCCTAAGCCTCATGGCTGGGCTTTCTCAGATATTCTTGTGTCAGTGGAGGTCTCGATGGGATATCCTGATTCCTTTCCACTTCTGTGCACTGAGCATGTTGGGAATGATTTGAACATTGTTAGGAAAGGACCCTCCAAAAGCTCTTGGCATTTCTGTGTTAAAACTCCAGCCCTCTACAGAGTGATCTTTGAAGATTGTAGCTCTGGCTCCAGCCCCTGCTGCAAAGCCCTCTAGTGCACCCCATGGCCCTCAGGTCAAAGGCTTTGAGCTCCGCAGCCTCGAGCCTCTGCCGCTGTAAGTCTTGTCTGTCTCTCTGGCCCCCGGCCGTCAGTTTTGAGGGCAGTTGTCTCATTCTCTGTGCATTGCTGGAGATTAAGTGGTGCCTGGCATGTGGTGGGGGCTCAGCAGCTGTCTCGAATGGATGAGGAATGAGTGCCAGCCTAGAAAGCCCTTACATCCCCTGCTTTCCAGCAGAGAGACTCCTGCCAGCCTCCAGGTTCACGCACACATGTCACAGAGAAGCCTTTCTGGGGACTTCCCAAGTTGGGGAGGGGCCCCTCTCCTGTGCATGTCAGTCCTGGCTCAGATCTTGCAGTACTGATATTCATTTCTATCTCTGCTCCTCCTCCTAGTTCCCCAGGGCAGGGACATGCCCTGCCCCACTCAACCCTGGGCAGACACTTGGTGAGCCTACAGGGGACCTTTGCTGTACCGGTGTGGCTGTCCCAGCTTTGGTCTGATTCTGCATGTGCATGTTGAGTTAAAATTTTTAAAGCCTCTTTTCCTGTTTTAGGAAAAGTGAATCAGCACATTCCCCTCCGTGTAAAAGGATCTGGGCTGGAAGCATGTGGTATGTCCTGCGAGGCTGGAGGCGACAGTGCCTGGGCCCATGGGGAGCCCTGGGGCAGCAGTGGCCCCTGGGCATCCGTGCTCTGGCCAGTGCAGGCTCCAGGAGTGGGAACGAGTACAGCCATGTGGTGGTGGGTGCAGGCTCCGCAGGCTGTGTGCTGGCCAGGAGGCTCACGGAAGACACTGACAAGCGTGTGCTGCTGCTAGAGGCTGGGCCCAAGGACACGTATGCAGGGAGCAAGCGGCTCTTGTGGAAGATCCACATGCCCGCTGCCCTCGTGGCCAACCTGTGCGATGACAGGTACAACTGGTACTACCACACGGAGCCGCAGCCGGGCCTGGATGGCCGGGTGCTGTACTGGCCGCGCGGTCGGGTCTGGGGTGGCTCTTCATCCCTCAATGCCATGGTCTACATCCGCGGGCACGCCGAGGACTATGAGCGTTGGCACCGAGAAGGCGCCGCAGGCTGGGACTACGCGCATTGTCTGCCCTACTTCCGCAAGGCACAGGGCCACGAGCTGGGTGCCAGCAGGTACCGCGGTGGTGAGGGCCCGCTGCGTGTGTCCCGGGGCAAGACCAACCACCCGCTGCACCAGGCGTTCCTGGAGGCAGCACAGCAGGCCGGCTACCCCCTCACCGAGGACATGAACGGCTTCCAGCAAGAAGGCTTCGGCTGGATGGACATGACCATCCATGAAGGTAGCAATAATGTGCCCATGCCCCATTGCCCTGGTCCTCCTTTTTTTAACAAAAGAAAACTACTCTCTGTCACAGCCCCATCCTTCCTGCCCTCATCATGGCCAGTAAATGTGGAGAAACTGGGCTTGTGCGAGATGGAGGGGATGTGATATAGGGCACCCGCTATAGGCCACGGAATACAAGCCAAAGCCAATGAGAAGTGACTAGGAGATGGCAACACCTTGGGCATTCCCTGGGCCTCTGGCCGCTGCTGGTGTGGATAATGGAGGTTCAGCTCTCTGACCAAACAGCCCAAAGTCCTCTAGAGACTTCCAGATGGGGGAACTGAGGCACAGAGCAGAGAATGGCCTTGCCCACAGCAGGACAGAGGCAAGGGCAGGGTCGACCAAAGCCTCCTGCTTGCCTCCACAGGGTTCTCACCCTTTTGTCTGCAGCTCCTGGCCTCTCTGTCATCCTGTGGAGAGTGAAGGATGTTTTTCCACCTGTATCCAACGACCCTGGGTAGATGTGGGTTTCAGTTGGGCAAGGTCTTATTTTTTTTCCTTGAGGAAGATTAGCCCTGAGCTACATCTACTCCTAATCCTCCTCATTTTGCTGAGGAAGACTGGCCATGAGCTAACATCCATGCCCATCTTGGTCTACTTTATATGTGGGACGCCTGCCACAGCATGGCTTGGCAAGCACTGCCACGTCCGCACCTGGGATCCAAACCGGTAAACCCTGGGCTTCCCAAGCGGAACACGTGAACTGAACCGCTGTGCCGCCTGGCTGGCCCCAGTTGGGCAGGGTCTTTTGGGCTCAGCCTTACTTTTAAGGCAGAGCTTGCACGGTCAGGGGAAGGACAAATTCCCTCGTGCTCCAGCACCTTCCCACTTCCCCCTGTACGGGTGGGTGCCCGGGGAATGGGCAGGGGCTGGGCCTGACCCCCTTGCTCTGTCCTACAGGCAAGCGCTGGAGCACGGCCTGCGCGTACCTGCACCCAGTGCTGAGCCGCCCCAACCTCATAGCCGAGGCCCGGACGCTCGTGAGCAGGGTGCTGTTTGAAGGCACCCGTGCAGTGGGCGTGGAGTACGTCAAGAACGGCCAGAGCCACAGGGTGAGCAAATATCTGCCGGGCCGGGCAGCTCACGGCAGAAAGGAGGTGGACAGCGAGCCTGGCGGTGCTCGGTGTGGGCAGGAATCATGCTCTCATCCCCACAGCATTGTGATGAGGTGTGAACAGCTGGTGGCAATGGCCTGAGAGACTATTTCCAGGGCCTTGCTGGAGGCGGTGGCCTGTGGAGGTGGGGGATGCCCTAGTCCAGCCACCTGCAGAGCCCCTGGTGCCCCGGTGTGGGTGAGTGCCCACTGTGAGCCTTGTCTGCCCCTCCCCTCCTCAGAGCAGCCCCCAGTACCTTCCACACCTTTGCAGAAATTGATGGGTTTATGCTAAGGCTTTAAAAACCACAAACAAGATCATACTCCATATTTCTGCACTGTGCTGTTTTCCACTTAATGGTGTATCAGCATTTTTCTGCATCCCAAGTGAACATCTGGCTCACTGCTCGCTTTATTTAAACCTCTCTTTGAGTGCCTGCTTTCCTTTATCTCATTTAAGCTCTACAGTCCTCTTTTTAAGACCACCGTTACCATCTGGCTGTTGCAGAATGAGAGTATAGACCACACTTTATTTTTTTTGCTGAGGAAGATTCGCCCTGAGGTAACATCTGTGCTAGTCTTCTATTTTTGTATGTGGGATGCTGCCACAGCATGGCCACTGTCGAGTGGTATAGGTCCATGCCCAGGAACCAAACCCAGGCTGCCCAAGTGTAGCGCACCAAACTTAACCACTCGGCCATGGGGCTGGTCCCTGAACCACACTTTATTAATGACTGCAAACTGTAGCTGCACGTGTGGGTTGCTTTCACATAGCAGCACCCTGAGCATCCCCTTCCTCACTCTTGGGCCTGTGAGCAGGATCCCTTCCTGCCACTCGGGTATGTCATGTCAAGGCCACTTCTCAGGGTTCTGTCTGGCTCTCCGGGAAAGGAAGTGTGACCTGCATGGTCTGCTGCCTCTTCCAGGCTTACGCCAGCAAAGAGGTGATTCTGAGTGGAGGCGCCATCAACTCGCCACAGCTGCTCATGCTCTCGGGCGTCGGCAACGCAGATGACCTCAAGAAACTGGGCATCCCGGTGGTGTGCCACCTTCCTGGTGAGCTCCCTTCTCCACTGCTCCCCAGGGGGTGTCTCTGCTAAATAAAGTGTTTTATTGTATTTTATTAGCATGGAGTGGGGAGGGGACAGGAGTCAGTGCTTCTTGGAACTGTCACATTCTTCCCATGAGCCTGAAGGTCCCGGATGCCTCACTGGACAGTCCTGCCTCCTGGGGACCCCTCTCTGCCCCAGCCACCCTATCTCACTGAGAGGCAAGACCCTTTTAGCAGGGAGCATCTGCCTGTAGAGTCCGCTGGGCCAGGCTCGGGCAAGTCACCAGGGCAGCCCTATGGAGAGAGGGGGCCAGGCCTTTGTTTTCCACCCTCAGAACTCACCAGCTGCCCTGACATTAAAGATGCCAACTCAGTGCTCCAGAGCATGCTTTTCATGTTAAGACAATTCTCCCACGCCTAAAATTTATTTTATAAACTGTCTTTGATGCCCTTCAGGGCCGGGCCCTGTCCCTCTTGTCCTCTCTTATAACCCAAGCTCACAGAGGCCTGGGCCTTATTGCATTGATCCTTCATCATAAGGTCTGTGAAAGTGCTGGTCTGTGGCAGTGACCTGCTCATCGTCCCCATGACCTCACACAGGGTTGCACAGCACGACAGGCCTGCTTCCCTCCTTCCCCAGGCCAGGAGTGAGGTGGGGCTGGCAGTCCATCTGGCCATGAGCCGTTCAGCAACAGCTCCCCGAGCGGTACCTGCTGCAGGCGTGGGCCCTGCCCCCATGAAGGGTGGTTACAAGTGTTGCCCTGGAGTGGGTAACAAGGGCAGATGTCTTTGGCGGCATCTAAGAGGGCTGGACTTGGTGGGGAGTGTGGGAATGGTGTCCCTGGGAGTTGGCCTTTAAGCTGAGACCTCGAGAATGATCAGGAGCTGGGCTGGCAGATAAGTGGATGCGAGAGAAGTTTTCAAAACCAGGGCGATGTTGAGAGGCCAGCTAAGCTCCCCTTGGTAGCCACTTTTTCCTAACCACTCCCACCCATTTCAGGAGTCGGCCAGAACCTGCAAGACCACCTGGAGATATATATCCAGCAGGCATGCACCTGCCCTATCACCCTCCACTCGGCACAGAAGCCCTGGAGAAAGGCCCAGATTGGGCTGGAGTGGCTCTGGAAGTTCACAGGTGGGCATGCTCCTCCATGACCTTGGTAGAGATGGTCTGTGGGCAGCACAGCCTCTTTCCTGAGGTGCCAAGCAAGGGCTCTGGCCCCAGGATGCTGATTCAAAGCTGAGCTATGTCATTTGCCTCAGCTCTTTGAGCCTCTGTTTCTCCTCTGCAAAAGTGGGATGCACAGTTCCTGCCTAACGGGCTGGTGTGAAGACCAGACGCAACAGCACAGGGCCTACCCGTGCTGAGACTCCTCAGGGGCTAGGTGCTGCTCTTCCTTAGAGATGGACAGGGATGGCCTTGTGCTAGACACCCTCTGGGGTCCAAGGAGACAGGAGAAAAGGCACTTGGTACTAGACTGCAGATTCAGCATCCATTTCTCAGCATTTTCCATTTGTTCTCCAGCTGAGTCTCAGAGTACAGAGTTTGGCTAGGAAATGGTGCTTTGAAATCCTGCTCATTGACTCAGCGTGTATTTCTCGCACACCTACTGTGTGCTGTGCTAGATGGTGGGAAATGCCAATAAGGCAGGTTCCCTGGGAGAGTTTTCACTCTAGTGGGGACAATGGAAAGAAACCAAGTAAACATGCCAAGTTTTAAGCACAGTGAAAGAAAGGTGAGGATGCTCATTCAACTAGAGGACCTGAGAGGCAGGAAGGATATGTGCAGACCCTGGTGTGTCTGAAGAACTAATTTGCTGGGCCGGGGAGACTGCAGCATATTGAGGACGACACAGTGGTGGGAGGTTGGATGGAAGAGGGCCTGAGCTGGATCATGAGGGCTGGCTGTGTGTGAACAGTGGGCTGCGGGAGGCACAGAGGTAGGCCAGGGCACCAGCAAGGAGGCCCCTGGAGCCACCAGATAAGAGGTAATCTGGGCTTGGACTCCGGTAGGGATGGTAAGGCCAAGAAGATGGATTCAAGTAGATTTTGGAGCTGAAGCCAGTGAGACTTTCTGGGCCGCATGGTGGGCGATGAGGAAGAGGGAGGTGGCAGAGACAGCCGGAGTTTCTGCCTTCAGCCTTGTGTGAAAGGAACAGTTAGGGGTGGAGGCTGGGCTGGGTGTGGGCCGGGATACCCATGGGACATCAGTCACAGTCAAGTTGGCAGCGGTGGAGTCGGGGGAGAGGGCAAAGCTGAAGACCCTTGGCATGTGGCTGATATTGAAAGCCGTGGCGCTGGGTGAGCCCACCTGGGGGAAAGAGGACAGAGTCGAGGACTTGGGTCCAGGCCTCAGAATAGAGACCAGGAAGAGGAGGAGGAGCTACCCAGCAGAGAGGAGGCCAGCCCACCTGCCACACCTTGACTTGCTCTTCTGCCTCACCCTCTTCTGACCCTCAGGGGATGGAGCCACGGCCCACCTGGAAACAGGTGGGTTCATCCGGAGCCAGCCTGGAGTCCCCCACCCGGACATCCAGTTCCACTTCCTGCCATCCCAAGTGATCGACCACGGGCGGGTCCCCACCCAGCAGGAGGCTTACCAGGTGAGCAGACAGTCTCATCTTCTCAGCAGGCTGCATTTTCCGGCGGTAGCAGGGCCCTCAGGGAGGGCGCCCAGAAGCCTGTGCCCTGCCTGCCAACTGCCCAGGGTGTCTGAGTAGGGAGAGGAACAGGGGAGCCAGGGCAGAGTGTGGCAGACTGCGTGGTGCATGGAAAGGTGAGACCTGCTCCCAGCTCAGGGCAGGTGCTCTAGGTCCTGAGCACCAGAAACGGACAGATGAGGCCAGCTCTGCCCGGGGATTGCCAGCCTCTGAAAGTTTTGGACAATCGGATATAAAGCCAGGAGGCAGGAGTGATTCACTGAGGGGGTTTTTGATCACTTGTGGAAGGGTGCGGGGTAAGATGCAAATACTGAAATGGAGCTGCTCTTAACTGACGTCAGGTGTAGAGTCCTCCCTCTCAGGAAACCCGGGCCTCTCTAACCTCCAGAGTTGTGGGGACTGATGCTTCCTCTGGGTTCTTCTAGGTGCACGTGGGGACCATGCGGGGCACGAGTGTGGGCTGGCTCAAACTGAGAAGTGCCAACCCCCAGGACCATCCTGTGATCCAGCCCAACTACCTGTCAACAGGTAATTCTCCAGCCACTGTTGTCTCCCCCAGGCCTGGGCCTGCTGGGCCACCTGTTGAATGAATGCCTTTATGGGGTTCATGTTTGTCCCTGAGTGTTACCCCTGACCACATTTTCTGAGACACAGGCACCCTCTGGCCCCCTCCACCCCATCATTCTAGCTGGAAAATTGCACATGCTGCTATGTGGTGCCCTGGGTCACTTGAAGTAGCCCTGAGACGTCCTTTTACACAGTAGGAGAGATTTTCAGAACAGTCTACCAGGAGGTGCAGGATGTGGCTGTGTACACAGCGTTCGTGGAGCATTTTTCCTGCTGTCACAGTGAGCATTCTCTAAAAGCGAATCACATTCTGGGGCCTGCCTGTTTGTGTGCAGCAGAGGTGAGCGTGCTAATCGCGCAGGTTTTGCCCAGCGGTGACAATGTGGCAGATGCAGGGCATGTATTCTCATCCCTAGTTTACAGATAAGAAAATTCAGAGGCTGACTTAAACCTGGGTCCTCTGGAGCAGGCTGTGTCCGTCTAGGATGTTGCCTGTTTGGGCTTCATGCAACTCTGCTTGGTTACACTGTTAACTGCCTTTGGGTAGGTGATAAGCCACCTGGTGGCTCACACCTCCATGTCCCTAAACTGTGTCCCCTGGGCCAGCTTATTGAGCCTCTCCATTCCGAGAATCTTCCAGCAAGGCGAGCATGATAAGGAGAGGAGTTGCACCTGTTTCTTTTCCTTGACAGAAACCGATATTGAGGACTTCCGTCGGTGTGTGAAGCTGACCAGAGAAATTTTTGCACAGAAAGCCCTGGAACCATTCCGGGGGAAAGAGCTCCAGCCAGGAAGCCACATCCAGTCAGATAAAGAGATAGATGCCTTTGTGCGGGCAAAAGCGGACAGTGCCTACCACCCTTCGTGCACATGTAAGATGGGCCAGCCCTCCGATCCCACCGCTGTGGTGGATCCGCAGACCAGGGTGCTTGGGGTGGAAAACCTCAGGGTTGTCGATGCTTCCATCATGCCCAGTGTGGTCAGCGGCAACCTGAATGCCCCCACCATCATGATCGCAGAGAAAGCGGCCGACATCATTAAGGGGCAGCCTGCACTCTGGGATAAGGATGTCCCCATCTACAAGCCCAGGACCCTGGCCACCCAGCGTTGAGGGAGTCACTGCCTGAGAAGCCCCCCAACAGGCTAAGAGGGCCAGCATAGCCCTTGCTCCAATGGTCTTTCCTGAAACTATCTAGAATGTTAGGATTTAATGTCTGTGAATTGGATCATTTGTTAAGAAATGAGACCAGTACTACTGGTCAGTGAATCGGGTTCCTTTTTACAACATTTCCCTATGGGCCCTTTGGGAAAGGCCAGTATTCTGGTTGGGGCCCCTCTTCCCTGCCTCCTGCAAGGACAGCAAAGGGGAGGGGAGGCTGGCGGAGGAGGATGATGGTTAACTCCTGCCATGTACTCGTCTTGTGTTCATGGTGCTCTCCAACCCAGGGTCCTGCTGCCTTCTTCGGTCCTTGTTAGACTGGAGGAAGGTGGTCTCTCCCAGGCCTCCCTCTGCAGCCCCTCAGAGAGCAGGTGCTGTGCACTGAGGCTTGGAGCTAGTCAGTCCTGCTTGGGTTCTCCAAGGGGGGCGTCCTCCTCTCAGGCTGCAAGCTGTAGCTAAGGCCCAGAGTTGCAGTCATTAGAGTTCACCGGGGACATGTGCATAGGCTCCAGCACTCCCGTTCAGAGGGGAAAGTGGCCCACTGGAAGAAACACAGCCTTCTCCTTTCTCTTCTGCTTCCTGATTTCACTCCCAGAGGGAGGCAGGAACTGGTGCTCAGTTGCGTCCCTCTGAGGGCCTTGGGGGCCTCCTCGCCAATGCTCTGGTTCTTATTAAACACGATCAGCCCAATGAGAGGACGTCTGGACCTTGTTCAAGGAGATAAGAGTCTGGAGGGGCTCTTTCTTTACTATCGTAGGTTCCCTGATTTAGCATTCCGGAAGATTTTCCTGTTACCAGGAAACCTAGAAACCCAGAACAAACCCTACCTACCAGACCACAGCTCCACGCTGAAGCGGCCAGCCAAGAGGATGCTCTCCTCTCAGATGGGGAAATGACTCCACAGCGGACAAGGCTGGCTAATTCTCATTCTTTAGACGTCTGTGGGAACAGAGCAGGATGGAGCTGAGACTGACAGAGAAAGCAGTCGAGTAAAACTACGCACCCTGATCCTGTAAAAATGAAACTGAGTGAAAGAAAAATAAATTGGCAAACGATTTGAGTTTTTGGGGGTGGAAAGCAGTTACAAGTAGCATTTAAAACAGCTCTTGATTTTTAAACTTCTTATAATTCAATAGTATAATCCCAGTAAACTTATTTTTGAACTGAGACGCCTCATCCAGACTGTTCTGTCAAGCTAATGAAAGTTAAATGCATTTTGGATTGATTTTTTTCCGAAGCCATCCAAAGCTTCTATGGCATCTATGGCAGGGAAGCCAAGAATTGCTACATGGAAACCTGTGTGCTGGGCCCAGAATGAGGGCCGGCTTCACCCAGGATTAGAGTGGATTGAGGTGGCTTGGAGGTCCAACAGCCGCAACTCATGTTTCTGAGAAAGACCTTCAAAAAGGTGGAAAGAAGAAAACGATCACATCTCTCCTTCCTTTAAAAATTTTAAACAAACAGCTCTTGTTTGATCTTACCTGTGTCTGTCTTTATTTTCTGTTCCAGGGGAGGGTCAAGAAAGAAAATTCTAAATCTGCCAAGAGATTTCTCTCTCCTAGAGAGGTTCCCCACCTGCCTCACGGCAGGGTGCACAGCCATCATCCTCTGGGTCTTGGAGCCACCTGCAGGGGCGGAGGAGTGCAGGTGCCAGCCCCACTGCTCTGAGGGCTGAGAAGGGACAAGCTGGGTGTGGAGGGGGTTCCCAGGCGACCGTCTGTGCTGACCTCTGGCACGGGATGGCAGGTATATGGCCATTCAGTGCTGCCATCACTGCGTTCTGTGGTGTTTTCAGCCTCTGAGGCAATGACTGATTTGCTACTGTGGCTGTAATGTAAGATGAGCAAAATGACACGTGGAAAGAGGAGCCTGTCCCTGTTCAGCTCCATTACCTCCAGGCCCGTCTCCCACTCTTGCTTACGGGGCCTTGTTCCATAGGATGATATAACCATACAGTGAAATAAATACGTTTCAAAAGAGAAGGCTGAGTGTGTTCCAGATCCAGGACCCACAGAAGGCAGAGTGGAAAACTGTGCTTTTGGGGTTCAGACCCAGGACAGACTATTCTGATATGAAGCGGTTCCTCCCTTGAGCCCTGACAGGTGAGTGTGGTGGCTGTCCCGTCAGAGTGGAGTGGTGGCCCATGCCGTAACAAGGGGCTGTCTGAAAGTTCCACTGTCATGAGGGACCCCTGAGCTCAGAAGGAGGGCCAGAGAGGGGAGCCAAGTGCCGACTCAAGTTAGGGAGCATGAGCCATGGTTATGCGGCCCGTGAGAAACACAGAGACCAGGCCAGCACTCGGCCTCTCAAAGAATCAGGCAGACTGTCATTTAAGCCCCTTAGCAAAAAGCCTGCAATACCTAAAAAACAGAAGAACATATTTTTCAAAAAAATGGTCAAAAAAGCCTAACAGAACGCCGTGTATGTGCCTAATGAACGGGCTCTGAGGAGCACCGACCCCTTTGAAGAAGCCTGCGGTTAAGCTGCTGCGCCAGGTTCTCCCTGGTAGGATAAGGGGCAAACATGCAGGTATGGGAGCAGCCTGCCTGAGCGTGACCGGGAAGCGCCGGGTCCCAGGAGCAGGAGCCCCAGCGCCTTTACAGACTGCCTTTCTGCTTCCAGTGCAGGCTTCAGGAATTACCGTTTCCATAAGTTCAAACAGATTCTCCTCTCCAGACAAACCACACTCCTCCGCCCAAAGGTCGTTTCCTATTTCCGCTGACCAACCTAATGTTGGATCTCTATTAAGATTCAGGAAAAGGCACCCTCTCCCCTGGCCCTGTCTTGAGGCCCAGGCAGTCTCCCATCTCCTCTCCTCCGCCGTCCCCACAGGGCGTCCTCAGGACCATTCTCTCACCGTTGTTCCCATGTTGGAAGCAAGGGCCCCAGGCCTGCTCCTCATTCTCGCCTGCTCTCCCAAGTCCCCAGTAGAGAAGGAACATCATTTTAGAGAAATAAAAACATTTTCAACAAAGGAAAGCGTAGCTGAAGCTTGTTTTTGAGTCCAGAAGGCTAAAAAAGGAGCTGGGGCTCTCTGTGCGACAATAGCTCGCTCTCTCGGTAACCAACTCGTAGAACAAATCCAACACCCACCACAACAAGATCCTTGTTACTTTAGACCATAAAAAACAAACAACATGCAATAAACTAAACTGCCCTGGTTTCTTTCACAAGTGCGGGGTCAGCAGTAAAGAAGATTTGTCAAGCATGTAAAGCCCACACTGTGCACTGAGAAGCTTCCAGGGTCTTCACAACCCACCCTTCCTGGCCTGGGGCCGATTCTGAAACATCTTGGAATAGAGCTGGGAAGCGCTGCCTGGCCGAGCTGTCTGGATGGAAATCAATCACAGAGATGGTTATTAATGAGGTTCTTGCTCACTGATAGTTAAATCAGAGCTCCCATTTCCATTTTGTGATATGATGAGAAACACAAGATTAATGACACTATACGCTCTGTTCCTGGGGACACAACAAAATGACTTTTTTTAGGGAGGTGGGATGGGAACCAAAAAGGAAAGACATTTAATCTTAAAACTTCCCTAAAACAAAGAAAAAAACCATGCTCTACAACTGCAAATTTTTCTTACAAAGAAAAATTTAATGTTAGATGAGAGGTTGAACCAGGCTTAAAGCAGACAGATATGCAGAGTAGTGCAGCCTGTAAAAATGCCAGCTTTTAGGCACTGACTGGCAAAGATCATGGCCCATACCAGAAACTTCAGTCCTGGTCGGGTGACCTTGGACTGACGGTGTGAAGCCACGCAGTAAGACCCACACCCAATGGAGACACACAGTCTGAGATGAGGTGAGAGTGGGTTAGCCCTTTAGGAGAAAGAGTGCTCTCTGCAGCTGGCATTAAGTTACCACGGGCACTGAAGGAGCCAGGCGGGTAAGAACAAATCTAGAGAATCACAGAAATTACAGAACTGCCCTCACAGTGCCCGCCCCTCTGAAGCTCTCACTGGCAAACACCAGCTCTTTGCAAGGAGAGCTCCCAAATACAATAAAATTATTACACAGCTTTATTCTGAAGAACATTTTGCATTTTAATAAAAAAGAATTTATGTCAGGAAAGAGTCATTTACAAACCTTGAAGTGTTTTTGCCTGGATCTGGAGTAAGAATGTCTTAAGAAGAGGTTGGTAAGGTCTTGATAACAAAGTGTTATTATTTACAAAAAAAACCAAAGCCCCAAAACAAACATTAACAGGTTGTCTATGTAATATTTAAAAATTTTGAACCCCAAATTGCTACCTGTCTTTTTGACTGCAGGGAATCCCTGCCAAGGTACCTTGATAAAGTCGGCATAATTCTGTGAACAGAAAAGGAAGCCTCGACGAGTCTAATGATCCCAAAGTGGGTTTCCATCGGGAAGTACAATCGCGTGTGAGTGCATTCTAACGAAAACTTCAGCCCTCGTTCAATTGCATATAAAAGCCCTCAGAACACACAGTACAGCAATGTTTTGTAAAAAGGCAGCAATTTGATTTGTCCAGACCCCGACATTCTAATCCTGCAGATCTTCACGTTGCTTCCTCTGTCCCCCCTTCCCCAGCATTCCTTATTTCTTAAGCAGCGTCACCAGTCCCCGGGGGACAAGAACACAGGGACTTCGTTCATCTGTGCAATGATTTCTGCACCAGAAATGCAAAAATGTACTGTGGGGGCAGCTAAGAAAACCACAACTTTGAATGCCACAGGGTCAGAGCAACCAGCTTGACCCACTCTGTTATGAACTTATCAGAGGGTTAGCAGAGGAAAACAAAAGACGGTTGTAACCCATGGTGGATCAAAAGGTACGATATCAAATCGTAGAACTCTCGCCCAAAGACAAGACTGCAAATGGTCATCTGGTATACCTTGTGTAAAGATAGGTTTATAGCGACTCAAAATATTTTAGAAAAATCTCTGTAGTGTCAAGTTCTTTAGAACTTAAAATTGTACCCCCAAAAGATTTTCACTGAATAAATGAGAATTGGCTCTATTTCTTCTACTTCTGGATAGCCCGAGTAAAAATACTAATAATTTCTAGATTTCAGTGGGGAACTACAATTGTTAGGACCCATGGATATTGCTGCAGTTCAAATACGGTACAATAATTACAAAATATAGACCATCTCTTTACAAATACAAATTATAGTATATTACAAGTCATGTACAGTAAATCTATAATTTTTAAACAAACTAGCGTATCTAGGTTTACCTGGTTGCGAGTGCATTATTATTCCAGTTTACAGTTGCCCTTAGCCTGACGGTCAGAGGCTGACCGTGGGAGTGATGCTCTCGTGTAAACTGGCGCCACATAACAGAAAGCTCCTGCTCCCTTTCAGGATGACGGCTGGTAGGTACCTCCTGACTCTCACACTGTATTTCAGAACAGCTAAACAGGAACCAGGAAGCAGTATATTTGGGGGGAAAGGGTGTAAAAATGGATATGCTGGGCCCATTGAATGTCTGATATGCTAGACCGATGGCTGAGGTAATGACACAGGTCTGGTGATCGTCCTCACCTTTAACCTTCCCCACCGTGCCTGCGGGCAGGTGGGTGTGGGTGAGCGCCCTGGGGTGCGCTCTGCACCAGCGGGCGGGGCTTGTCCGACCTCCTCACTGGTCCTCTCCGAGAGGGCTGGACCTGCTGTTTCCCGCAGCTGGGGCTGAGCACATGTGCACGGCTGTTCCCTACCAGGTTTATGGCTTCCTTGAGGCATGACATCACTTGTACAAAAGTCTAATTGAATATGGACTCCACACTAGTGCCTAAACTTTCCTAACTACGAGGCACTTTTTCCCTGGCCCTCCGGCGCCCCACCTGAGGCCAGAGCCAGTCTGCCCCTCCCTGGGGGCTACAGGGTAGTGATGCATATCATTTCATCTGCCAGGTCCTCCTCATCTCTCCCGGGGTCTGGCTCTTCGTCGCTGTAGCCTGGCCCAAAGTCCTGGAGTTCAAAGTCCTGCCGGTGCGAGCCGGGGCCAACGTCCCCGTTGGCCCGGGGATGCATGTTCCCATTAAGCAGGTTGCTGGCTGCACTCTCCATCTCATCGATGGTTAGGTCACAGGCATCGGCGATCTCGTGTTTTGTCGCCGACACGAACTTTGGGTCCCTTGCATACCGTCCTAAGCCTTCAGATATCAGGACCTGTACAGCAACGAAGGTCGTGGCATGAATGCGTGATAAGCCGTAGGGGGAAAAAACGACAGAAAAACGTCCTCAAACATAACCGCACCTTGTGCTTTTGGGACTCAGCCAGTCAGGTCTGCTAGACCTCATACATGATAACTAAATGTAAAAGTAAATCGCTTTGGCTTTGAAAGTGTCATAGAGCTCAAAAAGTACACATGGCCCAACAAGAGTGAAACCCACTGGGGAAAAATATTTTAGTATAAACTCGTAATATTTGCAGGAACAGCACCCGTAATCTTAGGCACAGCTGATTCATGAGACTCGGCCGTGTTTTATACTCAAGCTTTAAGTACCATCCTTGCTTCTAACAAGTGGGCGGTGTCCAGATACTAAGTGTCGCCTCCTGGCTGCAGAGCCCTCCCACCTGCAGAACCACCACCTGCTCCTCCTGCATGTGGTTCTCCATGGTTCCCCCTCTGCTGTGCCTGGCGCCTGCCCTCCCGTGGCATACTCAGTGAGCCATACTCACTGCCTCCACCAAGCTGTCTGCACTCCTCTGCTTGTCGCTGTTTTTGTTGCGGAAGCTGCTGGGGACAGTCAGGCTGGCTGGTGTGAAAGTCCGATAGGAGATGCCAGGCTCATCCGTGTACCACGAGCTGCGGTGCAGGGACGGCAGGCTACCGTTGACCTGGTCCAGGGCTTCCGGCCGCTCAACCTGGATCAGGGGAGTGTAGCATGGCGTCCAGTCCCGGTATGGAGGGGTCGCTGGAGGGGTGGCCCATGACCGGGTTGAGTGGCTTGGCGAGTACTTCTGGGCCTTACTTGAATCTAGGCCTGCAACTGCCATGATCTGAGGAGAAAGGGGAAGTGGGGAGTGGGAGACCAGAGGTCCTCAGAGGTCCAGGCCTCAGGCCGCCTGAAGATGGACCAAGTATGACACCCTGTTCTACAGGGGCAGCCTTGGATAAGGACTTTAAAAGGACGCGAGCACAATGGGTAAATTAAATGAATTGGCATTGAAAATTTGGCTTTCAGGGCCGGCCCCATGGCCGAGTGGCTGGGTTCACATGCTCCACTTTGGAGGCCCAGGGTTCGCCTGTTCAGATCCTGGGTGCGGACCTGCACACCACTCATCAAGCCATGCTGAGGCAGCGTCCCACATACAAGAACTAGAATGACGTACAACTAGGATATACAACTATGTACTGGGGCTTTGTGGGGGGCAGGGAAAACCAAACAACAAGTTGGCTTTCTAGCAGACTGTATTTTCTTTTTCCCCAAATCCATAATGCATTTCCTATCACTGTTCCCAAATAGGAAACAGTTGCTGATTTGTGAAATTGCTTTGGGATGATGCAGAGTCAGGGAAGACGTACAAGCTGCGTTGTATGAACACATACCCAGTTCAATCTGGATTTAAACACGAAAGTACTTTCAGGGCAAACTAGTGATCCCCGGCCCTGGCAGGGAACACAGCGGGTTCTCTCCACTCTAGCGCAACTCCTCACATGGCCAGCATTTCGTCTGTTCTGAAGCTCTGGGCAGAAGCCCCGCTCCTTCCACCTATAGCTGCCAATCCACCCTGATATCCCACTGCAGAGAGGGACACTGAGGCCCCGTCTTGTGAACAGCACAGGCCCATGGCCAAGTCAGAAGCCATGGCCTCCCAAGGAGGCAGTGCAGACAGGCGGACCTGGGCCTCAACGGGGCAGGGCAGCAGAGGGAAGAGTGTGTGCAGGCATGTGCCTATGTAGACTTCCACGCCTGCTTGGTTCGTGGCACGTGATGGTCTGGGCCTCCCCAAGCCTTGTCGTTCTTTCACGATAAAACAGGACACAAGTAAAAATTAATGTAAAAACTGAAGACAGAGAAGTAAAAAGTTGGCAGAGAGATTTGAATAGAAAATCTGAAATGTAGCTCATGCTCACGTGAGATGCTCAAGGTGAGAAACCTGCCAGGAGAGCGGGCTCTCCAGATTTACAGACTGGGTGCTCCCTATATGCTGGCGTTCTCTCTGCTTCCCCCGCCCCCTGACACACGTGCACAAGTGGACAGCATCTCTGATGTGCTCTCTTCAGCAAGAAAAAGCACCCTATATTGTCCTTGAGGCAAAGCCCTGGTGAGTGGGCTCCGGCCCCATGTTCCCTCCTGTCTAGCTGCACTCACTGTGGACGGGTCCTTGTCCCTGGACCACACTGCCCTCACAGGCAGGGTGGGAGGCCCACTCACCCTTGTGACCTCGGGGCTGTGCCCAGAGAGAGCTCCATAAACAGGTCCTAAGGAAGGAACCACCTCTCAGAGGCGATAAAGGGCAGTGGTGGTTGTTCAGGGTCAGCCGAGAGGCCACCTCTCCCGTGGGGCGGACTACACCAGGCCCTGTCTGCAGTGCTGGGAGGGATGTGGGGGACAAGATTGTGTACTGAGGCTGAGAGCCAGCTCTGGAAGCTGGCAGCCTTGAATTCAAATGCCAACTCGTTCACTCACCTCCTGTGTGAGCTCAGGCATGTCACCCACCCTCTCTGATGTCTGCTCATCTGTAAAATGGGACTCACGATAGTATCTATTTGGCAGGGTTGTTACAGGATGGAACCCAAGGGTATGTGAAGGTTCTCTCCTTCTCTCCCAGTGCTGGCAGCCAGGGGGAAGGCGATGTCCTGAGGATGGGTCCCACACAGGGGGCCTGTTGGGCCCGTTGGGGAAAGGCCAGGTGGGCCAGCTCACCTGTTGCTGCATCAGGTGCAGAGGCAGGGCCGTGCGGTGGGGGAAGGCGGGGGATGGCGACACCTCCTCCTGGCTGCTCTGCCGGCGCAGGCACTCAAAGTTGAAGGAGGACCTCCGGTGGGCTGAGAGGTTAAAGCACATGGTGCAGGTGTTAAAGAAGTTCTCTGTCAGGAGCCCGGGGCTCTGGAGTCAGGGCGGCCCCCTGGACACTCAGCAGGGAGCCCAGGAAGAAGCAAGAGATACGTCCAAGAAAAAGCATTTGGTAGTGAGATCTCAGAGCTTTGGGAGGGAAGATGAAGCAGCAGCCCAACTGAGGGACGTTTTTAAAAGGTGCAAGCTGGTTTCTTATAAACGCTGTGCCTGTTCTCAGGGGGAGAAGCTAAAGGCAGCCAGAGGGCAGCTGTTCTGACTCGAAGCCCCTGGACCTACATATTGTGGGGAAAGCAGCAGTTCAGGTCAGGTAGAAGAGGTCGTTCTCGAATCCCACAGATACTTGCTGACTGCCCCCTTCTCGCCTCCCAGAGGTCCTAAGCATCCCCGGGGGCCATGCTTTCTTGCTGGTGCTCCTGTGTTTACACCCGTCTTAAAGGGAGTCACTTGCTAGCTGTCCTATCAGCTCAACCAGGTAATAAGCAAATTCTTCTGTTGGGAAAGACCCAGCTTCTCTAGCACCAAAGACAAAACGAACCAGAAAGAACACCTCTAACTTTAAAGAAGGTGGCTGTCCTGTCGACAGCCACTCTGAACAGAGGCTTATACACAGGTTGGGTGATGACAAGAGATTCAGAGCTTGGGGCTTCACAGGGCACCATGCCCAGGAGGTCAGTCTGGATTCTGGACCCCCAAGCGCAGGCCAGAGGCCTCCCCGCTGGGAACACCTCCACCCTTGCAGGTGCTGGCTCTGCGGAAGCTGCTCTCAGAGCCTTGCCGATGGTTTGCAAGGGGGTGGCCGACTCGTTTCAACAGCTCCTTTCTTGACCTCTGCTTTCTAAGCTCACAGAGCATTTCTCACACCCCAGCAAAACTCCTCACACCCCTTATTCCTGTATTGGAAAACTGCAGGCACCAGCCTGGGGAGACCTCCCAGGCATCTTGGGGCCACACACGAAGCTGCGGGAACTAGGTTCTGTTTTAGAGGGCCCCGCTCTAAAAGTGTATGAAGACCAGGCTGAGCCCTTGGCTGGCCACTGCTCCAGCAGAGAGGAGCAAGACAGACAACCGGTCCTGGTCAGACAGGCCGGATGCGCACTGTGGGGCATGCTGGGGCCTCCTTGAGTTCCCACCTGGGACACAGCTGCACAAGGACTGCTGTTCTCATCAGACACCCTCCCTCCATCCAGCACCCGGGGGCCGACTTTAACAGTGCTCCAAGGAGGAGGGGCCTCCCTCATCAGCACAACCTCCAGGACCCTCCCAGGATCAGATGGCAGGGGCTGGAGGCCCAGAGGCAGGAAAGGACAAGCACCAGCCCTCTCATTTGGGTGGTGCCTTTCAATTCTGAAAACAGGTCCACATAGACCCATCATCTCATTTGCTCTGCACAACCATCTCTGATGGAGGAAATTATCACACTGTAGCTGAGAACACAGGCTGAGGAGTTCCACTTTCTCCCTGCCCAAGGTCTGAACTCATGGGCAACAAAGCAAACAAAATGCAATTGTTATTTGCCCTTACAAATAAAGAGGACAGCCACTCTCGCCCGCTCAGTTTCCTCGCTTCACTGGGCGGCGCCTGTGGATGGTGGGCATTAACGTGGCCACCAAGGAGAGCACAGGGAGGTCCAAGGAGGGCAGTGGAATGCACATGGGCAAGGGGCCTCCACCCGGCCTCACCTGCACATGCGTCATCTGGTATTTATGGAGACAGAATTGCTGTGTTTAGGGCTGTGAAATTAAATATTAACTATAGAAGTGGGTCTAATTACACTCCCTTCCCAGCAGGGCTGTGACAGCTGGAGAGAGGCAGAGGGCCCTGGGTGCCACCCAACCACACTCATTATTGTGCATGTCGTCGGTAGACTCAGAGCTGATGTGTCTTGCCTATTTTTGGCTACTGATTAGAGTCCTGCTCAAACTATACTTCATTCCTCAGAAGTACCAGAAATGGATATTCTTTAACCATCATTAAAATGCCCACATGTCCAAAATCACGCTGCCCAGCCAGGAGCTGGCAGGGGCCCCTGCTGCATTTCTTTCCGCAGCCGGAGTTCCTCACTCGAGGTGACCCAGATCTCCTGGTAGTGCCAGTTACGCCACCTGCACAAGAAAACCAGGTGCGGGAGCACCCAGCCCCTACTCCTTCTCAGCAGGATGGGATTCCCCGGTTCCAGGATGGGAGTGCCCACCCTAGAGGTCATCACCAAGGCGAAAACCTGCCCCACAGCAGAGGACACTGGCAGACCCAAGGCAAGAATGAGAGGAGGGTGGAAAGGTGAGAAAGGAGGAGAACTCCCCCGGTGGGGACTGAGGCGAAATGGACACCAAGAATCCCCAGGGGCCCCTCAGAGGCGTGGGCTTTTGTAAGACAGGCCTGGGCTCAAGTCCAGCTCTGCACTTGTGCCAATCCCTTCCCCCTCGAGGGGCAGTTATCCCATCCACCCGAGTTGGCCTGGCAACAACATGGTGCATGTCTTGCCTACCTCTCTGGATGGATCCCAGACTCAAAGGCAATGATAACATGCACAAAACAGGCCCCTATCAGGTGACACGTACTGGGCAACTTTAGGGCCACATACTGCCTTTCTCTGTTCTCAGAGAGTTGAGAACAGTGCTGAAGTGGTTTGACCTCTCCTGTGTGGGATACAAATAAGAAAGGGAAGCTGATAGGCTCTCCAACCAGGGGGCTGGTCTTGAGGACTAGAGGTCCCTGACAAGGCAGGACCGCATCTGTCACACTCTCCAAGGCTGGGGTGGGAGGAGAGGTGCATTGTTTTTTGGAAGCTTCACCCAAAACAAAAAACCTGGCCTCACATGTTGGGGTGGGAGGTAGCAGGCGTCTCCTTGGAGATCTCCGGGAATCATAGCAAACAGGTGAGTCATCGTCCTCCAAGAAGCTTTGGGGGTGATGGTAGCCTCGAGGCCGCTCGAAGTCCAAGTTGCTGCCTGGATATCGGTTGTAGTAGCTATAGTTTTGCCTGGTGGTCAAGAAGCCCAAAAGAGACAGTAAGGGTCCTGTGAGATCCTGGTGAATGAGACCTGTCCCTTACCTCTGACAGACCCATGTCTACAGTCCTCCCGCCGCCTCCTTAGAGACAGTAGGACTAGCTGAGAATGAGGCAGTCCTCAGCTTCACAGAAGGTGCTAGATGGAGGGCACAGGCTGTCACAGGAAGGTTCAGGACAGCAGGCCTGCGACGAGTGAGGTGCTGGTGGTCTCCCTCCCTCGGCAGCCTCAGACCCCGGTCAGATGTGATTGTAGGTGCTCTGCAAGCCTGACTCTCACCCACTCACCTCTTCCTTGAGAACCCCTCTCCTGAGCGCCTGCCCCTGGCCAGATGCTTGGCTGGGCACCAGCGACACAGAGATGCATGAAGCATGGTACCCCCAACTTAAGGAGCTTAGCAAATATGACACGAACACAGACATCCAAAACAAGCTGGAGAAGATCAGCGCTGGGAGAGAGGAGCTCAGGGTGGGTTCCAGGAGCTTTGCGGGAGAGGGGCATTTCAGTTCCAGTCAGGGAAGGAGAAGCAAGTCCCTGGAACAGGCTCTTGTAGGCCAGCAGAGATGGGGAAAGGGGTCCAAGTGGTGGACATGGTGTGAGAAAGCCCCTTAAGAAGGAAACTGAGAATCCATTTGGCTCAGAATCAGTGGTTCCGGAAGTCAGCCGTTGAGGGAGGCTGATGGAAGGAACTGGTAGAGAGCGAGGGTGCGAGTGAGGGAGGACAGGCTGTGGCTGGCCTGGAATACAAGGCTAATGTCCACCAACAGCTCAGATGCCAGAGGTGGCCTCACTGCAGTACCACGTCCATTTCAGTGGGCCAGCCGAGCACGGTGAGATGCAGTTTACAGAGAAGAGGGTGGCAGGTGATCTTTGTCCCCTGCACTGCTGGCTACGTGTCCCCAAGCAAAGTGCCCCTTTTAACTTCAAACATTCTTTCTTCAGGACAATAGCCTGGGTAGGCACCTCTGCTGAGAGACGCCACTCTGACCTCTTGTCCTCTCATCTCCAGGACAGACCCCTTGATGGAAGTGGGAAATAGGCGCTGTTCGTTCAGACCTCACCCAAGCTGTGGGCTGGCCAAGCTGCCATGCAGACGGGGCCCCCCGCCCAGAGTGCTCAGCGTTAATGAAACAAAATGGACCTCTCGGAAGACAGGGATTGCTGGAAAGGGGTACCCCGCCATGAGGCAGGCCCAGCTCTCATTTCTGGAGCCCTTACTAACAGCCTCACAGGCCCCTGGTGGAAAGAAGGACCAGGTCTAAAGAGTGGCCTCCACTCTGCCTGTCTCTGGCCTGTTTCTCCTGCTCTGACTTGCCCTGTGGCTTGGCGTCTGTGCTCCTGTTTTGCTTTCCAGGGCCATCCCGAGTGCAGCTGCAGGGGGCCCATGACTTCAGAAGCAGGCAGAACACAAGGGGCAGAAGGCGAGGCTTGCCAAGGTTGCCCGGCCACAACGCCCTCACCTGCTCCAGGTTGGTGAGCTGTCATCCTCATAGCACTCCTCGCCACTGAAATACTCCTGTTCCCCCCAGCAGCGGGCGTCCCTGAAGTAGCCATGTATCTCTGGGTCTTCCCGGCAGATAGTTGGGAACTGCTCATCTCCTGAGTCAGACCTGCAGTTGGGAGAGAGGACCTCAGCGCCCGGGTAGGTGGCAGATAACTCCTGTGGTCGTGCCTCAGCACACGGCCAGCACCCCTGCCTGAGGTGCTCCTGGCTTTTCCCCCGTGCGCCCGCCTCAAGCGGGACTGGATTCTCAAGGCCTCTGGCAATGGTGCTGTGAGTGTGGACGTGGACGTGCGCATGCCAGGAGGGGGTTTCTCTCTCAGTATACCCTGCACAATGCTGGTGCCAAACCACTATGCCCAGAGGCCTCAGAACCAAAGGAGTAGATGGAATGTGGGGAACAGAGCAAGAAAACAGACCCAGAGACCTGCAGTGATTGGCAGCCCTGGGGAAAAGATTGGGCTCCGAGGCCGTCTGCCCTGATCCCTGTGCCTCCTACCCGAGCCAGGTGTGACGTAAGAGCCTGGGACACAGAGGCTCCCTCGCCACCGACTTCCCCCTGCATCCGATCCAGGAAGGGTGACGGGAGTCTAGGATTCAGTGTCCCAGAGGAGACTCTCCTGGACAATGTCTGCCAAGTTTTCAAAGACTGCCCTGCCCCAGGACTGTCATAATGCTGCCCTGAAACCCAGCTTGTCCTGGCCTCAGTGCTCAGGAAAACCATCCAGGCTCTGGGACATCATGTCTCTCCAAAGAGAGGACTGTATTTCCTCCAAGTTCTTCACTCTCTGGCCCGCCCTCCTCTGGCTCAAGCTGCTCCTGATTTCACTGGATATAATTAAATGAGGAGACCTAGCCTCCCCGTCCCCAGGAAAATGACCAGCCCACCCAACATTCAACCTAGTTCAACAAACATGGAGCAGGATACACTGCATGTGTGTTGAGGGCTGCAGGGGAGACAACGACCTGGTCCCTGGTCTGCAGGAGGTGGGAGGCATGCTGTGAAGAAGCCCCCACAAGAGGCTTGACCACAGAGAGCAGCAGGTGGTGCCCAGCTTAGCTTCACAGGCCGGGCACCTGGAAGTGCACAGGGGGCTCTCCCCGCACTGTCACAAGGCCTGCAGCGGCTAGCTAGCGGCCACACTGGCACGTGACTCTCAGCCCTTGGCTGGTAACCATCTACGCAGATATGGATGTGAAAGCTCCTTGGCTTAGAAATCAAAGCAACTAGCTCCAAAGCCCTGAGCTCTAATATCCTAGTTGGCTCAGAGAAATTTCTCATCTCAGCATTCATAGAGGCCACTTGGTCACACTTACAACACACAGTATTCGACACATGAACACAGGCAACGAGCACATACCTAATGTACGTTTCATAATAGCGGGTTCTATCCAGGAAAAGCATAACACAGGAGGGAGGGAGAAGATAAAAGTTAAATATTTCCAACAACATTTAAAACGCAGATATCAAGCTACTTCCTAGAGCAGAGGTCAGTAAACTACGGTTCACAGGCCACATACAGGCTACCACCTGTTTTTGTATGGCCCACAAGCTACAAACAGTTTTTATACTCTTAAAGGACTGGAAAAAAACAAAGGAAGAAAAATATTTCATCACACGTGACTATAGGAAGTTCACATTTCGGTGACCATAAATAAAGTCTCATTGGGATGTATCGCAGCATTTGCATATTATCTCCGCTGCTTTCTCCCTGCAACAGCAGAGTTGAGTAGCTGCAGTAGAGGCTGTGTGCTGCCAGAAGCCTGAATATTTACTATCTGGCCCTTGACAGAAAAAGCATGCCAACCTCTGTCCCAAAGTATGTCAGCACAATTGGGGAGGGTGGAGTTTGCAGCAGCTGCTGCTGATTTAAGGAGCATCCCACACAGCATGATATAGGATGGCAGGCAGCCCTTCTTCCTTGAGGGTCATCACGTGGCCAGTGCCCGAAAAGGCCAGGACCTTGTGGCACTCACAGGTTCTAATGCAAATACCTCCTGGGAATCTCCGGCACATGCCAGAGCAGGGCAGAGAAGGAACTGCCTTGGGCAGACACTATGTTACCAATGCAAGCACATTTTAAAGGTTACCTTTTAATACTGGACCTTCTTTGAGGCTCACGGTCATGCTTGTGGGAGGAATGATGCCCGTTTTCAGACACATGCTCAAGGTTCCCAATGCTGGGCCGCTTTCCAGGGGCAGCTTTGGACATATTGGCATTATTGAGATTGGCATTTGTTGAGCTGGGAACTTGCTTTCCTATGGAATTATGGTTATGATGGTTATGACACACCGAATTTCCTGCTGGAGGAAACAGCGGTTTCTCAGTATCACTTGCAGGTGGAATTGAAGGCCTTTGGACATGCAGGGGACGGTGGGTGGTATTGGTCTGCTGAAGGGAATCTCTCCTATCACTATTAACATGATTGACATGGTTTCCAAGCAGGGCACCATTTCTCTGCAAAATAATGGGAGACAACACCAGGTAATTTAACAAGTATTTGATGCAGGCTAGCTATGTTAGGTAATTTTTTTCTACATGAAAAACAAATTCTAGGTAAGCTCCATAGGATCTCTGTAAAACAATCTGAGTGTCTCAATGATCGAGGTGAACGTGTCTGTGTGGCAGGTGGTCCCCCCTGAAATGAGGAAGGTTACCGATTCCTGAGATGGGGAGCAAGCTCTCAGCTGGGATTCGAGTGTGCTCGTCCAGTCGCTCCAAGTTGAGGTGACTTATACCCAGCAGGGCCGGTTGGCAGCCCCGTTGAGGCTGAGGTTGAGGTTGGGAGTAGGCATGCTCCCTGGGCTGGGCAGCTGGGGGATTGAGGGCTGGCTGGCAGATCAAAGAGCTGGCCCAGGGAAGAAGGAGGTAGTTCCAGCAGGCAGCTGCTAGAAGGACCCAGGATGGTCATCCACACCGGCCAGTAGCTGTGGCCAAGCTCCTCTGAAGCTGCCATTGTGGGGCAGAGGAGCAAGCTCAGGGAAGGAGCAGGCCTGGCCCTAGGAGAGGTGCTGGTGAACGGGAAGGGTCTGCCGGGGGCAGGGATGGTCCGCAAGCCCCTCTAGGCCCTGGGGCTCGTTTGCATTCTCCAGGCTCTTTTGTGGATCATTAACTGCCCAAACTGGAGTCCTGCCCCACTATTTCCAGGTGGCCAGTGTGTAGCTAGGCGTGGAATAATTACTTTGAATACATCTTCTTCTTCTTCTCGTTTTGTTTCTTCAGGCTCATCGTCTTGCAAATCGCATGATATAGCACGCCGGATTTCAGGCCCAATGTCATGCAGTGTCCTTAATCCCGCCTAGATCAATGAAAACGGCAAAACAGATTAGACAACACGGGCGCCCTGGGACTGACCTGGGTCCTGGCTTTGCTCCTGCCTGATTCAGCTGTAGGAGGGGAAGGTTTCTCCAAAGGACAGCCCAGGGAACGGGCCGCTTGTTTGAATGGAACTGAAGGAGTCCCTGCAGCCTCAGGGTTGTAGGGGGCACTCAGGAGTTCAAGATGAGCATCGGCTGGGATGTTTGAGGCCCTCAACCCAGTAACCTTTCCAAATACCTGCACTTGCAGGGAACATGGCCTGGTACTCAGGTCTGCCATGGCCAAGGGCCCAAATGCCAGTCTACAGAAGGATGGCCTGCAGAGCACCATCTCCTGGAGCCCCAGACAGGGCAAGGAGCACAGCCTGGCTATTCTACAGGGACAGTGGCAAGGACTCGCTGGCTGTGTCCAGCATGAGGAAGCCTGGGTACAAGTGCCAGAGGGCAAGCAGACCAAGCTGCCATCAGGGCCACTGGTTCTGCTAAGAAGCCATGGGAACGAGGGGGTGACACACACACTGCAACCACCAGCACACTCAGGACCATGATGGATGGACCGACATGCACACAGACCTGGGCTACTGTGCAGTGCCAGCCTCCAGGTCCGTCCGCGGCGCCCTGGCCCACAGCCTGCGCTCAGGCTGAGAAGGCGCCCACAGTCAGGCCACCCTCTTGAAGACCACAACACATTGAAAGGGGCTCAACAGCCTCTGGAGGTGGTGTGAGACCCACCAGGTGCCCCCTCCAGGCCCCTCACAGACATTCTGCATTTCCCCAAGGTCCTCACAGAGGCCTTCCTCACCCTGGGCCCCGCTCCATTAGGACAGGGCCTGAAGAAACCCTTCCATTGTTCCGAGCTTCACTAGGGAAACATTCGAGATGCTTACGGAGTATATATGGGGAAGGTGTAGTTGCTGACTCTGAGAAAATTATGATGTTTTGACCATCAATTTGAAGAAAAATAGCATGCTGACTTAAATACTAATAGGGACAGTATAGCTCCCTTAACCTTTTCCACAAAAAGGCTTGCATCTGAAAGAGGCATTTCCTACCTCCCCCAGGTCAAGGTCACCCGTCCTGCAGCAGGGCAAAACCCCTTGTTGGCTGGCAATCTGTCTGCAACTCAGAGCCACTAAAGGCTTGGAGAATGTGTGAGAGCCTGGCTGTGCAGGGCTCCGTCTGCAGCTACTCCAACATCAGGGTGGTCTGCAGAGGAGAACGGGGCCAAGTGGTGGGTCATCAGGGGAGGGGACCACTTCCCTGTCCTTCCTCCACAACCCTCAGCAGTGGGCAGTAGACAAAGCATGATGACTGTGCTTCAGACACACCCAGCAGTGGCGGGGGTTGGGGGCTGGTGGAGGGGATGGGATGGTAGCCGCAGTCTGGCCAGATTGGGCAGGGCTAGGCCCACTGGTGTGGGAATGCTCAGACTGGTTTTCTGCAGATGACAGGGGTGACAACGTTATTTCAGAATGGAAAGTCATATGAGAACTTCCCAAGAGGCTCTTGTGAAGACGACCTTGTCCTTAGTAGCACCTAGCCTATGAGATGGTCCTGTGAAAAATGGCACACCAGACTGGGTCTGGTTTGAAGCACTGTTGAAGAGAGGAGCAGCAGGTCCTTCCATTTCATGAAGTGTAGAGGTGAAAGAGCTGCGTGGGGTCAAAGCTTTAAGGTTCCTGGCTAGGAATGCTGTGGTCTTGTAGGGGAAAGACACACATGTCCTAGGGCCAAACCCAGAAGAGTTCATGGTGTGGTCAGTGAGGCTGCCTCTCACTTTCCTGTTCCTCTGGTCACAGGCATAAGATGCAGACACACAGGCACATACACATGTACACACACACGCATGAACTCACACATGCATGCACACACACACGCACATGCAAACATATTTTCCCTCTCTCAGGATCCCTGAGTCCAGCACATCTGAGCCTGGGGAATCATCTGGCTTGGAGGCAGACCTAACTTGCCATTCTCATGGAAACATCAAGAAGGCAACTCTAATGTCAAGTGGGTGAAAGCTCTTACACAGCTGAGCTGCAGGCATGTGCAGGAAGGTGGAGCCCGGCAGCATGAAGCAGCCCGCAATTCCTTCATTCCGCGTTTTTTAGGGCACCATTATCAAGGGAAGATAAGCCCAGCCAGGGTTTCATCATCTGACTCTGGATCACTGGGAAGAAAGGGCTGTTACATATCTGAGGCTCCCAAACAGGAGACCAGATTTGAGACACCTGCTGCCATCGACACAAAATAAACACAGGTGACCGTGCACTAAGTCAACACCTCCAGGTAAATCATGTACCTTAGTCCACGTTACAGGGAGCAGGGGCCCGGAACACACTCCTGAGTTTAAATAACAACAGATAATCCTATTCATTGTCATTCAACTGATTGAACTAGGTCTGATTAAAAGAAATAGAAAACTATTTATTTGGATAATTTTTAACATCATCCTCTGTTGACGGGTTGACATTTCACTGAAATACACATATAACATAATTGCATAATAAAAACAGAAACTGTCTCCAGCATGTCTTCAATGATATACAAGATTAGGAAAGTGCAGTGAACAGACACAGGACAGAGAATTTGTTTGCAACATAAATCACGGAGAAGGTTGACAGGTGACCCGAGGGGCCACTTTCAAAGACAAATAACGACAACATATTTATTAAAGAGACATCAGAGGAGGAGAGAGTATGTCCCTCTCCCCAGACATGAAAGCAGAGGTTTGGAAATCATGATGACATTTTGCTTGCTCCACACAGGAAGAAACACACCTCCTAGGAGTCAGGGACTGACTTTACTCTTTCTCGTGGGACTGGGGGAAGGCTGGGGTGGGGTGGGGGCTTCAGCGGGTAGGGGTGTCTTCCAAGGTTGGGAATGAGGGAAACAGAAGTTCCCAAACTTGAACTGAAACGAAGCTTAAGCACAGCACCCTGAATTTATTACATATCACAAAACATGATAATGGAATTTTTCTAGCACACATATCAAGCTAAAAGGTAGCTTAGGCTGCTCCAAAAATTCCATAGGCACAAGTTCCAATTCCAAAAATTGCAGAAAACTATCTTAAATCCTTGAAAAAATTACTTTTTTTCACAGCCCTAAAAAAGAACATTTTTTTCCTGGAAATAAACACTTTACAATCAGTAAAATGATCTGTTCTTTCATATTTCATATCTGTGTCTATTTCTATCAGCAAAATACTATTTTAATTTGAAATGTGGTCATTAGCACTTAAACCAATACAATTAAAGCCATATAAAGTCATTCCATTAACATCACAGTAGAATTATGGTTTCGAATAAACACAAAATTGCTATAAAATATAAACATTACTGATTTAAGATGTCCAATCATATAAAATATTAAACAGAATCAAGCCTAGTTTCTGTTGATTTTTAAATGCTAGATGTTATCATAAATATTTTTTTAAAAAAAGAAATGTTGGCGCTTTGCCTGTAGACTGTTGCTTGAAATTTTAGACACCATTTAATTGGAACTTTATAGATATTTACTCTATTGAATGGTTAAGTCACCAAAAAAACCCAAACTATAAAATCTCTCTAAATATTTCTGAAGCAATAGCATAAAAGTAAGATATTTTAACATCAAGTATGAACATTCATTTACCTTCCTTTCTCTTGCCCACTTTCAGGGTTACATTTTTCCTACCTGGGTGCATATGAAATGCTTTCGCTGCCTGTCTCCCTAAGCTAGCTCCATCAGACACACCAGTAGTCTGCCAGCTCTTGGCACCACAGCAAGCACGTAAAATGCCTGGAAACCCCTCCTGAACCTACACTGTAACAGTGCAGATAAGAGATCTGAGTCTCCAGTCGGGACTGAGCCAGGCCATTCATCTTCGGATGTGAGGGCCAGGCTTTCACACTCCAGCCAAAGAGCCCGTGTCTGGTAGAGCCTGCTCTCCATCACAGGCAGGTTTCACCCACCAGGGCTGGCTCTGCACAGTCATCTTGTTAAAGGCAGTTCTGATTAACCCGTTAGCAGGAGTCAGCCCCTACCCAATCAGAGGGGATAACTTTACACTATCTCCATCAGAAGAAAGGACTGCAGATTAAATTCTTATGGAATAAAGCTGTTCATCTAACAAGCTGTCCCCTGCCTCCTCCGCACACACATATCACACGTGGGCACTCCCTTTCTTTTGTTATTGTTATCCTCTAGGGAAAATGTGATGGTGTGGCCTTTGTGTCCATTATGAACAGTCTTTCAGTTATATATAAAGGTTTAGAATCATGAGCACAACACTCTGAGTCATCCACAGTGATTCTGAGCCTCACTGAAAAGTCAGCTGTAACATTACCCTGTAAGGTACCCCTGGGGTTGCACTCAGCTGTACACACTGAGTTTGTTACCATCACTCAGAAAAGTAAAGAACACTTAAAAAAAATTACCTAAAGTAATCTATGATATTTCTCTGCAAACAATCTGACAGAGCTAGCTATTTTCATTCCACCTTGATTCTTGGTTGTAGTTTGACACCAGAATTGGAGAAATTCTTGCCAGTTTTCTGATAAGAGAGTATTAGTTAAAACTTAGGCTCAGCAGATGCCACAAATCATGACTTCTTCTCTGATGGCATCTTTGTACTGGTCAATGTGATCTCACATGCTTCATCCCACTATATCCTGGAAGGGAGGGTGGGCCAGACTATTCCCATTTGGTTAAGTGACCTGCCCCAACTAGCAAAGGCTCGGCCAGGACTCTTGATCCCCAAGCTTCTGGTGCTCATGATGCCATGCTGGCCCCACTTCAACAACCACCATGAGAAAGTCTTTGGGTCTACAGGAAAGAGTGCTGGGATCAATTCTCAATCATCACTCACTCACAACTGTGACCCAAAATGACCGTGGGGTGCTACCCAATCAAGGTTAACCTTTCAACTAACTTAGCAGAGCTCTTATATCACTAAGTCAGCGTGGAAACAAATGATCACAAGGTATCACAAAAACTGATCCTATGCTCTGCACACGTCCTTGTCTCAGGTGTGCCACTCTGAGGAGCTGAGATCTTTAAAACAGTGTCTATTCACACACTAGTTCAGACCAGCATTCCTCTAGATGGGCACAGGCAGTGAGATGTGGCCATGTGGGGAACATCTCTCAGTGTGAACTTGGCTGGACACACCGGGGCACAGGCAGCTCCGTGTCCAGGTGAGGGACTGGGATGAGGGACGGGCCTGGGAGGCAGAGGATGGTTCAAGCTAGGGGCAGTGCTATATGCAGAAGGCTCTTACCAGATAGATCATAAAGAGGCTCCAGCACTCTTTTCCTTACAGGGGATTTGGGATTCTTCCCCTAGAGCAACAGTTCTCAAAGTGTGGCCCAGGGACCTTGGGGCTCCCCTAAGACACCTTCAGGGATCCATGAGGTCATTGCAATTTGCATACTACTACTATGATGTCCTTTGCCTGTACACTCTCATTCTCTCATGGGAGCGCAGAAGGGTTTTCCAAAGGCTACATGACCCATGATGATGTCATCTCTCTGGCATCTTTGTGCTTGCATATTCTGTTTTAAAAATTTCTGTTTTAATTTCTAATGCAGTAAATATTGATACACAAGGGTCCTCAATAATTTTTAAGAGCATAAACGGGTTCTGAGACCAAAAAGTTTGAGAACTGCTGATAACCCATCCTCAGACAGGCAACATCATCTTTTCCTTAGGCACCTGACTCTTCACTCCATCCATCCAGGATTCCTATGATTCTGCTGACCTTTCCCCACCGTTGGAAGAAATGTCCTTCCTGTGGCTTCTCTGGGCTAGCCTGTGGTACTTCTGAACAGATTGCCTTCACTGTGCCTTAGCCATGACGTGTCCCCTCCTCTTACCCCAAACAGCCGCCTCTCTTAGGCCTATGGTGTGCCAGAGAGAATGGATTCACACAGGTACCTACCCAATCTTGGAACCGTTAGAAAGTGTTAGCAAGCTCCTTCCCATGGATAACTCAATTATGACACATTTGAGCTAATGAGGGTACTAGGTGGGTATTATTCAATAACATACTACGATAATTAAGACCTTTTGCCTACATAATATAACTTGCCTTAACTTTTCAGTAATTCTATCTTCTCAAAGACTTTGAAAATAAGAATTACTATTCTCAGAGGGGAAAGACCGCCCACTTTTCAGAAAGAGCAGAGAATCCAGTACCCCAGAATCCTGTGGATTAATTTAGTTTTTAAGTGGGTCACACTAGAGTGTAAGCTACCTGGGAAGAGCCTTTGCCCATGCCCCATCGTACACGTGCTTCCCTCTGATGGATGCTGGCCTGCAGCGTGTCTTCCATCCAGGAGCTTAAGAGTTTAGCACCATGGACTGCGGTGTTGGGTACCAAGTTTGCTGAGTGAGTCTGTGAAGATTCTGAGAGAACAAACTTGAGTCATTTCCTACAACTTTTCTACATTTAAAGCCATACTCTTCTGCCAAGGTTTGAGGAGGAAGGAGAGAGGCGCCTGCAGTTTGACTGTAAACGAAGTCTCAGGGAAGCCTTGTTTCCCCTTTGAGCAAGGCCAGAGGTGGCCTCCACCATTTCCAGGCGTCTTTCATGAACTGGTCTTGGCTACCAACCATAGCCAGTGCCTTTACTCAGCAACACAGCCAGGCCCACGTGGGGCAAGACTCTTGTTTCATTTAAACCATTCTCTAAGTCGCATCTAGAAAGTTACCATTTTCCAGTATTTACTTATTTGGAAGGACTGTGGAGAAAGGCATGTGGAAATTACCAGCCGTGTGAATTGCTCGGGGCTGTTCTGCTGAGGCTTTGGCGTATGGAGACAGATCGAGAAGACAGTTGGTCACACTGGCCCTCTGAGACAGGGGCAACACAGACAGTGGGTGAGCACATACTGTCCTTCAGCTTTTAATAAACTCGACATCAGGGTGGGTCAGAGACAGACAAAAGGGATCATCTGTCTGATGGTGGACTAGCCCCTCATCTGTGCCTACACGGTTGGCCAGCTTCCTTTTCAGGGATGATACACCAAATACTTAACAACTGGTACATCCTAGACACTACCCAATCAGAGCAGAAGTAGGCCTGCAGAGCACAGTCGAGTCTCAGAGGCCCCGCCTCGCCAGGCATTAGCCCTTCAGTTGCTGGATCACAGAGGGGTCTGGAGAGGAGCTGGGATGTTGGCAGGGGGTGAAGAGACTTGGGGCATTGGGGCCAAGCTGTTAACTAGCAGGTACAGACATGCCTCAAATCTTCAAATGGGGTCCAGCCATACCAGAGTGTGATAACCAGCTGTCAACTCCATCCCCATGTCACCACCCATGGTGCTGTGTGAAGAAGTCAAACCTGGTCTCGGGCCCCATGGACTCTGCTATGAGAATCCATTAGACCCACTGTGAGTTCTTAGACTTAAGACAATCCGCACACATGGGAGCATGATCCGTGGCCAGGCCCATTTCCATAGTGAGGCTAGGGAGCCCACTTATGTCCAGGCAGGCCAGACCACTTGGTATTGAGAACCCCTGGGGCCAAAGGGCAAAGGTCACAGCACAAAAGACATCACCAGATCACCCTCCCTCAAGGCTGGGAGGGACCGTGTCAGTCATGCACAGGATGAGCCTGTAGGACCTCCACTAGTATGCCTCTTCCCACCGGTGACACTGCTCCCCCCGTCTGCCTGGTCTTGGATGAGTGCAGCCAGGAACAGGGCTGCCCCACATTCTGTGGGCCCTCCCCACCTCATTCGCCCGCACGCGCACATGCAGCCTCCAGTCTGCATAGACCAGGGCAGGTAAAGGGGGCTAATAACGCTTCCTTTCTCTAGACACTTCAGAACCTTCAAGTTTTGACACTAAAGTTACTTTTGAATATTGATTTTAAAACTCAGCTTGGCTCCTCTGGGTATCCTGGGCTCAGTCAATGTACTGACTCCTTAACCACTGCTTGGAGTCAGCTGAGAATTTCACATGGGACGGTCTCATGAAGCAACTTCTTGGGAAAAAATCTACTGTTCGTAAGATGTGAAAACACAACCTGCAGAATTACCTCTGTTTACATTTGTATGCATTTCCATGATATCTTAAAAAGGGCAGAATTCTCTTTCTCAATGGATAACTACAGTACAGAACAGAAAAGAGATCCAAGAAAAACAAGAATTTCTTAAAGTTCTGGTAGTAAACAAGCATATGATATTATTATTGTTGTAGTCTTAATAATAAGCAATTATACGTTCAAAGTGCTTTACAATCACTTAGCTATTCCTCACAACAGCCCTGTGAGGTAGGTCGACATTATTACCCCCATTTTACAGATGGGGAAACTGAGGCACAGAGAGGTTAAGTGTCTTGCCCAAGGTCACGCAGCAAGTGAACGCTGGAGCTGGGACTAGAACCCAGGTTCCCTGACTCCCAGTGTCCTTGAAACTAGACCACACTGCTTCCAAAGAGGCATCCCCAGACTGGCTTTGAGCACGAATTAAAGACGGACAATGTTGGATGAGGTTTGAGTGTGGTGGTATTTCCCGTGGACACGTTAAGATGGAACCTGAGGTGTTGCCTGGATTGGTTTTGGCATGCGGGTGTATGTGTTAGTTTAAATGAGTGAATCTGAGCTTCCTGTCCTGCCCACTTCTCACTGCATTCTGAACGGGATCACTGCAGAGAGCAGGAGCCGGACGGTCAGGAGGGCGTGACGGACTGGCATATAAAAGGAACTCTGTCAGCTCAGCGCCAAGGGGCCTGCCAGTCTTTGGGAGTTCGGGCAAACTAAGGATGTAGGACTCTGGAACGGAGTCAGCTGCCCACCTTAGGCAGGTCTGCTTAATCTTTTTACTTTTTTAATTTTTTGTTTTGTTTTGTTTTACTGGCCAGTATCAGGAAGTTGTGTTCATTTCATTTCTCTGTGGGGCGGCTGCCCCCCTCCTTTGCTCTTTCCCACTCTTTCCCTTTCTCTGAGTCTGTTTGGAAGGGAAAACTGTTAAGACTTGCACGTTCCCTTTCATGAAAAAGAGCCACTGTGAGCAGTGTCCGCGACAGGAGGCTACGGCTCGGCAGCTGCGCCGCGGCCCTGCTTCCACCTTCCGGAGGAGGAGTGCTCTGCTTGGAAGGGGTCTCCCTGGGGCCTCGGGTTTGCTTTTTCCTGCATTTCTCCCGAAATGCTGTTTCAGTAGAAATAAGCCCACTTGAGACTTTTCCCTTTCAAGGCCTTAGCCATAAACGCCTTCCGACTAACGAGCTTGGTGCTGTAGCTCAGGCAGAAAATTCTAAAGCATCCGTTCAAGCATCTGAAACAAATGAATCAGCCGGTGAAATCTCATCTGTTAGCATCTGTTCTCCTCTTAGATTAAAAAAGAAAAACAAAAGGCCTTTTTATGGCTTTAGATGGCATGCTTTAAAAAAAGAAAAAAATCCTGCTACTTTTTAGACTAAGGTGGCTAGATAACAGGTGTCTGATACTCCACAAGTTATTCCATTTTCCTCTGTCTTTATACGTCGAGCCTCCCTTAGAAGGCCACATGAGGGACCAAGAGCCATTTGCTTCTTGTATACCACCCCCCTTTCCACTTGACCATCTATATCACCATCTGTCAGCTGGGGCACAGCATTTAACATTATAAAACCTGACAAGCTAATCCTTTATGAGTTGGAAATATCGGTCTCCTTCTTAAACTCAAATTCCAAACAGGTAAAAAGTAAAAAAAAAAAAAAAAAAAGACTATCCTTCTAAAGTCTTCCTGTCATTAAGGCTCCCATCTGGGACGAACAGGGGACGGACTCCTTCACTTCCACCAGAGTGTCTTTTGCATAAAGGAAATCCATGAATGTTAAAAGAAAAAGAAATGAACAAAACTTTTCCCACTTTAGGATTTTTTTTTTTTCTGATCCATGAGATACTGGACTAATTCATGTCTGTATCTTGCATGGACGTCTTCATCTGGAAGGTCTCACGGGCATTACTCTTTGAGGGGAAGGGCACTGAGAGTTCTCATGGCTGCAGAGCTGTGTTCCTTTATTTATTGGCTCCTCATGGAGACCTGCAGGTCACTCGGATGCAGCAACAATGGATGAAGAGCAAATGCTGAGTCAAACTAAAGTGAAATGGCATGTAGGGGATGAGTGAGGAAAAAAATAAAGGGGCCTGATGCAGCTTCTCCGATTCCCTCTGTAGAGGGCTGGAGAGAAAGCTGGCTTTAATGAGAAGATGGATGGATCGATGGAAACTGCACACTCATTCGGACCACAGAGGCCAGAGGACACCAGGTGCCGAGCTCCTACCCACACACGGATCTCGGAGCTCCTCAAACCATTTCCCTTCATGTAGAAGGGGACACTGCAGTTGGTCTGAACCGAGGGAGACCAGCTGGAGCCCACGGGGTTGAAAACCAGAGTCCATCCGTGTGCCCTTGAAAACCATTCCACAGGGGAGGGGCAGAGGATGCGGACGGGTTCCGATCCTGTTCAGACAGACTGCACGCTACGCAGCACAAGCACGCACATGCCCATGTCTTGACTGCTGCGCTCACACCGTGACGCCCACACTCCACTTTCCATGAGCTATTGGTCTGCCAGCCGTGTGGCACCCCTGGCACCAGCAGGAGCAACTCATCCCTCTTCTCAACAGGCCACGCCCACTTTGGGGGCTTCCCTGAGGATCTGTGTACTTGTCCTCATGACACTGTTGGTACATTTCTCCCGCTGCCATTCAACCCCACTTCCCTAACTGCTACATTGTCGTGTAATATTTCATCATCCAGAAAGGAAGAGCCTCTCGTGCTAATTAAATGTAGAGTGGCAAATCACATTTAAAGTCATTTCTAGAGCAGAGGAAGCCAAAAAATGTAATTAGAATTATCCTTCAAGGAGACAAAAATTTTCTATTTTTAATGTTTGCTTTAGATTCAAATGCATTTTTAGAATTTATCTGTCAAGATTATGAACACAACTTAATTTTCTGGGCTGTGTACTCAACATAAATCATAGACAGAGCCTCAACTCCCAATGGAACCATGTGAAAACGTGCTGATATTATCATCTAACTGGAAATGTTTGAATTTCACCAAGGAAATGAAACTCTTTCTATAAACCACAAAATTAAAAGGGAGGAAAAAAAGGAGGAAAAAGCTTAGGAGGAAAAAAACTCAATGTTTTTGTAACACAATGTGATAGAGTCTTTTAACCTACGACTTATAAATGCAGCTTTAGCATCATTTGAATCTTCAACTTAAAGACTCAGTGAAGCCCATCCATGAAACGTGGCAATTAATTACTTAGCTATGTGTAGGTTTTCAGATTTCAAACATCAAAACACTATATCCAGCCACCAGAGCAAGCACTGAAGCCATCTAATTGGGACATCTTGGGGATTCACAAAAGGTGTAACTCTGTAGCCAGGTGGTCATCATACATGTCTTCCACAGACAACAGAAGGGTCTCACAGCACAGAGCGAACTTGTTACTGTAAATTCTGACAGAGCCATCCACGAAAGAGTATGTTTCCCCTCCAGAAAAGTCATCAAGTTCGATCAGCCCACCACCTGGGATCGGAGAACAGCAAGCAGTCCCTACAAGTAGAAGGCACCATGGCACTCGGACGTCTGGCCAGCCTATCGTCCAGGCCCAGGGTTCCCTCAGGGAAGAGCCTTCACAAACACGTTAGTCACTCCCTTTCCTCGCACCCAACTTGGCGACGCTGCCTTCAAGCATGTAGGGCCCAGTGACCTGCTCAAACTTGCAAACACATCTTTTCAGTTTGCTTTGTCTCTCTAAGGCTATTTGTGAGCTGTGATCAGAAGCAGCACGGTCACTTTTACTGACTAGATCTGCCAGAGGTGAACGAGCTTTAACTCAAATTCCACAACCGGAGCCAGCGGTTAGCTTTGCGACCGAGCCTGGGATTCACTGAGCTCCCTTGAGATGCGATCAGAGACAGAAAGATGGGAAATTGTCTTCCGTCGGATTCGGCATCCACCCTTCCCCCGGCCCTGCAGCCATCTGGGCAGAGCAGAGGTCTCCTCAGGAATCAGTAGGTCACTGTCACACAAGGTCATCTACTAAGCCGCCGTATGCATACGCACCCCACACTGCTCCATTCAGTCAGTCGCTGTCATTCATTTTCACACTCTCTCTCTCAGCGAGACCACAGACAAGGCTTCACTGTGGTAGTCACCATCACTTTGAACACAGAACAGTGCTGGGCATTTTTCCCAGAAAAAAAATGAAGGACTATTCCACATTGAACCTTACCAATGCCTACAAGGTCCAATTTAAGACGAGTGGTGATACCAGGGATACAAATGTAATTTTAGAGTAAATCAATTAAAAAGGAAAAATTCTTTATCTCATTCATGGTAGACTTCAAGCATTCCAGGTAGCGGAGATGACAGGGCTTTCGATTAACTTGAACAGTTGTTTCTGACAGCTTGCCAACCTCTGCAGTTCCCTTTTTCCTGTTCTTACTCTTTTTCTCGTTCTCCCTTCACCCTGCTTTCTCCATCCCCAGCACTCACAGACTTCCTGCTCCTTTTCCTGCAGGTCTCCACTGTGACTTCCTTGCCCCTGACCCGCCTCTTTCCCATAGGAGCTTTGGGCTTACCTACGATTCTGTACCCTCAAATGCATGGACCCTGGTTGGAACTAGAGGTTCCTGAAAGCCACATCCACACTCCAGGGCCTGGGGCGGGGCCAGGGCTGGCATAGGGGTAGAGACCAGAGGCCGGCCCGGGTGTGAGAGAGCAGCATTTGCACAGCAAGCCTCAAGGCCATCAGGAGACAACGCACAGAGAGACAGGCACACCGCACATATACACACACACGCATACACTAGGAGGTGATGGATGTTTCTGAAATGGACCGAAAACCAACAAGCAGTGGGGTAAGAAACAAACAGAAACAAAACAAAGCACTTGCGTTCAGATGGAAAGCTGTTTCTGGGCAGCAAGGGCCCAAGTCCAGGGCTGGGGGAGGGTGGGGGCCTGCTCGGAGGACACTGCCTTTGGAGAAGCCTGGAGGAGACAGGGTGCAGGGGCAGCGCTCGCTCCCCTCCCGCCAGGGAGGTGCCTCTGCCGCTGTCCTAGGGGCCCAGCCCCAGGGCCACAGGGGACGCGGGGCACCACGGAGAAAGCCGGAGAGGGAGGCACTTACCTCGTGGCCCAGAAATGGCTAGTCCACATTTTGGGGAGTGTGCAGTATCTCAGTTAAACAAAATCCTTGTAGTACTGCTCAACCATGAATAGGCAGCTCTCTAGTATTTCAAATAAGCTTGTAAAATCGTTAGTGAAAAGAGAAAAAAATGAAACAACAATTCACCTGTAGGGCAATTGTGGTGTTCTTCGCAGGGTACTTTCCCACCAGTCCTTGTTCTTTCCGTTTCTTGAATTTCCTAAAGTAGTCCTGTATCAGGAAAGTGGCATAGAACTTCCCCACGGTTACCTCATCATCTAAACGGAGAGACCAGACAGAGCTCTCCCGAATCAGCACGTTTGCACCAAGAGCCTAAACCCTGGCTTCTGGCTGGGGGCAGGGGTGGAGCAAGACGGTGCAGAAGGCACCGAGCTCTCAGCTTACAACACAGGAGACTAAGTCTAGCAAAAAGCAAGGTTTTGCAAAGCAGTTAAGGCTCAAAATTAGAGTCAGTTAAATGAACTGATACTCAAAATTGCAGAAAATAATATATTTGTCATGAGTTTAACAGAGCAGCGTATTAGTAACACTATGAAGTGCTGTCTTGGTTATTTACTTAAAATAAAAATTACAAAACAAAAAAGGCTAGATGGGTCATATTTTCACCCCGCGCATAGGGATTTGCATGTGTAATTACCATGAACACCAAGGGCAATTAACCATCCAAATCCTGATGCCTCGAGATAGAGAGAGAGACCTCAGAAAGGTGACAGACAAGCTCGGAAGAAGAGGAAGGTTCAGAAAAGAGACTGCAAACCCAGATTTTTCATGTGCTCCCTTGGTTCTCTGCCAATAGCCTCCATGTACCATTTCTTGGTTTGTAATTCAGAACTGCTTGTTTTCGGCACAGCAAGCGACAGCTCCAACTAACCTCAAAGTTGAGCTGACACTTCTGCTTTATTCAGAAACAACCCAACAGTATTGCTGGGGAATTGGAACTCTGCTGGGCATCTTATAGGTGATGCATGAGGCAGAATAAGGGCTCTGGCTGTCTCGTGGTAAACCATCTTGGCAGTGGAATTGCACCCCAGGGGTGTCCACAAGCCCTGCTCTCCCAGGGGTGCTCGCCACCAGATCTGCTGTGTGCTAAGGGCTCCTGAGCGGAAAGCTTAAGAGCCCCTTAGCAGCCCACCCAAGTGGGGCCGCACTGGGGCTGGGCACTGCTGACCATGACTGGCAGAGGCTGGGAGGAGGAATGGCTCCTGGCCCTCAGGATTTAGCATGGCTAAACTTTTGGCCAGGCTGCCCTTGCGAGAGTTATGTGCGATTTGGGGCAAGAGGTTCAACCCCTCTGGGTTTGTGTTCTCATGTGCAAACGGGGCTACGCCTCTTAGAGGAGCTGTGAGGAGTACAGAGAAGAGGTGTAAAGCGCTCAGCCCCTTCCCTGCATGGTCCTAAGTGCCAGGCAGGGGCTGAATGACTGTGAGCCATCAGAGTCACTGTTATTTTACAATCTGCCCACAGTGGCACCCACTGAAATGGACTGTAGAGCATGACAGGTTGGGGACACTAGGAGCCACCATATTCACTAACGCACCATGCGTGGGGTTCGTTTTGTGACCGCTGGGAGGTCACTCTGGACACTGGTCAATCTGGACACTGCTGGGCTGCCTCTCCAAACTTCCTTGTCAGAAGCTGCTCAGTGTTACTATGAGGGAAGATGTCTTAGGGTGTCGGCCTCGAGAGGTATGTTACATTTCTTCTAAACCCAGGCTGGGCAAGTCCTAGAGTGGTGTAGGGGCCACAAAGTGAACCTAAGGCTTCGTACAACATGCGAAACCATGGTCCCTCATCAGTCTCAGGCTGGTCTAACGGTCTAACAATGCATTGTCCACAGGCAAGGAGGCAAGGGGTGAACGGAGACTGCTCAGGGCCTGGCATTTCACCCCTGCTCTGCTCTCAAGCCACTCCCCATCTTGCCCAGGGTGCATGTGGAACCCTGGTAGTTCCACTACCCCTACTACTGGGCATCACAGGTGCCAGGCCCTGTGTCAGAGGAGTTCCATGTGGTCTTATGGCCTCTTCACAACAAGTCTGAGATGGTAGATCCGCCCACCTCCTCTGACAGGCGGAGAGAGGTTAAGTGACCTCCCCCAGGCCAGCTGAGTTGGGATGTGAGCCCCCTGAATCTGGGCTCTCCTCCTCCTCTTCTGCAACACCTCCCTGAGAGACGGCCCAGCTGTGGCCACATGGACCATCCGTTTCTTTGGGGCTGCCCCTCCCAGAGTACAAGTCTCTCTCTCTACTGGGCTGTGCACAGGAGATGGACCAACTGCTGACGGAGCAAAGAATCCTGGGGCCCCAGGGGGATTCTCTGCCTGCTGTGCCACAGCTGGCCTTTGCAATCCAGGGTTTCAAGTCTTCTCTGTGGGCTCCCAGAAAAACCACTGGCTCTGACTACAGAGGGCCACCTCACTCCACACTGGGATGCTTCCAGCAAACAGTAGCCTAACCTTTATCTCCCTTCTGCCTGCACTGTGCTGGCCGGGAGGGGCGGAGGAGGCTTCTGCAGGAGGGTCTTGGCTCTTCCAGGCCCGGAACCTGGGGCGGCAGTATACCCAGTACAGACGGCCCACCGTGTTTCTCCCTGAGGAGTGACTCCAGAGCACAGACACATTCACCCAGGGAGGGATTCCAGCTCCACCTGGTCTTCTCCACTGAGACGCTGAGCTAATCGAGACTGGGCCCAGGAAGAGTTCTTAAGAAGAGGAAAAGCCAAAGCCACAGCAGAATAGAAAAGGAAGGAAGAGAAGGAATGAATGCAGTGAGGCCATGTGAGCTTAGGACTGGTGAGAAAGAGATGGTGTCAGCTCTGTGGGTTCTTCAGGGAAAAGAAGCCAAAGATCCAGGTCAAGGAGCAAAGGCCTAAAGGCAAGGAGAGCATCTGGGAGAAGGGGGACTTGTAAAGGAAGGGGCAAGATCCATGAACGGCAGGAGAGGACTGAAGAGTGGAGGTGAGAACATGAGTGAGATCCAGAGATGGGAAATGAGACAGCTCAGCCCTCATGATGGAGAGCGCGGACAGGCTGTCCCCGCAGCCAAAGGCTCCTGAACCGCTGAGAGTCAGAAAGAAAGTTCCATATTCCTATTCCAGGGCTCATTCCTGAGTGTGGCACCTCTTCATCAAACTTATAATTATCTTGGGGGCACCTCACATCACACTCGAGCCAGCAAAGCCTCCTAAGACAGCACCTACTCTGCTCTGTCACCAGGTGCTCCCTAAGCACCTGACATCAGCCAGTCCAGGCACGGGGAGCAGCTGGCCAGGCTCCGTCTGCTGCTCTCTGACCAGGTTACAAGGTGGGGAACACAGAGACCCCCAGTCTTGGGGAGCTGCCCATCTGCCTGCCCAGAGGGCTGTGCAAATATTCCCATTTTCTAAGGGTGCCATGATGTGAGCGAGGCTGAGAACCGCTGGTCTACCGGAAAGTAAAAGAGGAAAAACAAAGACACAAGTGGTGAATGCACAAACTAAAACCCTGCCCAGCCACTCAACCAGTCTGCTCACGGCAGCCTAAAAGTCACTGCCTTTTGAACTTCTTCAGCAGCAACAGGACTTACTTGAGATTCAACCTGGATAAGCGCTGCCCTAGGCACATAAACAGGGACACGGAACTTCTGGAGCATTCTGTCTCCTGCCAAGGCCCCATTCATTCTTCTTGGGTTTCACAGTGTCTCTTGTGCCATTTTGGAATAGATTAACACTAGTCATCCTAACCCCAATCCATTTTAAGAAATACAGAGAAAAGGCCAGGGCCCATTATTGGGCCATGAAAGCAGAAGACTATTTAGCCTTTATTAGAAGTCTAGCAGAGCTAAAAGTTGATCAGTTTTTTAAAGGAAGGGAGCTTAGATGAGCCAAATTCTAGACTTTTTTCTGGTAAAATGAAAAGAAAGGAAGTTCCACGATAATGGGAATGGCACTGTCCAAGTGAGTCTCGCCAGGATGGGCACTGATGTGTGAGAGAGACTGGTTGGTAATGAAGGTGGCGTTTCAAGAGAGACGAGAGATGGAGCCGGGAGGCACAGGGCTCCGGACCGTGGGAGGAAGGTTTACTCAGACAGGCGCAGCCGCTATTCTGAAGCATGCATCTGTATTTCGAGAAACATCATTGGGGAATACAGTAGGCAAGAGATAACTCTGATTCCATGCCACCACCCTAAAACAGAATTGCTTCAGAATATTCTGAAAGACTAAGAGTTGAAAGGAATGGAGGCTGCAGAAAAAGCTTAAGCACATTGTTACAACAATTTACAAAAGCAATTGATCTAAGCCATGCGAGCACTTGGGTGTGCAGCTAAAAGAAAAGAACGAAGACCAAAGATATGTTTTAAATGTGCAGGATCAGTTCTCCTGTGGAGAGCCAGGCTTCTAAAGGTGGGAGTTTTGTTTTTTTGGATTTTTGGGGATTTTTTGGTTTGTTTTTGGGTTTTTTTGCTCTCCCTTTATTATTGTTTTGTGGGGCATCTTTCTCAGCTTTGAGCTGGTGGCCGTGCCAGCTCTGGGTGGCTCCCTCCAACGACAAAAGCTCATACTGCTTCTTGCTTCATGCTGAGAAGCAGAGCTGGCCAGCATGCTGCTCTCTGGGGCCCAAGAGCCAGAGGTTGTCACCTTCTCAGAGGGAGAGGCCATGGCCATCGTCCTGGCCCAGGGTTTCAGATGCGGCTGCCAGACCTGAGCCAGACCAGTCTTCAATGCTGCAGGGGCAGCGATACTACAAAAGCTTGGTTGGTTACAAAAGACACCAAAGGCTGATAATGCGCCCAGGGCCAAGGATGACTGGAAGGCTGGTGTGGGGGCACTGAGGAAACGGGTCCTGCATCTTTAAAACTTGAAAAGAAAACAGTCCAAATACAACCATCTCAACTTCTAGGTCCATGTGTTCTTAAATGAAAATGGAAAAACAGTATATATATTATATATATATATATATACGTGTTATATATATATAAATGTGAAAAAAGTTTAGTCAGTTATTTTACGATAAATAACAAAAACAAATAAGCATGCCTGTTAGTTCTGTCTCTACTTGAAATTCTAATTAAAGGGACATTTTTGGTAATTACGGTAGTAAATTCAGTCTTGACAAGAACATTTCGAAAATACCATTTTCTGAAAGCTATTTTTTGTGAGAAGTTTTCAACAATATGTTAAGGGATAAATGGAAACTAGTTTTAAATATTTCATTTTGGACAAAAAAATCCAGGCTTTTCATTTTGAAGCAGCAAACTTGTTCTCTAACATTAATTCCTCCACCAACAAGAGAACACCTTGCCATCTGGGTCTTGGCTTGCTTCCCACTGAAGCCTCTCCTTTGTCTGGAATGGTCTTCTGATCACCCAAATAATCACATAAATGGCCAGAGGGCCTTCTTTAGCTGTTGGCCTTAATGCTCTAGCTGATATGGAAAGCATCCTGCAAACACTGGGCTTGCTGGAGACACTATCACTGAAACCAATGTGTTGGCCAAGAACTACTTAGGAAATAGATTACACTGACCACCAGCTGGAGGGACAACTTGGTCAAGTAGTTTCATGCTGGTTTTCTTCCAGATTTTCTTTATTACAGCTCGGAGTTCCTCATTAGCTTGTTCCAGGTTCCCTGAATTAAAAAGCAAGAGGTGAAAACAAGCCCTGCTTCTTCACCCAGCAAAACCTTTCTCACCATGGCTACTTCCCTCCCAGCCTGAGCTGGATTAGAGATGGCCCTCGGATGGGGCTCCCCTCCCACGAGGCTCTCCCGAGTCAGGGGCACGCACATTTCCTATATTTAGCAGACAGTTATCAAGCCTGCCAATGGGCAGTCATTCCACTGTGGGGACCATCATGTTTTACTTTGGAATTCAAGGCCCAATTCAATCTGGTCCTGTCCTACCTTCCCACAGCCAAGACCTACTCCTTTCCCACAGCTCCCAGCCTAGAATGCCTTCTGCTCCTTTACTGGCTGTTCCAAATCCTGCCTCCGTCCTTGACAATCCAGACTAAATTTTACCCAAGTAAGACTCTCTCAATTCCTACTGCGTGTACTTGTCAGTGCCACATAATCTTGGTCTCTTATTATATGAGCTGATACTTGTCTCCTCAACTAACATGGCAGTATGCAAGACCATCCTGCCTTCTGCACACTGCAAGGAGTACATGTTAGCTTGTAGAGGCTTGTTTTGCTGGATAGATCCACCCTGACCTCTGGGGATGCAAGAAAACAGCTGTCCACTGACTCTACACACATCCCATGCTGGCCCCTCTTCCCTCTCCTCCACCAAGTGCGTCACAGAGTTGGCTCCCTCCCAGTCTCCACTTCCTCAGCTCCTGGTCACTCCTCGACCTGCTGCCATCTGCTTTCCATCCCACCTCTACAGTCGCCACCCAGCCAACCCCATGGCCACACTCCAGGGCTTGTTCCACCAGGGCTGAACAGGGCCAAGAGAACCACTCTGGTTTGGTCTCAGCTGTGAAGATGCTGGTCCTGATAGTATTTCCCAAGTGCCAACGATGTGCTAGCACTACAGAGAGGGTCCTGCAGACATCACCTCATCCCATCCTCAGGACCTCCCCCAACGCAGGAGTATTTATTTCCTTTTAATAGAGAAAGAAACTACTGCTCCCTGCAGGTCACAGAAGCAGCAAGGGACAGCTGGACGAACTCATCTGTGATGCTTCTGCCTCTGCCCTGGTCTCCCACCTGATCCTCCCGCTCTGCAATCAGCAGTGGCATGAGTCACCTCAAAACTTTCTGGGACAAAGTGAAGCATAAGGGAAGGAAAGTAGGAATGAGGCAGGCAGGGACAGCCAGCTGGCCCTCGTTCCCATTATACTCCCGGCCTCCTGTCCCAGGGCCTCTCCTTTGACAGGAAAAGGCCCAGATGCGAGGAGGCAAGGTGGAAGGGGGCATCTCCTCCCTCTTCTACCACCTGTGCTGCTTCTAGGAAATGCTCACCTTCGGTCTTGATTTTAAGAGCTGTTCGAACCAGAGCAAAGAGCGTTGCATTAAACATGACTGTCCCGTCACTGTTCAGAGGCATGTTCATGGCAACAAGTCTCTGTAAACAGAAAGAAAAATTTCTTAATAGGATGCGAATGACTGATGACAGCTGTATCCCTTCTTGATGTTTATTCTGTTTATCCCTCACCTCTTTCCTAGTCAACCCTCAATTCAATACAACAGCTATTTGGGGAGCACCTACCATCTGCACTGCTCTGAGATGACCAAGATTAAAGCATTAGTCACGAGACACAAATGCTGGCACTCAGAAGGCGTGTTTTGTTTTTGTAACTTAATTGCTCCATCACCTTGCTGTTGCAGCATTCTTCTCTCTTTCTCATTAACCAGCTCTGTGTCTTGGGGGCACATCCTTAAGGCTGCTGTGAGGGTAAAATGATGTGCCAGATACAACAAGCCAGGCACAGGGCCTGGGACTTAGGTTCTCAAACCCTGAGGGTCTGTCATCATTGCTAACAAAGAGAGCGTCTTTCAAGGACCCTGTCCCGGTGAGACCATTGTTTAGTGTTTTGTATGAGTCCACGTGGTTTCTCCAAGTGTTTGGTCTTCCAGACTAGGATCCCTTCCCTCTCCTGGCCCCTCTAACACAGCACTGAGAGTCGGAGAGGATGTGGGTTAGTGACACCCTCCACTCTCTGGGCCCCGTTACCTAACCTGTAAATGCAGATGACATGCCCACACCAAAGGGGCTGCCCATGGATTAAAGGGGATCATGAACACAAAGATTTCAGCCTGATGCCTGGCACATGATAAGTGCTAAATAAGTAGTACTTATAATTGTTAATAGTTTCTGATTTCTTAAATTTGACTGACAGAGTGCCCCAAGAAAAAAGATTTTTGCAACTTTTTCTCCTTCCTATGAATGCACTGGAATCTTGTGTTTACATGACTCACTCCACCTAAATTCCTAGTCCTATTACCGACCAGCCCTGTCTCCAAAACCAGCGCAGGCAGCCAGGACAGCCTGGACGTTCATTTGCTTTTCCTGGCAGGTTCCAGAGTCTGCAAAATGGAGCCTATATGATCAATTGGTATTCTTGCTGTACTTACGTAGGTAATTGGACCAAATTTATTGAAACTAAACGTATTTTCCAAACCAGTTAGTCCTAATTTGGCTATCGTTGGGAAAAATGAGGATGATTTTAGTGAGAAACTGTGTTTCAGTAGAAACTATAAGACACATTTATGGCTATCAGATTCTAGTTTTGTTAATTGTCTTCGAGGTTTTTGTTTTCTACCTGTAAACTAGACTGGATTCTGAATTCTTCTAGTCTCCTGAAATATGTGGCTACAAATCTCCACACTATGTTTTCAATTTTTTTCCGTCATTTTCCTTTGGAATCATTGAGAACTGAAACCACACTTTTTCCTGAAGCCCTGCAAACTGAAGCCGGATAACTTGATATAAATGTAGAGATCACCATGATAGCATTCTTGTTACTATGTAAGCCACTCAAACAGATACCTGAATATCCGATGACATCACGAGAGACATTTCAAATTGCAAAAGATGCTTCGACCCTGATACCTAGAAATCTTCTTGACTAGCTGCTCCCTGGACTCAGAAACTGGTTTATAATTTGCTTCAACCATTAACCTTGTTTTTCTTTTTGTTTCCATGGAAAGACTTCTTACCAAATACCTGGTTGCTTGCTTCCACAGTATAGGCCTAGTTTTGGGAGCCCACCTGCATCACCACATCCTGAAATGAATTTAACTGCACTGATCTATTATCAGGACTAAGAAACGTGTTCAGTGAGATGGAACAATCTACCACCTCAGCTTCTGGACTATGAAACTTCAAGAAGTTTCAAAAGGACTGAAACTTTTTAAAGTTTCAAAGTTGGGACTCTCGGGGATCAGAATTGGCCACCCCAAAATGTGACTCTTTGCCTTGATTATTTTTAAGAACAAAAGACTCTGAAAGAAACTTTGACCTCCCCTGCTAACTGCCTAAAAGAAATTTAAGATAAAAGGCCCATCCCCAGGACGAGCCATCACCATATACAACTCTGGGTATCTATAGACTGGGAAGATCCTTGCTAAGCCCACTCTTATCAAAGTTCTGTTTACCAAACGTTTGCTTTTCCATCGCCATGTGAATTGCCTTCTTGCCGTTGAAGTTGCAAACTAATACACCTAACACCCTCCTTTGTCCTTAACTGAAGATATTTAAGCTGGCAGTTCAGCCACTCTGGCGAGTTACTCAGTTTTCCTGGGTCTCTCCCACGTACACATGTTATAAAGCTTTGTTTGATTTTTCTCCTGTTATTCTGTCTCATGTCACTTTAATTTGTCACCCAGCCAGAAGGACCTAGAGTGGGTAGAGGAATTTTCTTCCTCCCCTACATTTGGTACCCATCTTGTTCTTGGAAAGCAGAAAAGAGGCTGGTACTGAGAAATTTATGGAAAAAGTCCATTTCTGTGGCTTATTCTCTACCTATATCCAGAGTCCAGGCAAGAACAAGCAAGGACCCCAAGGACTTGCCAATGGGCCTTTCTTAACTTGCACGGCAGGGAACGATGAGTTTGGTTCAGAAGATTTCTTTGAAAGCTTAAATACATTGTAGACTCCATTCTGTTACCTTGGATTCTGTCTAGAGCTGGCCCAGGACCCCTGGTGTGGTAGAACTCCTGACCCTGGAATCCCCTAGGATCTGTGTGGGGAGGGGAGCAGTTGTTGGGGAGACTGGCTAGATTTCTACAGGGTAGAGTTTCAACAGGCAAACCTTGCATTTCTCCTTTAAAAAGGGGAATCCTTTTAGGTTGCAACAACTAACACAATGTGGGTCACCGTGAGCTCTATGGAAGGAAAATCAATCTCAACTGTGGCTCACAGAGACATGGTCTGATGTGCCAACTATGGAAGTGGGGTGGGAGATCTGGATCCATCCCTGAGTGATGCATGGCTCATCAGGAAAGGAGCCCGTGCAAAGTGGTTGCCACAGAGCTCTGGCAGCAGAGAAGCTGTGTGATCCACACATCACCACGTCCACCATCACAGAAGCTATGAAATATCCAGGTCACCAAGTCTTCTCCATTCTCCTTCCTAAGTAGATCTCTAAGCCACTCCCCTGCTCTCTATTCCCACTTCCCTGCCCTCACTCTGGCTTTTGTTACTTCACACTTAAGACATCCACAGCAGCTCTCCTGGGGGTTCTCCTGTCTCTAGTTCACTTCTCACTGCCACGAGTCAACTTTCTAAAGTTGAAGTCTACTCATGTTTCTTCCACAGGACTCAGCATGGCATAGAAGGCTCCTCACAGGTATGCTCAGCTTGTGCCAGTGGCCTTCTGCCACTTTCTCTTATGTTCTAGCCACACCAATGACTTCCTATTCTCCTGCCTCCATGTCTGGGCCCTCTGTGCTCCCATTCTGCAATGCCTGTCTCGCTCTGACAAAGTCCTACTTCTCTCCTTCTGGACCTGACACAAACGTCACCTTCCCCTCTATCCACCCAGTGGCAAATTACATAATTCCCTTCCTATTCTTATGTTGGCTGAAAGGGTGTCCTAAGAGTTACGTATTGGAGAGTTCTTCAAGGACAGGAACCACATGTTATTCACCTGCATCTCCAGAGCCTGACAGAGTGTCACTTAGTGTTTGTTGAATGAAGCAGGGAGCGCCTGCAAGACAGGCTGTCAGACACACAACCAAGACACTTACGACAAATAGAACTGGCAAGCAATAGGATATATTGGAATACGTGAGGAAGCCATTTGGTGTAGACCTAATTCTGCCTGACTTTGTTTTTCCAAAAGCGCCTGACTGTGGCTATCGGGCACGCATTGCATATCTGCTTTAAACATTTGCTATAGCAAGAACAAATGCCCTTAAGATAAAGGTGCAACTTCCCCCCACATTGGCATTTCCTTTAGGATAAGCATCTTTCCTTAGGCTAGGAACTGATTGCTGTGCTCACCTGTGACCACCCAGCTCGAGACAACAGACCTGTCACCCTGCTGTATCCACCGAGACAGCAGACCTACCTGCTGTTTCCATCAATCACTGTGCCAACAGAGCAGTCTCTCGACTACTGTAAAAGGGACATTTCAATCATATGTGAAACATCCTCTTTGGGGGTATATAACCACTTTGTACGCCCTGCTTCTTTGGTGCCCTTTCTTCCTTCGGGGAGAAAGGCCCCAGGCCATGGTCCTCACAGTTTAGCTCAGAATAAACTCACCCAAATTTTCATTTATAGATTGGTTATGGATGATTTTCATCGACACTTACCTTACAAGCTACTCTGTGTGGGCACAATTTCCCAAACCCCAGGGGAGGCTGGATGCGGCGCAGCAGTGTCACCACATCGAGGTGCTTGATCCTTCCCCTGGAGACAAAGTATGACATGAGGTCCAGGGCAGCACGAACTGGCCCAGCTTCCAGTCCATCCCACCTTCCACAAAAATCACAGCCAACATTCCAGAAACAGCCCACACAAACCAGATGGAATCCTTTGCAACCTACTTTGCCTCAGGGTCATATTCTGACCATATTCTTTTGAATTCGTCTAAATGGTGAGGCCCCAGAATAGACCAGTCCCGGGTCAGATAATCAAAATTATCCATGATGACTGCTACAAACAGATTGATGATCTGAAAAAGCAAATCAGAAGGAGTGGGCTTCAGCTGTAGTGGGATGGGTTGAGTTAGAGCCTAGTAAGTACTTCCTAATTATAAGGGTCGTGAAACTTTTGAACCCATTTCTCCAAGAGAGGCTGTAAGAACATTCTTTCTGGAGAATGTTTGAGAAAAAGGCAGGCTTCTAGTTTTCCAAAATAGCTTTGGTGTAGTCCCAGGGAAGGAACGGGGATGTATTATCTAGCCTTAAAAGCATACTGCAGTTTTACAATTTCATTGCCACCAGATAACTCACACTTAAGTCACTGCTACTCATAGTGGCTTTGAAATTTTCACAAAGGAATCAGCAGCCTAAGAAGCTGGGTGTGACTGCCCAAAGCCTGTTAGTTAGCACGAAATGCCTGCTCACAACAAAGGCAGCAGTAACACTTGCCTGATTAAGGAAAAACCTCCGACTGCCAAGTAGAGAGTACACTGCTCATCATCACAAAAGACCCCATAGCAATTTGACAGGGCAACATCACTGGTCTGCATCCCAACCGCTACACAAACATCTATCAATCAAGAGGAGGAGCTGTTCTGATCACTTACCAGAAAAGCGCAGAGCATGTAAAAACTGATGAAATAAACAATGGCGAAGTTGCTGCCACACGTGTACTCCTCCCCGGGGTTGTAATCCGACTCGGGGTCGCAGAGCTTCCCCGGGAGGCAGGCCAGCATGATCTCCTGCCAGGCCTCACCCGTTGCACACCTTTTTTAGAGTAAGCAAGGAAAGGGCTTTAGTAGGGGAAGAAGGGATTTGAGGCTTAGACTTTTAAGAAATTTTAAGAAAAAAGTTTTTAGTTAGAGCAAAACCCAAGTAATTTGGGGAAAAGCCAGTCTGAATTAGTAAAAACCTGAAATCCCTGCTTATTTTCAAATGCAACTTATCTCGGTCAGTTGAGGCCCTGCTACAACTCCCTTTGATTTATAACAATCATTTGATACAGGCACATCAATTCTTTCATATAAATGGAGTTTGTTTTTGTGTCTTCTCTACTTTAAACACTTACACTGTAATTTTTTAATGATTATTAATTATTTTCTAATCACCTAACATCTGACAACTTGACTAGATCCCTGTTCAATTTTGTTGAAAGCAAAGAACTGGAAACTACCTAACTTGCAAGTGACTTGCTATCCAGTCACTAGAGTCATTAGAAATTACTTGTATGATTTCTAGAAAGTTCTTTCACCTTGAGGTACCTTGTTTACAAAGTTAATTAACTGGGGTAAATCCCATAAAATTTGAATTGTACACCTTAGGATGTTCTCCATTGGCGGTGCAAAAGGCCTTTATGTTCCTGCTAAATGTCGGTGTTTCTGGTTGTGTTTAAGTACGTGCTCCCATGCGTAAACATAAGTCCTTCAATTCTCCAGGTGGCCCTTCGTAGACCTACTAACTCCCAAATGGAAAAACCTTAAGCCAGTCACAATCTGAACGACCACCGCAGTTTCAATAGTGCAGCAAAATGCCCCTGTGCCTGGAATGCTAGGGTCTCTGTGTAAGAATACAAACACAGTCCTCTGTCACTCTGGAGCCCAGAGCTAGAGACACGCCCAAGTCAGACGCAGTCACCTGAAGAGCAGCAGCACCGCCTGGGGAAAGGTCTGGAAATTGTTGTTCCTGTTGATCTGGTTGTTATCTCTCATGGCAACTTTCCCAAACATCTAGGTGAAGAATTAATAAGAAAAAAAGAACAGATTTTGTCATACCAAAAAAATCCCATATGTGAATTTAGAACTGACTCAAGTCTGATCAACACCCACGAGGGCTTTCTCACGTGCTTGGCACTTCGTTCGTTCAACAAACATGTGCTGGACGTGACTGAGTGGTGGGCATTGCGCTAACCACTGGGAACATGGTGAAGTCAGGCACATTCTACCCTCAAGGAGTTCCTACCCCGGGGAGAACACAAAGGTAACCAGACAGGCCACCCCTCCTGATGAGAGCTGGGATGGTCCAGCTGGACAGGAAAGCACAGGAAAGGCTCACATATCTGAGGCTGGGAGCTTGGCCAGGGAAGGCCTCCTGGGGTGACATTTAGGTCCAGAACTGAAGGTTAAGTAGAAGCCTGCCAAGTGACAAGGAGGGTGAAGAGTGTTCCAGACAGAGGGAGCACCACCTGCAAAGGAGCAGAGGCGCCACACACAGGTGCTCCAGGAAATGAACGAGTGTGCGCAGACAGAGGTCGGGCTGCAGACACGCACAGGGGCCGGTGGGCAGGGGCTTGTGGGCCACAAGAGGAGGGTGGGCTTTACCCTAAGAGCCAGGGGAAGTTAGTAAATATTTAACTCGTGGGAATTATAGAAGCAGACTGACATTATAGAGGAGCCTCTGAGTGAACCGTGGTGGTATGCGCAATGCGGTTCACAGTTCCCTGAGACAACTCTTGTTTTGTGTGAGAACATCATGTCGTAAAAGACCCTTCAGGGCACACAGCATCACACACTGCTGAATTACAGGGGCTCCAGTGTGCTGACTCTTCGTTTGTGACTCCTGGGAAGATTCCTAGCGACGTGCAAGTATTTCTATGCCTTCAGAATAAGAAAACAAGCACAACCATTTCCCTGCTGCTGGAGGACCGCCTCTGTCACTCACATCCCTCCCTTATCTGAAAGACGCATGTGAACCAGGGGAGAATGTGGCAGAGAGGCCAACGGGGAGGTCCAGCCCTGCATGTGCTCACCACTTCCCTCTCCGCCTGGAGGCTCTGCCCCTCACTCACCCAGTTCGTGTTAGGACTTAGCTGTTAATGAAGCCCCAGTCACTTTTCCCACCCCAAGAGGAGCTGGGAAGTATCCTGCAGCCCCTCAGCCAGGGTCACAGAAAGGTCTGGTTTCACGCTTCTTCCTAAAGGGATGCTCCTGAGGCAAGATGATGGCTCCAGTTCAGCCCTCATCATAGCATCTGGAAATCGTTTGTTTCAAATGAGACTCTCACTTGGTTACAATAACCATTTCCTGTTGCTAAAATCAACTATGGGTTTTCTCAATCAGGTGACTCTCCCAAGACTCAGATGAGGGTGAGGGGTACCACTAACTCCAGCTTTCTGTGGCATATTCCAACCTCTCCTTGCTCTTCTGAGCCTGGTCCTCTCTGGCACAGGCCCTTTCCTGTGGAGCTCTCCTACAAGCCAGGGTTTTCTCATCTCCAGACCTCTTCAGCAGCCAAGGCATTTAGCTGAAAAATAATGACCTTGTCTTTCCATTCCACGTAGCCAAAGTATATCTTGCCACAGATTTGGGGCTACCCAGCCAAGGGGACCCTGGGGAGAGGTGGCTGGAGCTTACCTGCATGCCAATAACTGCATAGATGAAGAACAACATGGCTATGAGAAGGGCCACATAGGGGAGTGCCTGAAACAGAGGAAGCACGTGCCTCAGCGCAGGCCTCTTGCTGCTGGGAATGCTCAGGCGCAGACCCAAGACCCACATGGGGCCACATGCTTTGCTTTTCCGTGTTATATTGAAAGGACATCAACAGTGAGTAAGGACTTCTTAAACCCCAGCCCAGCACCACGACCTCAGGCCTGAGTATACCAGCCACATGCACACCTAGTGTTACGAAGCTGCAGGCAGGATGTGCTTTCCAGAGCCATTAACAGTGTATCCTGATCCTGAACAGTGTCAAGGGAGACACATCACTCTCATAATGATGTTTAAATTCATCATTGCATCCCTTCATTGAAATTATCATAATTGATCAAACCATTCCAGAATACTGGACGTTCAGATTGCTTCCACTTTGTTTTGTGGGCATGTTTGGGGTTGGGGCAAGGGGCTACTGTAGATCATGTTGCAAAGGAACATCTTTATGCAAAATCACCTTGTGTCTGCTGAAGTATTTCCTTAGGGTGAAGTCTTAGGAGTGGAATTACTGGGTCAGAGGGGAAGAACCACTTTCTGGCTGTTGCTGTAGAAAGCAAGATACCTTTCTTAAAATGCACCCTTTCTGAAAGAACCACAGAGTCGGGGGTTGAGCTAGGGAAGAAAATGAGCTAGCTGGGTGGTCAGCAAGCCTGGGTTCTCTTAGGAACATCAAATACAAGTAAACGGGTCAGGTTAGACCCCCAGTCCTTTAACTCAACGTTTCTCAACTGCTTTTCTACCTCATCTCATGTGACAGAAGACATCCACATGTATGGCACAGCTCCAGGGAGGGCCCAGACTGTTAAACCTAATGCCAATCACACATGCTTAAAGTGTCCACTTTCTCTCCTGAGAAAGGTCATCAGAAAGCCAGTGGCTAAAAACTTTCCAACCTGTGCCAGCTCTGGATCTGTGGCTGCCAGCCTGGTCTGGTGCAGTAGCACCATCCTGACAGCTGGCCTGGTTAATAGACTCCCACAGGGTTCGTTTCAGACTTTCCTCACCATATCCATATGCATTTTCTTCCCAGATAACCAAATATTTCAGAATTCTGTTGGCACTGTTTCTCGGTTTTTAGGAACCACTACTCTCTGACATGACTTTATCTACAGTGACCAAGTCTTTAAAAAAAAAAGTTTAATAACTGCTCTTATTATTGCATGAATTCATTCTATTTTTATAGCAGTTCATTCAGAAACTTTGGTAACAACTGTCTAGGATTTTATCTGTTACCAAGACTGAGGCTCACCTGTCTGAGGGCCCCCGCTCTGCCCCGCCTCTCCCACAGGTGCATTCCAGTTCCTCCTACGACCTCATTTTCCCCAACAGGACTTGTGATTTTCCTTCATTAAGTTCTTGGATCTGCCTCCTTCCCCAGATGCCATTCCTTCTCCTCTTTATGCATTAAAATCCTTCCCAACACAGAAAAATGCTTCCTGGGATGTTGACACTGGTTCCCTCAGAGATGGAGGGTGGCAGTGTGAACTTTTCCTTTATATATCTTTGGATAGCTTCATTTGTTAATGGGAGTATTTATTACGTTTGAATTAACAATAGTCAAATAACAAAGAAGCAAGGATTCATGATTCACTTGCTAATGTTTCTGCATATCTACAAATTCCCTACATGGGTGCACCTTTTAACAAGAAGAGATGACAAATGAGACTTGGCTTATGCCTAAATGTCCTCAACTCTGTAATCTGTCCAGACAATGGATAACCCAGAGACTGGTGATGGTATGCTGGCTCAGGGGAAGTGGTCTCTGATTCGTATCTAGACTAGTTGACAGACAGGACAGTTGCAGCCTTATGAGGAGAAGCCATCCTAGCAAGAGGCTGTTAGGCTTCCAGGAGTCCACTGGGACCCTCACTCTAAAACATCACCATCCCAGACTGGGCAGCCGGGGGAGGACTGAGGAGCTTGGAGGCTCTATCTCTATCAGTGTGGGAAATATTGCAGATCTCTCAGCTGCTGGTCCTCACTGCTTTCATTTTTGTTTCCTTTAAGCAACTAATCTTATTTGATTTACCCAGGTAATACTGGGCCGGGTGTCTCCAGCATTCCATATTCGCTGTTGACTCAGGTGGTCATGTGACCCAGGTGGTCACAGTAGTCATGCAGAAGGGAGTCTGGATCCTCCACGACACGGGACAATCACTGACTTACATATGATCTTCAAAGACAAACAGAGAAGCCCTTGGCATGGCTCTTACCTGGAAGGACTTAATAAAAGTCCACAGCAATGTCCGGATGCCTTCCCCCCTGCTGAGAAGCTTCACCAATCGCATCACTCGGAAAAGACGGAAAAAGGTGATGGAGATTCTATTGCTCTCTTCAGAGTTCTGAAGGGTTATCATGGAGAGGTCAAACCCAATGGAAAGTAGAACATGCAACACTTTCAGAAAAACAGCAACAGATGCAAACAAAGGTGATAGAGGTAAGAATCGAAGATGTGTTTCTAGGGCCTTTTCACCTTAAAAAGCATGATGTGAAAGGAAAAGTTACATGCTAACAACACAGGGCTTGGAAAACTGCGTCCACACAGCACATGCATGTCCACGTGGCCTGGTGTGTTAAGAGGAGAACGCTGGGCTGATCAAGAGAACTGGACACTAATGATGAATGCAAACCACTGCAGACACCGTTCTAGAAGGACAACCATGGAGAATACAGAAAAACTAGTGGAAAACTCAACATCGTCAAATAAACTCAAGGAAAAGGCCCAGCCCCTGGGGACTCATCACTGATCTTACCCCTGGAGTAGCAGTTGGGACAGGGACATTTTCACTTTCAGTTGGCTTTAAGAAATCAAAGATTGAACACACATTAATGAACTGGGAATGAAGCAGTGGTTCAGGAGGACATCCCCCTCCCCCTTTGGAAAAATTTGTGGTTAATGTCCTGGGACCACATGCCTGCTCCCTCCCTGAGAAAATGCCAGGGGCGCTGCTTGGAACTGGACTTGGTTGGGCAGCCACTGACACAGGCTCGGACACCTTACTTTCTAATGCACAGCCCAGGACAGGCTGCTCCAAGGCTGACAGACATCCAGTAAAAGATAATGCTGCAAGACCTCAGTGTCCCTAAAGACAGAAGTGCAGAGAGGGACTCTGATCCTCGTGGGGACACTGCTTAGTCAGGACTGTGGGTCTCAGCAGCAGGCCACTCCTAACTCCAAGGAATCGAATGACTCTAGCAAACGGGGCAGAATCATGGCAGCTGCCGTAGCCCACAGACCTCCTGGACCACAGTCTGTTCTGGGACGCACCCTTGGGCAGTATGTGTCCAATGATGCCGTCTCTGGCGGGGCTGCTGAGGAGCTGAACAGACTGAGTCAGTGTGAGTAGGAGAGAGGCTGGTTTCCCTACAGAAGCCTTCATGGCCCAACCTACAGCTCAGACTGTTGTCAGAGAAGAGAAAGCTCAGCTCCGTATGTATCTTGGGAAGAAACAGCTTAGGATCGGCTTGCCTGAGCTCCAGCAGTTCCATCTCCTCTGAGGTCTGGCTGGGTTCCTGTAGCTCAGGCCCCAAGATGCAGAACCACAGCACTCCTTGCCCTGTGTGCACCTGTCACCCCCTCAGGCTGTGAGCTCCCAGAGGGCAGGGACCTTGTCTCACTTTGCTCAGGGCCCAGCATGGTATCCGGCACTTATTAGATGTTCAATAAGAGTTTAAGAGGATGCATAGAGTTTGTAAGCACACTCTTAACGAACATCAAGAGGCACCTTTAAATTACATAGTAAGGGCTGAATGAGAGTCGGGCAATGATGGCCTTCCTTTTCCCTTCATAAGGGTCACCTCCACAAGCAGCTGGTCTACCTGGTAACCAACAAAGGAAGGAGGCTCTGCTGGTGGGAGGTGGCGGGCCCAGAATTGCTGAGTGCAGCCCCAGGCTTCCAGGGAGCCTTTCTGCACAGTGTGTGTACAGTGAAGGGTGTGTCTACACGCGTGGATGTGCACGCTAGATTGACAGGTTCTCTTCCCTGGGGATACAGCGAAAGTAAGGGTTCCGTTCTCAAATCTGCCTCTCATCAACAGCTGCCTCCTGAGATCAAATATAAAATTCTATAAAATTCATAGAAAATAAGGAGTTTAGGCATACCATATCACAACTCAAATTCAGCAATGAGACTGCAAACCCGGGACTAACAGTTCTGATACAGTCAAAAAGAGGTCCCTGCTTCCCCTGGAATGCTCAGAATGTGAACTCTCAATGGGTTTGTCCAGCCCAGGGTCACTACTTTTACTTTCTTCTTCTATTATCTCATCTCAAAACAAATAACACCTCCTTAAAGAGACAGATGATGGTTTTTAACTCAAGACTAACAAATGAAGGAATCAGTTTTCCAAAGTTTCCCACACCATCTCCCTGAGAGCTGTGTGGAGGGAGGATTCAGTCTCACCCATGCAGCTGGAGTGTGGGGTGTGCGTGCATGCACGCCTCTGTGTGCCTATGCTCAAGGGGACCAGCGTGGGCATAAGACAGCGCACATTACAGTGTACTTTTGAAATGTCCATAACTTGTGTGTTGGACCTGCAAGAGAATAAGGAGGCCTGTTGGTTGGGGAGATTCCTTCTGGCCACATCTGGCCCAAGCCCCTTCTGCGTGCTGCTCCCTGTCCTGCTCCAAGTCTGACGAACCTCGCACCACCCCCTCCCGTTAGCAGCCGAACTGGCTTTTGAAGTGCACATCTCTTTTTTCAACTGATATCTTTGAAGTATGACAAATCTTGGGCCGTGAACTTGAAGCCCTGGGTATTCTTTTGTTTAAAAAGACAAAGATGAAGAGGAGACAACATTTGTGGAGGGGCAAGGCAGCACAACATGCAAGAAAGGCAGGAAAGAGCAAATGGCACACCAAGCTGCGTGCACCCCCATGCCACCTGCGACACCATCCCCTTCCCCCACATGCCACACTGGGCAGGGAGGACCACTGAGGGGAGGATGTCACTAGTAGCACTGGGGGACAGTGCAAGTTGCCAAAATATCTTACAAGTTGGAGATACCCTGAGAATGGCTTTGCCCAAACTACTAATGCCAGCCTGATGAAAAGAGCAGGGAGCTCTCACCCTGGGCTGCACACTGGAACTGCCTGGGGATCTTTAACACTTATCTGATGCCTAGATCCCACCCCAAAGATTGTTATTTAATTGATCTGGGGTGTGTCTGAGCGTTGGGGGTTTTAAAAGCTCCCAGGTGACTCTAATGTGCTGCCAGAGTGGAGAACCACAGTCCTAAGTCAGGGTAGAGCTGGGCCATGTCTTCACCTGGTCACCTGCACCAGCTAAGTCCCTTTAGGTCTGGAGTGGTCAGAGAGGGGGACCACTAGAGCTGAGCAGTGGGTTCTTTTGGAACTGATGAGAGTTCAGTACTCTGATGCATGCAAAGAGATTAGACTCCATCTCTATCTTCCATACAAAGGGTGGAGGCTGCCTGGAAACAAAAGGAGCTGGTAAAGGGTGAAAATGGCACGTGAGTGTGCTGATGCTCTGCCGGACTTCTGGGATCAACCACAGGACACCCATCAGATGACATGAGATTGGGGAAGGACTCACTCCCCAGATAGCTTTCCAAAGACAGCTGCTAGGGGCTGCATGATCAGTTTTCAGTAGAGGGAACCCCAGTGTCATCTCAGAGTTTGGACTAGATGACTTCAGTAGCTCCTTGCAACCCTCAGATGCCACATTCTTCAGCTGGGAACCCTACGGGGAGATGGCCACTCAGCCTCAGGTGGTCAAACTCTTTGCCAGGGTCTGGAAAGCTCCTTCAATCCCTGGGGCTCCCCTGATGTTCCCTCCAGCCTCTTCTCACAGGCTCCCAAGTGGGCTCTTGAGATAGAGGCTCAGGGCCAGCCCCCTGCAACTACAGGTGCTAAACAAGCCCTGAGTTCCCCGCACGCAATCAAACGGATCAGTCCTCACTTTCTGCATTAATTCCCATCTATCCTGGAAAAGCTGAGAAGATGTGCTTTCCCAATTCAGATGGGAAGCAAACCAGCATCCCAGAGCCAGTTAACCTGGGGCATTCTGAGAATCCAGTGTTCTAGGGGAGCCTCCTTCTGACTACTTCTGACCTGGCATCTAACAGCTCTGGGACGAAGGGCTTCTGTCTCTGGGACTGCTGAGTCTGCGTCCAGAAACCAGCGACCTGATCCCTGGAAAAGGGTCAGCATACAGAATGGAGGGCTGAACAACCTGCCGACGGGTTCACGACAAGAAACTGAGTGCACCGAGTCCAAACTGGGTACCTGACAAGTCAGGGACAATTCTTAGGTGCCTGAGAGTGGGCTCCTACTGACTACATGACTACATGCTCTTCAGTAAGTAATAACAAGGCAGACATGGCTTTTAAAGAAGTATTTTGCTTTCGCAGCAATGATGATAATGGGAAAAGACTACACATCAGCGACAGCCATTCCCTGGGTTAAGGAGAGTAAGCTGCTAGGTCATTTCACCATTCAAGGAACATACTAGCATCAAAGAGGGAGCAAAAGTGAGCCTGCCAGCAGCCCTCATCTGACATTTTAGCAGCTGGTGATGTTATGACCAACTGTGATGGAGACAAGTCCACGAGAGCTATCAAACCACCATCAAGCAGGGTGGGGAGCGTGGGAGAAGGCAGCAGGATGGAGAGGGCTGGGTGAGCATGCAAGCAGGACAATGGAAAGGGCCATCCAAAATGTTTTTGCAAAGAATACAAACGCAAGCTCGATTCCTCATTTTCAGGCCAGATCATTCATTCTTGAAGACTATGTTGGCATGTCACAGAGCCAAGTGTGACTGACCAAGATGGCCCCAGCTCAGGCCCCAGGCTGGAGACAATGAAATACAGGACGGGAAACAATTTAGATGACCATGACCAATAGCACGTCCTGTGAAACTCAGTGAAAACCAAAGGTGGGGAAGCAAAACGAGTACAGTCTTTAAAGTGCTTTTGCTTTAGCAACGACTTCACCGTATATATGTTTATATATACTTGCCGCTACAATTTTCTAAAAATAAAACCAACATGAAAATCAATTAGGCAACAGAAAAGAAAGATCTACAGAGGTTGGGGGAGAGAGCACAGCAAGTTAAATATTGCAAAAAATGATGACTTATGGCAGCTAAAAACAGCCAACAGTGGACCGAGAGTGTTCATGCTCAGCTGACCCGGGAGCCTGGGGACAAGGCTACCAAGGGAGATGATGTGTGTTGCTCCCCTGGGGGACCTGGCGTGTGCCGAGAGGGGGTGTAGGAACGAACAGTTCCACTTGGATAGTTATACCATCAGAAGGTAAGGACACCCAGTCTCTTTCATCTTTGTGCCTGTGGCCTGCAAATTGTAGATGCCCAAATAGCATGTGTTGAAAGACTGAATAAATGAGAAGGTGGCCTTAGGCATTGCCTCTGCAATGAGGCCCAGCACAGAATGCTGAGGTCTCCTAAGGTGGTATTCTACTGGCCCAGGGTCAAGAACTGGCATTGCCACCAGCTGAGGACGGTTTGATCTCTGGCTACATCTGACCAGGGGAAAGGTCACTTACTGAAAAACAGTATGGGAATGCTTATGGGGTGATTTTGAAAGTCTGACTGAATGCCAAAATGGGCCAATGAAAGCCAGTTTTGTACAGACACCCAACGTCATAGGCTAACTAAAAAATGTAGTGTGGGCTTTTAGAGATCTCTGGCTTTCCTAACTGATGAAAGGTGAGGGAGGACATGTCTGAGACACTGATGAACATGCTGGGCTAGAGGGGAGAGGTCCAGCGGGCTCCTGCCCTAGCACAGGGCGAGGCAGCCAGGAAGCCAGGTGCATGCTGTTGCTGAGCGCACCAGCCAGCAGGTGGGTCAGGTGTTAGAGAGCTGGGCTGTTCACCTGACGAACAAACCTTGGCCACATTCTGGTACCCAGAAACTAAGCACATACACCCACCACCTGCACAACACTTTAAGCACCGAGCACTCCAGGGAGACCTGGTCAAATTCTAGTTCATTATAATTTCTCTTTCATTCTACACTGACTCTGACTTATATAGGGGTTCTTCCAAAATTTTCATGTAAGTATACTTTGATGTGGGTCGTAAGCACTTTACACTGCGAGATGATTAAGCAGGCAGATGTCTGTTCATAAACTCAGGAAAGAGCCCATGGCAGCCCAGTGAGGGTCCTACTGTTCTCCCATTAGGATCTGATTATTTTATAACCAAGCATAATTTACACATCATGAATGGCAATTTTATAGCTGACTTAAGGAGTATCTCACACAAAGTGGAATTTACAGTAAGTCTAGGCTGATGGAGGGTGGGGGATATATGTACCTAAGTCTAGTAAAATATCATTTTAGTACCTTGTCATAGGATGAATTTGGGTGTCATGAGCCTTAAATCACACCTTCATGGACATGGTAATGTCTTATAGTCCATTTCACTTATTATTACATGGAAAATCTACTTCTAAGAAAATACCACAGAATCTCCCTAACATTTTGGGGTTTTAGCAGGTATTTTCACAAATACTCCTATCATTTTATCATCACAAGGTACCTACGAAGCAAGGAGGGCAGACATTCACCTCAGTTGATCCACGAGGGGACTGAGTTCCAGATCCAACAAGCCCAGTTTTGAACTAGGACTAAAACTGCCAGGCCTTGGGACTGCCAGGCCAGTGGCTGTCCCACTATTCTATACTCCAGAATCAGCCTGGCCCCAAAACCAGTGGCATAAAGAAATTTCATCATTCTCATTTGATATAGGCTGTCTGGGCACCAGGATGGACCATACAACCCCATAGATGTCAGCCAAGCAGAGCGCAGTGGCCCCTTTGCAGCCAGGTATTGAGGGAGGAGGGCAGGGCTGGCAACGGGCAACAGAAAGCCAACGCTGCACACAGCCCTGCCCCATGCTCTGCTCGGCCCCACGAAGGGCTCTACACAACCTGAGCACACACACTGGACACCCTCTAAGACTTGTTGATGAACTGGGGACAGCCCAGGTGGACAGGGCCATTTCTGCCTGCCTCGGGCTCTTCTGGTCTAGGCATGGGTCAGATCTAAGAGGAGCCAGTGTGAGGCGATGCTTCCCTTTCTTGAGCCTCTTAATTTTGAAAGAAGGTTCTCAGGATGCTTCTTGAAGCGGGGGTTCCACCTCCCATGCTGCTACTACACTGGTTCCCTCATCAGAGGATTTGATTGAGTGCAACAAAGGAGTCCTGACACCCTCCCCTGAGATGCCCTGGGCCCTCCTTCCCCTGCTCCAGGGCAGCCTTCAATCTGCATCACTGTTTGGACAGTGTTCCCCAGTGTCACCAATTGGATGCAGCAGACACAGGGTACAAGTGAGGACACCAGCAGTGTGTCCATGTGCTCAGGGCGCAGCTGTGCGGTTTCCCTCTTGTGCCTTCCCAGAACCACTGTGGGGACCAGGGCACATGTTATGTGCTCCGTTTTACAGCTGGAAAAACCAAGGCACAAAGCCATCAGGTGACCTGCCAAGGTCACAAAGCTAGCAGGTGATAATATTCACTTATATAACTAACTCCCAGCCCTTAACATTTTCACAAGGTCTTATTTTAAAATAACGTCTTAGTTCCAAGATAGCCATCCTACAGTTACTTCCCTGCTCTCTTTCAGGGGAGGGGGCTGTGGCGAGCGAGGGGAGACTGCAGAATGTTCTTAGTCTTTCAAAGCAAGTATGTGCATGAATTTCTAAGGTGCAGAGAGATCAGGGATGGGGTTTCTAGTCTCCTCCATGTCAGATAATGAAAACAAGCACGTTACTGGACACGAAGTTTGCTACTTACATTCACTTCAGTTATAGCAATATCAACGACGCTACCAACAACAATCAAGGCATCAAAAGTGTTCCATGCATCAGTGAAATAGTGCTGTTAGGGCAAGCATTCAGAAGCCACAGAGGAGAGGAGGCACAACAGGAAAAAAGAAGAAAAGGACAGTGTTATAAAACAGGAACATTCTAGCATTATGCCTCCCGGCTACCTGAAAAAGTCGCCCTAAAACAAACACGTTATAGGCACGTTACTTTGGGTATCGCCTCTGATCCAGCAAAGAAAAACAATTACGGATGCTATCATGCCCTGCCTACCCCTGACTTGGGTAATGCTGCCACACAGTCAGTCCTCCAAAAGGCGATCTGTGTCCAAAAAGGCCCAGGATAAGGCTCTACCCTCAGTGGCCTCTTTTCCACAGCTCTCATTAGGCAATTCCAGTTTAGATCAAGTGAAATTGGGATCTGTGACTTGTCCAGGTGATGCGAGTGCAGGGCAGGGAGGGGAATGTGCACAGACAGAGAGAGGACAGGAGGCGGGTGGCCACAGGCGGGCGCATACTCACGTCGGCTTCGCTGAGGGCCACGTCTATAATGCTGCCGATTACGATGAGGGAGTCAAACGTGTTCCAGGCATCACTAAAATACCCCTGGACAGAGCAGGCAGGGGGCAGACGTTTATGAGCACCAATGAATGAAACGCCACACGGACCATATGGGGACATGTCCGAGGCCCCGCAGCACCCATGGCAACCAGGTGGGGCGAGAGAGCCAAAGGGAGGCAACAATACTGTCCACTGGTGGAAAGGGACACGGAAGTGTGTGTGCACCTGCATGTGAGAGAGAGGGTGCACGCACACACCACACACCACACACGCACACAATGCACAACCATGGCCCTGAGCAGCCCCAGACCAAGCAGGATGTCTGCAAGACAGAGGGAGGCATCTGGCAACCCTGCCCTGGCACCAGGGTCGCAAACCCAAACCCTCAGAAGCTGATGGAAGAGCAAGGCCCTCCACTCCTTGCGCAGGGTCCCTAATCACCCCACTTCCTTCTCTTCTCCCACTTGAAGAGCACTGTGACCAGGCATCTCACACAATCTCATTTCTGTGCCCTTAAAACAAACTGGTAACCCTTCCCTTCTCCCTCCCTGCCAGTCCAACAAGAATTACAAAGGCTGTGCCCTATGGCAGGATGCCTGAGACAAGTCCCTGTCCTCCCAGAGGTCTCGGTCTCACAGGGACACAGACAGGTGGCAATGGCCTACAGGGAGATAGGCACAGTGATGCACACAGTCCAAGGCACAGAGTTGTGGCAAAGAAACTCAGTCCGGGTCGTGGGGGTGGGGGCTCTGTAGGGAAGCCATGGCAGGTGTTACAGAGGAAGAGGGCAGTGAAGGATGACGAGGATGCTCAAGGGCTCACACTATCCTCAAGAGAAGCCCCAAATCCCCAGCTGGCTCCTCCTCCCTCCAGCCCTTGCTCTCGTCCCCTCCTTCTTCACCTTCCAGGCTAAGAGGACTCCTTTCCATCCCCCAAAACTACCACCATGTTCTTCCCCACCTCCAGAGGCTAGTGCAAGCCTAGCCTCCCCACCCCAACTCTATCTGCCCAAATCCACTTCCTCCTTCAAGGTCAGAGAAAATGCCAGCTCCCTGAGGGAACCTTTTCAGATCCTCTTGGCTTCCATCTCCCATCGTGTTGACTGTGTATCTCCCTCATGTCTTGATCACCGAATTTGGGGTCTGTCTGCGGGTCTACCCCACCAAAAGCCCTCTGAGGATGAAGACTGGGTCTGTCTCCTCCTCCACTAACTCCACTATCTAGCCCAGAGCCTTGAACCCAGTTAGTGCTTGACACGTTGCAATGTCTCTTTCATCCACCAACGTGCACCCTACGGTCATTCAGCTCTGCCCGGTTCTTGTTTTTTCAGGTTCTCATATCTTGTCACAATTCTGAAGCTACAACACATCCCTATAATTGGGACTTACAAGTCCACATACATGTGGCGTACATTTTACGTACGTCCTCTTCTGGGCTCAGTACAATAGGTGCTAAATTAGCACCTGTTGTCTCCTGACACCCCCAGGGAGTCCTCAGTTGGAGGGGGTGGTGGGGAGCACTGTGCACAGAGGCTTCTGGTTGCAAGGTCAATAACTGTCTGTAAATCAATTGTGTCTTTTTAAAAAGTCAGAACATGTTTTGGAAATAAAAATTCAGGTCTAAATTATATAAAAAGGTGTCCAGCATGCCTACAACTGGGTACACTTAGTGCTCGATCAAGAAAACCAGAGCAGAAGGTACTTTGAAGTGACAGGTCCCATGAACTTATGATCAAACGCAGGCCCAGAGGAAGCCACTGCAGAGCCCCAGCCTTTTATGACACGACAGAAAATGCAGACATGTTGGCTGTCCTAATAACTGGAATAGGGATGTTTATTCTAGTTACTGTTAATCACTCAAGTGCATTTACGGGGGAGATATGACACTGATGGTTTGGGTGTTTAAAAAGCTCATCTTAAATAATGTAGTATCTTCCCAACCAGCTCCCGTGACTTCTGACTCACTCTTCACGCCTCTCCTCCTGTCCTACAATCATAGTGCCTCTCTCACACATCACCCTAATCGACTGCCACCCTCCCAGACCTCCATCTTGTCCCTCTAACAAGTAAACAAAAGAAGCTTGCCTGCGTCCGTTCTGATGATCTGTATATCCAAGCCTAATGGCAAGGTCTACTTAATAAATAGCACATTTCAGACCTGCTAGATTTTCCTCCCATGATGCGTGATCCCTGGCTGGTAAGAGGAAAGGCGGCCACTTTGAGGACCAGACTAGCGTCACTCAGCATGCCAGTCATGCTGGTCAGAGATGAGATAAAGAGCTTGCACCAGGACATAAAGGAACACACTGCTTCCTTCACTGAAGACGACTCCTAACAGAAAAGTCAGCTGGATCAAACAGTGTGCTGAGTGCGGCCACTGATGCACCCAGGTGGTGAGAAGACAGGTTCTCTTGTACATTGCTCACATGGTTGCAAGTGGGTAACACACAACTGGCTGACTGGCAGCCTTGTCATAGAGTAGACTTCAGGAGCAGAGCCTACCCTTCTCTTCGTGGATTTAACAGCAACTCAAATGCTAACGAGAGCGAGGTGATCCTTCCCCTCTGACGGAGAGAGGAATTGATGCCTTAATAAAATAGTTGGTCATCCTCAGTGACAGTCAGGCCTCTAGGGTACAAAGACTGCAGTAGGAGACCAAGTGTTCCTCCTCCTCTCCCGTCCCAGCACACGACCAGCCCCTGCCCGTGTCTGCACCATGTGCTCTGCTCCTCCTGTTACACAGCATTGTTTACCGGAGGCCAAGCCCACCTGTGCACAGGATGCCAGCCCCTCTCACCCACTTTGGACTTTATTCCTCTCTCTCTCCTGTTCTCTCCCCACCCCCTGAAATATCAGTATTCACCTTCGAGTCACTCTTATCAGCCTACAAACTATTGTCCAATGGCCCATTCTGGCCCACTGTGGTGTATAAAGTCCCTTTAAGTCAATATGATAGGAGCTTAACATTTGAGTCCTGGAACGCTCTGGCAATCTCATTAACTCTCTCTCCAGAAGATCTTCACACTCACAAAATTGTGCCCAAATCCTAGAGGGTCTATGGACTGAAGGCTGACACCCCTAATCCAGTGACAGGAGGCTTGAGTTAGTGCAGGTGGCTGGAATCAGAGGCTCTGACCAGGTGGCTCTGCCAGGGGTCCAGGGGAGGCAGAAAATGCCAGCCCTTCCTTTCTTCCCACAGCCTGTTCCCCTATTTAGTAGCCTCCTATGTAATAAAATCACTGTCAAGAGAGCATGACTCAGTCCCCCACCCTTTCCCCACCAAAGTCACCATAATGTCTGAGTAACCAGAAGATGAGACATGAGCTTCTAACCGAGAGTCCATCTCCATGCTCTCTCCTCTTGGCCAATGGAGAACTCCTATAACCGAATGCTGAGTCTAAGGCCGCTCAAGCGGAACCAGCCACCCCTACCAGCCGAGCCAGAGTCAGCCCTTACATTATTTATCGTCCAGCCCCACCTGCTTGAAAAGACCAAGCAAGTCCTCTGCATGCAATAACATCCATAGCTCAGAAACATGTCTGACTCTGGGAACTAAAGTCATAAACCAGACTAATGTGGGCCTTAGGGCCAGGAAGCTCCATTATTTCTAAGAATTCTATTCTGATTATCAGTCGATGTTTGTTTCCTGCCCAACTGTAGGCTTCTGGAAGCAGGGCCTGGACCTCTAGCCAGGATAGAGCATAGGTGGGGCACATAGTAGTGGGGCAATGTCTGTGGAATGGAGACAAGAAAAGCAGCCCAGGTCCAAGTTCTTTCTGCTGCCTGGAGTCTCTCTCATCTGTAGATCTAAAGACGTCTACACAAATGACCTGTGTTTTGCTGTTTACCATGGCAGGCAGATCACTCACCAATTTCTGCCAGGGATTTTGTGGGCAGTGTCTGACCCAAGTGATGACCCATAGTGCCAGCTTTTGCTAGAAACTGTAAGCAACAGCTTTCTAACTAGCATGAGCCTTTTCCAAAGGTCAAGTGAGAGCTTAAAGAAAAAGCTCTTCACTTTGAGCCACTCTACTGTGCCCAAACATCCTGTGATGGAAAAGCATGTGCCATCTGAAAGCCTCCTGGCTATCTAAAGGCTCTACACCTCAAGGCTCATTCATTCATTCCTTTCAGTTATTCCATCCATTTGTTCCACCAATCTTTACTGAGTAACCAGCATGTAGCAAGCACCATGTGAGACACAGAAGCCCCAGCCTGTGACCTTGAGCGGCTGCTTATCAGCTATCAGAGTATCGATGATGGTGATACACGGTAACCTCTAACAGATGCACATGCGAAGGGAAGAGCTGGCTCTAGCTGGGCTGGTAGGGATGGTGTCACAGAGGAGCTAACATTTCAGACAGGCCTTACAGGATAACAAAGTGGGAGAAGGGCCTCCAGACACAGAAGCATGTGCCACAGTTGGGGATGGGGTAGGAGGAAGGAATGACAGGGAGAAAACGGCCGGAAACGAGGCAGAAATGTAAATGGGCCAGTGTTTGGTGGAAGACTTTCACTATTAGACTAAGAAAATTGTGTATTTTTTTCTCCTGCAATAGGTGGCTGGTATCAGAATTTCATTGGAAGAATGTGTGGTCAGCTCTGGGTCTGAAAAAGGAGTATGTGGGGGATGAATGACGAGGGGCTGAGGCCAGAGGCAGGGAGATGATTAATAGTCAGAGTAACTCAGGAGAGAGGGCAGTAGAGGCTTGCATGAGATGGAGCTGGCCACCAAAGCTCCGGGCGTGTACACAGTTACAGGGGAGAAGGGGACGAGGAAAGAGCTCTAGGGAACCCTAACGTTGAAAGGACAGGCTGAGCCCATGAAGAGGTCTAACATTAAGTTCTAGTTAAGGAGAGGGATATTTGGTCTCAAGTGTTATTTGGCAGTAAAATAAATCCCCTAAAATATATGTGATCACGGAAGAACTGAAAAGACAGTATCAGATTTTCCTCCCAGGAGGTGAAGAATGTACTCCAGGAAGATTGCAGGGGCTTGATCAAGCAGCCTTATTCCCACCAGTGCTGTGCTGGGAGGCTGACAGGACCAGATGACCCAGTGTCCACTGTGTACCTGCTCTGCACAGAGGCACAAGGACAGCACTAAAATATTTCTCTTACCCAAACCCAACCACTTGACTTTTTCCAAGCCCAAGTGGCTAGGCATGTAAATTAGACATTTTCAAGGTAGAACCAAGATCAAAATGCTTTGAGGTCTAAGACTGGAGAACAAAGTGTGCCTCTCTGGGGAAAAGCCCACAACCAAGGCAGGTAAGGTGGCCTGGAACATGTCCTGGACAAGACACCAGATGGGTGATGCCTGGAAGCACAGAGAGGGAACCTCAGACAAACCAGAAGTGTTCTTTCTACCTGCAGGAGCCAGCACTTTGGAAAAAGCCCTTCTTCTTCAAGCACTCTCCTTGGAGCAAGAAAATTCCAGTGGCTCCCCTTGGGATTACTGGAGGGAAAGGTCAGGGGAACAGGGCTTGTCTCTTACCTAAATTATGGCCAACCTTTCAAAACTCTAGGGCAGCACAGTCAACTCCAAGTCAAAAGCACAAACGAGAGTGCATGAGGTCAACGCCCACCAGTGGGGTTTTCCCGGAGAACTGATGCACTCACTTAACAGCCTGCTTGCTTTGACCTAATTCTCTGGCTTCTCACCACCTCTCTCGCTTATCTAACCCAGGCTCAAAACAACTCTTCCCATGCAGGGAGCCTGCCTCCCCCACCAGAGAAGCTCCCAGCTCTGGGTTTCCTGCTTCTGAGCCTCACCTCAGCCCTTCTGCTTCTGGAGGACCCCGGGACACGTCCCTCTAAACGTGCTCTCTCTCAGGAGGCCCGGTTTCCCAGTCAGGCTCTTGAAGAGAGAAGACCACCCAGGGTCAGGTTTCTCAACTTCTTTTAACTCTTCCTCCTACAGGGCCTTCTTGCCTCCCAAGAAGGATTTTGTTGAACTTTACCTTCTGTATATGTATTTCAAAACAGTTGCCACCCTGTCTCTCCTGACAGAGACGCTGATGAGTTCTCCTCAGGTGTGCCCCTCACGGTGGAGAACCCCGCCCCACGGACCCTGTCACAATCTCCTCACGGGAGACAAAGACTTTCCTGAGAGGAGACTGATGGGCCAGGTTGCCCAACCTTCTGTCCTAGTAGCCATCTCCTCGAAGATTCTTCCTCTGCAGCTTTACAACATGGTTCCTCAGCCTGACTGCCCCTCTGACTGCGCAGGAGGGGCCTCATTAACTCCTCTGTGAAAGACCCCTGGCCTGGGCTTGGTTGGCTAACACCGAAGAGAAGACGAGGAAAAATCAGGGAGCGTTTTAAGGAGGGCTTTGCTTCCTGGTGAACTGCTTCTCTCTGGCTCCTTCAGACACATAACAACATTAAATCTCTCCCCCTGGCTTGGGCGAACGCAGCGACAGTGCTCCTCAAGCGTAGAGATGCCACTTTGGCTGTTTTAAAATCTCTCTCAATTGTAATCTGAGGTTGTCTTACGTAATGAAAATATCCTGTTGGGTAAAACTATAAAGCGGCACAATTTCTTGCGGAAATCAGTCATTTTAAACCTCTGATCAATCAGTACTGATTATCAATTAACTACTCATTTCCCCTTATTATCACCAGTCTGTTCACACGCCACTGAACTCTCCTCCCAGGTTTGGTATCAGTGGTTTACTGGGCACAGCAGTGTGCTGTAAGCCATTGATGCGATGGCCTGAGAGAACCTACGCACACACAGACACGCACTGACACACACACGCCATGGGCGACTGTGCCTTCTCTTCAGCCTGGACCAAGCTTTCAAAAACTTCAGAGCTTCATCAACAGGCAAGGGAAGAGACGGCAGAGGATCTAGGAAATGTTCCATAGATACATTCTGTGTTGCATTTCTCAATAACAATTTTCATATTCTAACTTTGCAACCTTTTCCATCAGTCCAGACAAATATTGTTCAAAGAAGTAAAGGGGAGAGGGAAGCAAATCAAAAATCTCAAAGGAAATTAAGATGAATTTAGAGAAGAAGGAAATGTTTATGTATGCAGATATGGACAAGTCACAGTAAATAACATCTGGCCATGCATAAAGTCCAAATTTGACCCCACTGCAGTCACCCCAACTGATCACTTACAAGTGTCCTTTCTTTTTGGTCCACAAAGATCTGATAAAGATTGCATAGAAATTAATTCAAATTAAAGAAAGGAACAGTTTTGAATTAGAATTCCATGTAAGTATGGAGTATGTGAAACCATCATTTCATAATCCAAGTCTTAAATTACTGTTGTCAGATACCCTACACACAGATGAACAAGTACGTGGTCACTAACTCTGACAGTTGGAAGCTTTGCTAGAAAAGAAACTGAGGGTCAAATGTCCCACAGAACAGCCAGGATTTGCCCCTCTGTCTAGGGTCTTAGAATGAGGGAACATCATTGCCTGATGATGGTGAAGACGATGGTGGTCATAGTAACAGTACTGACATGTCTACAGCATGGTACCATATGTCAAGTATCCTTCTAAGCATGGCACAAATAGTGATCCTTTATTCCTCACAACCACCCTATGAAATAAGACTATTAGTGTCCCCATTTCATGGATGAGGACATTGAGGCAGAGAGCAGTTAAGTAACTTGCTTGAGTTAGCAAATAGAGAGTAGGGATTTGAATCCAGTCTGGTTCCAGAACCATGCATGCCTTGTGACACGGCACTGTCTGCCTCTTATACTACAGACAATGACAACTGTGGAACTGGATTCATTCCCTCCAAAGGAGACACAATATGCTGAGTAGTCCAATAGAGTTTAAAAATTTCATGTCTTGTTTTGTCTTAAAGTCAAGTGAAATTTTTCTAAATTAAACAAACGAAAGATGGTATGGCTGTGAGACGTCTGCAGCTGCTAGAATTTCCCATAAAAGGTGAAAAAGATGCTGTAGACCAGGAACGAATAAAACCAAAGTCTTCATGCTCGAAATCTAAAAGTAAAATCAGGGTTGAATTCTTTCTGATGGGTTATGTTAAAACAATTCCTCCAATGCTCGAGTAATGAGGCCAGTTTCCCCAAGTCAGCATGATATATGCTATTCTAGAAACAGAAAATCAAGTTTCAAAACAATCTCCATTCTACAAATTCCCAATTCTCTCTTCCCTTCTTCTTTTTCTCAGAACTGTTTTTACGAGGTTTTGTTTTTGCAGATTTATTTTCCCACATGTATATAGATGCCTTAATCAGATTTTAATGTTCTCAGGTGATAAGCCAGTTAGCAGCCAGAACAACGCAGCCTAAGACTAACAGGAAGTGGGTGCTTCTCTTGGGTGATTCAGCAACAGCCTTTGAAAAGTAGGTTCAACAACTCACCTTAGGTTTAAATGCAATGACTTTCAGAACCATCTCGACAGTGAACACCCCAGTGAAGACCATGTTCAGAATGTCCATGGCATCATTAAACATCTTGGACTGCTCATAGTGCTGTGGATGAAGACACAGGCACAGCTGTCAGAGATCCATTCCAGACTTGCAAAAGGAGGCTCCCCAGCCCTCTACTCCCTGCAGGCCTCCCCCCTCCACCTGGACATGGAGGCAACCTACACAGTCCAGCATCCTCTCCCAACGATTCCACTGGCACTGCGAGGTCACACGGTTAATTCCCCACAAAGCGCAGGGGGGCCTTGACAAGACGAGGATGACTGGATGATGAAGGGGAGACACCAATTTCCTCTGCTCAGGATAAAGGTAATCTACCCTTTCTTCTGGCAGAGTTTATACTCAGGGCCTTGACCCAGGCACAATGCAGAACACACCCACAAGTCTATGAATACAGGTAGGATTTGATTAGGGATAAATTTTATGCCATTTAGGTCTATGTTCAATAAACGGCAATATTATCTTGACTTTATCAGCATATGGTCCTTTCCAGTCATAAAGAATTCTTAAATGTAAGGAAAGTGCCAGAAAATTTATCCTTGGCTGTCTTTAGACAGATTTTCCAGACAGCACTGGGAGTTGGCTCAACTCGCTCAAGGTCTTGAAGTCAGTGTGAGAAATGAACCTAGACCCTGGTGTTTGCTTCCTGTCCTAGTGCGATATCCACTAGACCACATAACTGCTGGAAACGCCCACTGTAAATACCGCACTGTAGTCCAACTTGGCCAATTGAGTTGAGTTGCATTCTTTGCCCCCAGTGTGAGCAAGGAAGAGCTGTAATGTAGGTCAAACCCAATACTCCATGAACCAGAAGATTCCCCCCCACCACTGAGAGCTCCTTGAGGACAGGGACGTGACTTAGGTTTCGTTCTTCAACATTGGGTGTTTACTCTGTGACAGGCCCAGAGCGAAATGTCTGACACGAATTATGCAGTATAAACTCTATTTCCGAGGCAAGCATGATAGATTTCCCATTTTACCAGTAGAGAAAGCAAGGCTCAGGGGATTTAAATAACTTTCCCAAGGTCACCCAGCTGGTATGGAGTCAAGTCAAGATTGAAACCCGTTTTCCCAACTCCACACAGAGGGCTTTAGTCCTCAAACACTCCCCAGCCACAAGAGGCCTACAGTCAATGTTTACGCAACTGAATGCCACGCTCAGGCTCCACGGAAATGTTACAGTCACACCATACAGTCTCTTAAAGAAAAGAGCTATCTTAAACTCCTACCGTGACAACTGTTAGCCAGAATGGGATTCTGGCCAAACTACAGCCCAGACTCCTCAGAAAGCAAACCCATCCTCTTGTGAGGGGGCGGCACTCCACCCTCAGCATTTGGGGCATGGGGCTGTGCAGACGCCCAGACGTGACCCCACGGCTGTCTCCATTTTTACCTGCATGGCCAAGCAGAGTGTGTTGAGCATGATGAGGACAAACATCATGTATTCGAAAGGCGAGGAGTTCACCACGTACCAGAACTTGTACTGGTAAGGGTTTTTGGGGATGTATCTCCGCAAGGGACGTGCTTTCAAGGCGTATTCGACACACTGACGCTGCAATGGCAGAAAAGAGCAGGAGGGCTCCTGAGCACATCCACGGAAGAAGGACACCATTGTCGTCTGTTCTGAAAGGGCCACCGCACACCTACCAGGAGGGACCACGGCCCTGGGGGAAACTGCTATGGCCACCACCACGGGCACTACTCTGCATTGCTGACAGAGGGCCTCCACCTCCATGACCTCACCTGACCCTCACAGCAACCTAGGGGCAGAGCACCTGATTTGCTTCCATTTCACTTGTTGAAAAACTGAGGTTCGGAGCTCTGGACCGCCTTGCCTGAGGTCTGGCGGTACATAAACAGAGCAGCGAGGCCTGACTCAGGTTTTATCCCTCTCATTCCTCTACACCAGGGGATTACAGCTGCACTTCTCCCGCCCGTGCCCTCCTCCAGGAAAGGAAGCCAGGTAATGAGAGGCACGGAAATCCCTCGGGAACCAGAGAGGCTGGGCTCACTCCCTGAGACTGGAGCCCCCGCTGCTCCAGGACGGACCCACACGAGACACCTTTGAGGAGCCAGAGCATATTGACCATAAGTGTCTAATGGTGAGCTAGCTGTGTGCCCATCATGGAGCTTGTGAGGCTGGGGAGTTTGTCAAGATCCTCTCAGAACCCCCAGGACGTGGTCAGTAATGATGGCCAGAGCACCGTCCTCCCCATTCACTCTGGGGCTGAGACTGGTCCACACTTTGCACTAAGCCCAGAGGGAGCCTCTGGCTCACCATCAGGCTCTATCTGCTCCTGGGCCCAGACCTCCCCCGTTCCCCTGCTTTGACTGTGTGTTCTGACTTCAGACCAGCTCCCTCTGTCGGGGACCCGGCCCTGCTCTGACCTCACCTGCTGACTCCAGAGACCCCTGATTTGAGCCTGTTCTGGACCTCAGGTGGTGGCACAATTTCAGCTCTGGTGTTGCCTGGCTGGCCTGGGCCTGGGTCTTTCCCTGACACTTGTCTTTGGTGGTGGCGGTGGTCGAGGGGCTAAAGAGTTAGGCCAGGCCTTCCCCTGTCACTGGTGGAATCTGCAGGGACACCTTGACAACTCAAAGCAACATCTTCCTACAAACCAAGTGACACTGTCCTCATGTTTCCCCAGCGGGTACAGCTGCAGCTGGGGATAGTGCCTCACCACAGCAACTTCCCCCCAGGAAGCCCAGGCATAGATGATTCTTGCTCATTATGTCATCATCAGAGATGCTACCGATAGAGGACCTGGGGGAAACTCCCAGTGCAGAATCTCGATCTCACAGACAATCTTTTAGGGCTGAAAGGGACCTCCAAAAGCAATCCTTAATGCCCTCAATTCAGAAAAAGGGAACAGGCATAGAGAGGAGCGGGCATGCACTGAGAGTCACAGAGCAGGTACAGGCAGAACAGGACCAGAAGGCAGGTTTCCCTGCTCCCTCACATCATCACGTGATCAGAGCCAAGAGCCCCTGCTTCTATCTGATTGGTTAAAACAAGGTGCTAGACAAAGAAAGAATGATGCCAGGGCAATCCTAGTCCCAAGTTTAAAGTTAGTGACTTTCCCTGTGGTGTGATAGGGTATTTCCTCCTAAGTCAATGGTTCTCAACCAGGCAACATTTGACAATGTCTGGAGATGTTTTTGGTTGTCACATCTGGGAGGGGAGGGAAAGGGGCTGCTACTGAAATCTAGTGGGTAGAGGCCAGGGATGCTGCTAAACATCCTACAAAGCACATGAAGCACTACACGGAGTGATCCAACCTAAAACGTCAATAGTGTCGAGGTTAAGGATACAGAAGACTACATCTCAGGAGGGACTGTGGGAGCATCAGTGGGTGCTCTCTAGCCCCTGGGCACACCCCCCTACAAGATTCTGAGCTGTCACTAGGGGGTTATGACCACAGAAGGTGGCCTAAGCATCCTTTGACTTCTCACCCACAGGTATGGGCTGGATTTCACAATTATAAAGTCTAATCTGTATCTGGGAACCTAACTCTCAACAGCGATGACTCAACTGGCTGAGAATGCCCTCTGAACAGGACTCGAGCCCAGGGACAGACAGCAGATGGGTACCCTTCTCTGTGCATGGGTGACGTCGTCAAGAGAGAGGGCAGTCCTCTCTTGCTCAAAGGACAGAAGCCCAAACATTGTGTGACTTTAACCTGATTTTTGTCCAGCTCACAGTTCTTATACTCTTTCTCTCCCTGCTCCTGAAACGTGACGATGACGAAGCCCACAAAGATGTTCATCATGAAGAAGGCTACGATGATGATGTAGATGATGAAGAAGATGGAGATCTCCACGCGGTAGTTGTAGATCGGGCCGACATTCTCTCCATTCGAGTCGATGGCTTTATACAGCAATCTGGAGAGCAGAGGACCACGTGAGCGCTGCCAACCCCTTCAGCCAAATCAGCCCAGCCCCGCTGCCTCCCAGGCGTGTCCCTGTCCTGGACACTTCTGTGGGCATTGACTGCCAGACCCCTCCCTGGGAGGCCACCCTAAGGCCCCTGGACAGCAGCGGGTGTCTAAGGACCCCCCTTCACATTAGGCCCAGTCAGCACAGCCCCTAGAGGGGGACACCTGGGATATATTTGTTGATAGATTGTTTTGAGGACTGAAAAACAAAAGATTTCACAAATATTCAACAACGGCCCTTGCTACTCACAGAGAGAAGAGAGGCAGAACGTCTCACATTAGACAGAACTGAAAACCGTATACACACTGGCAAAGGCAATAAGCAAGCAACCAGGGGTTTCCAAGGAACTAAGAGAGGTTCCCCTAAACTGAAACATGCGCTAAAATTAAATCTGCGCCAAGCAGAACTCTTAACAGGGAGAAGGGGAATTATTCTAACACCCTCAAGTTAAACGACGTCCATTCGGATGCAGATTCAACAATGCCAGGGCACCCACCCCATGGACACACTGTGCTAGACACTTTCACATTCACCTGGAAAGGCACAGATCCCTGTCATCCCCATCTGACGGAATCTCAGAGAGGGACTAGAGTGCCCAAGGTCACACCCCTCAGGGCAGGCCCGGGAGTTGAGCCCGGCTCCTCTGAGCCCCAGGTTTGTCCATCTCCCCTCAGCTGCCCCTCTGATTTGCTAAAGTGCAGTTTTGAAACCTGAGACGGCAGCCACTGCCTCTGCAGAGCGAAGGGTCTACATCCACGCCTCTTCTCTCCCCAGGAGGAATTTTCTAATGAGCAAGCCCCACCCAACCGTCCTTTTACTCTGCAGGAACTCCTGTAAAGATCTCTGACTCAGGGCCGACCTGGTGGCGTAGTGGTTGAGTTCACGCACTCCACTTTGGCAGCCCAGGGTTCGCCAGTTTGGATCCTGGGCACAGATCTACACCCTGCTCTTCAGCCACTCTGTGGCAGTGTCCCACATACGAAATAGAGGAAGACTGGGGTGGGGTGGGGCATCAGAGAACAGAGAGTAAAAAGGTACAAGAGACTCTCCTGTCTTGTTCTACCTTCTTTCTTCCTGCATTTCTTACTTTAGCCATCAAAATCCAAGCCATGCTTCAGGACCCTATTTTGCACTTCTCTGACACACCAGACTCCCCTGCCTGGCTTGGCTGCCTGACACTCTGACAGATTTGGGCTTCGAAGGGAGCGACCACATCAAGACAGCTCTGTTTCTTCCACGGTGCCTACCACAGCATGCTGCACAGAGCTGGTATCAAATGCACAGGTTACGAATGAGCAAGTGAGTACATCAGCGATAGACGTGGCACAATGGCAGCCATCCACGCCTGGCACATATTAGCACTCAGTAAGTACTAGGAAGGAAGGAATGAATGAATGAGTGGTTTGAGACACTCTCAACTCCTTCTTTAGGAACAGTGGGATGGCTTTACTGACGTGGCTACCAATGCGAGTTGGCATGACAAACACCTCTGAGGACTCCCCACTGGCCCACCCAGAGATGCTCCCCAGGAGCCAGCTGAAATGAGCCACCTGCTTAGGATCTATGCCACTCCTGCCTCACAAATCCAAGAGCCCCTTCAGCTGACCACAAAGGCCAATCATTTGCTTAATCGGACAGGGGAGCCCTGTGGGCCAAGAAATGGTTGATAAGTGGCCCGAAGTGAACAAGTCATAGGAAAAGCCTGTCACTGTGAAGAAAAGAAGCAGGACTCACTCCAGGAGAGACAGCTCAGCCCAGAGTGCCCCAGGAAGCAAGCAGCAGCCTCCTCGGAAGATGTCCGTGCTCTATACTTACGCAGGCCAGCCCTCAAACGTGGAGACCGTGAAAAGCGCCATCATAGCAGAAAGGACGTTGTCAAAGTTGAAATCACTATTTTGCCAGATCCTCTCACGGACCACAGGGTTATCGACATCCCCATCCTTGTAGAGGATGAAGAGGCCCCTAGAGAGGAAAAGAAGTGCGGGTCACCCTAGAATGACATTCAATCAGTCACAGCTGCCCCAAAGCCACCGCTGGCCACCGTCACGCTCATCCACCAGCCAGGCCACAGACCTGAGCACTGCACCGTCTGGGGCTTCTCCTTTTCTTTCATTTGTTTCTCTGAATTTAGTTTACTCTGTAGTTCAAATCATCATTGAGTAATTACTAGTTTAATGGATATTCTCCAGAGCAACTAGGCAGACACCCAGCATGTGTCTGTTAACAAGTGAAAACTAGTGAACAGTAAACACCTCTCACACACAATGGGCTCGAAGTGTGCACTGAAGAGTCAGAAGCTTTGGCCATGGAGAATTCCATAAGCCGTGGGAAACAAGCCTAGGTATCCTCTTGTCTACATTTTAGTTGTAATCAAATTCCTTCTCTTCATACTGACGATACTCCCAGTTTTCCTTCCAAAGAATGCAATAACTTCCAGCACACAACGTTTCTCATAGAATTTCGTTTCTGGGAGGAGTGCAGTGTCTTTGTTTCACAGATGAGGAAGCAGAGGCTGAGAGAGGGAAGGGAAGGTGTCTTCACACTGCTGCTGTGCTGCTCAACTCCAGGGGGCGCCCTCCAGCCCACAGCCTGCGTGAACGGAGGTGCACTGCCACAGCCACACTGCAGCCAGCGCTCTCTCACCGCACCTTCTGCTGAAAAGAAACCCCAACGAACGTAGCAGTGCAAGCAGCCGAAGTGCAGGTGGTGACATCGCCAAAGGATGGGAAACAGACTTCCCTAAAGTTTTAGAACTTTAGGCAGTGTCTGCCTTCACATTCTTCTGGACATCTTGGGATAAGAGGCACGAGTATTTCCCACCTTGTCTCCCCTCTGCCCACTCTTGTGAACAGAACTATGGTCAAAATGTGGGTCACAGGAGCCAGGGAAGAGAAGCAGTCTGGGAAACTTGTCAGAAGAGGGTAGCCAGCTTCTGAACAGCAGGGAGTGGAGCTTCGAGCTGTGGTTTGGGCAAAAATTATCCACGTGGCTGTAAGGGGAGCTTTCTGGGGCATTTCATAATTGTTCTTGTAGGTTTTAGTGGGTCTTCCTCCAGTTAGCAGATTCTATAATTCTTTGGGGGTGATGAAAAGCTTTGCAGTGGTGGTGCTTACACTGCAGTGTGATTGTACGGAACGCCCCTGAACTGCACAGTTTAAAATGGTTAATTTTATGTTATGTGAATTTCACCTGAAATAAAACAAATACAAAAACCCTCCATCTCTCCAGCCATGAGCTGAGCACACAGGCCCCTTGCAAGACGGGACGGACACTTCTGAAATGCTAGCACGAGCGAATCCTTGAAGTTTTCCATTTGTCCTTCTAAATTCCAAACTCCTGCATCCAGGACACTCACCTGCATTCTTCTGGGTTACTTTTGGCTTCATCTGTGCAGCGATAAAACTTTCCCTGGGTACAAAACAGACAACAGTCACATGCAGGCTTCCCCTGGAGGGATGAATTGGGCTCCGTGCTCGAAGACGCCTCCCTGTACCTTAAACAACTGGACCCCGATGCAGGCAAACATGAACTGGAGAAGGGTGGTGACGATCATGATGTTGCCAATTGTCCGGATGGCCACGAAGACGCACTGGACGACATGCTGTGGGGAGAGAGGAGCAGGAGGGGACAGAGGAGTGGGGCTCACCTTTGTTGTTTTAGCCACGGGATGAACTAATACCAGCCAAGGTTTTCTACATTTATGTGCATTTTTATATGCTTTTCCAACTTTGTGGTCCCCTGTGCCTTATTTTTCAGGTAGTTATCTATGGGGAGTTACCACCAGGGCACTGTGGCGACCTGGGAGGAGCACCCTGCCGGTGGGCCCCTCCTTGTTTCCTCCCAAAGCAGTTGACTGAGTCAGAAGAAATGCCCTAGGGTGCAGCGTGGCCTGGCACACAGGCCCATGGGCCCCACACCCCATGAAAGGACTTAGGAAAATGAACATCCTCTGGCCTGTTGTACAACCTGGGGGAGAATAGATTTAAAGACTAAAATAAACCCAAAGAAATACTATCAATAATGAAAAAAGTAATAAAATGAATAGTATTGACATAAAGAAAAGTATCTTAAATTAACAACAAAAAAGGAAAGAAAACTTTTTAAAATGCTATCAGCACTTGGCAGAGGCAGCTGCATTGGTTAGAAATGTCCTTTTCAAACGTACAACCCACTTTAGAAACCATCAGGGCTCAGCCCAGCTCTGGCCCAGAAAAGTCGGTAATTACAGCTAACCCCAAGGGAAGCGAGCCCAGCCTGGAGAGGAGGCCAAACCTTAAGTCCTTTCGCTCTGTTGATTGCCCTGAGTGGCCTTAGGACCCTTAGGACCCTCAGAATCTTCACAACGGAGATGGCACTGGATCTAAGGAAGAGAGCAAAGAAAGAAAGAAAGTAGAGTGTGTTACAGATAAAATGCTTTGAGATGACTTCACTCAGCCTTCACTTTGCGCCACTACACAACATGCTGGGACCCTGAGGAGCTGAGCGAATCTCACCCCACAACTCACACATGAAGGGCCTCCTCCTTCCAGTCCTCACCACACAGCCCCTCCTGAGCGAGGCCCACGGGCCCTGCGCCTTAGCACACAGCGAATGCAGCACAAACAGGACTTAGGATTTGCTTTGTTCTTTTCACTTGATGTAAACAGTAGGTAGTATTTGGCTTTTAGGCTGCAGTTTTGTTTGGTTTTGCTTTGAGGGTGGAGACCTGCTGCAGTGCTCTGGTGCTGGGCTTCTCTGGCCTTCCAGGGCTCCACTGTTCAGCGGGAGAGACGGGCAATCACAACCCAGCATGGCACGTATCACAACGGAGGTGATGCAGCCTGCGGTGCTGGGGGAGCACAACCTCAGGGAGCCTGGGAAGGTCCCCTAGGGAGGTGATATCCAGGTGAGTCCCAGGTGGGTAGGGGTTAGGTAGACAAAAGGAGAAAGGGCTCCAGCCAAGGGAACAGCCCCTACAAAGGCCCTAGACGAGAGAAGGCAGCTCATTTAGCATGGCAGGCAGCTGAGTGTGGCCACACCACACGCTCAGAAGGCAGTGGGCAAGGGCTGCAGCAGGGAGTCTATAGGAGTTGCAAAGACACTAGTGAGAAAGTCCTAAGCTGTGACGACATGCCTCTTTCCCCCGAACAGTGGTGGAAGGTAAGGAGGATCAACAGGGGGCCGTTTCAGGCAGGCATCCTCGGTCTTCTGAGGGGAATGAGGCTCCCCATTCACCTTTAGCTCAGAGGTCGTGTGAACTCATGTGCTCTCATATGGGGGTACTGATGGTCAGCACCTGAGCAGAGGTGCCCATATGTCAGCAGAAAAGCAAGGCCACCCCTGGATGCTCCCATTGGAGCCTCTACCCCTGACCCCTGAGTATGGTAGGCAGGCAATGTGCAACTCGGATTATTTTCCACCAGAAATCCCTAAATGCTATGGAAAGGCCCTAGGGCCCTGACTTGCAGCCTCGTCCCTGCCTGGCTGAAAGTTTTAGTGACCAAAAAAAAAAAGGGTCATAGCAGCTGATATAGCCTGGAGATCAAGGGAAGGCTTCAACATTCAAGCTGGTCCCAGCCCCTCCTGTACAGATGGGGAACTGAGATCCTAGGAGAGATGCCCTCAAGGCCCTAGGACCAGCTCCTGGAGGAACCCAAACCGGAAGCCAGCTTCCCTCCCCCTAGTCAAGACTTCTTCCCCCTCTTTTGAAAGCAATTATCATAGAGAGTAATAACCTAGCAGAAGGCATGCAAAGAAAAAGAGAAACACAAGAGCATGAGTTGTCCCAATGCTTTCTGGCATGGGCACAAATTAAGATTTCCCAGATAACTAAATGTAATCATTCACACATTGCCCAGCCTTTATGAACTATGTAAAAATTCCTCACGTAAACCATCCTGCTCCACAGTCCTGTGTACACATGCACACAGAATACTTACTGGATCCCAAATGACACCAGAGACACCCCAACAACCAGCATATCCAGCAAATTGAAGTAGTTCCTGCAGAAAGCCCCTTTGTGGAGGAAAGCTCCAAAGGTCGTCATCTATAAGCAGAATCATGAGTGATTTACTGTCTGTTCTCTCTAGAGGAAAAGAAACCTGGGCTCTTTACAAAACCTCGAGGAAATTATGACTTTATGAACAGTGTGCGTTAAGAAGCCAGAAATACAAACCAACAGGGCAGAGCAACCGAATCATTTGTTTAAAAATTGAAAAAGGGCAGCTGACTTCCGATACATTGTAAAAGAAGAGACCAATCCAGACTTTATGACAGTGATGACAAATTTCAAATATGAATGCATCATTGGCATGTCCAAAGAGTCTGTCTCAGGAGAGAGTCCACATGACCACGCTCGTCAGGACGTAATTGCTGCCCAGACAACTCTGGCTTCCCCAAAGCACCGGCTTTGGCCCTTCTGAGACCCCAGGAGAGCCCGAGGTCCAACCCAGCCTTCCCCGTGGGGGCTAGAAAAAGCACTGGGGTCCAGTGCTCACAGGCTCCGCTGACATGGAAACTTGCCTCCTTTTGTCAGGTAGGCCCGTTACTGTTCCTGGCAGTCCTTAGCCATACTTTAGAGGGTTCCTCCAAGGCCAGTTGCTCTAGCTCATGCAACGCATGGCAAGGAAGTGTCACATGCGTCTCACCACTCTCTAATCACATGCCATGTGTACCCGGAGCCCACAGTGTGGGTGCCCCAGGGAGGTTCCTACTAGCGATGGAAAAGGAATTTCATGAGGAAGTTCCCTAGAGTAAAAACAGCAAAACACATAGAATTCACTATTTAAAAAAAAAAAAAAAAAAGTGGGAGAAGGCTCAGATGACTACAGGAGAGGAGAAGCAGAGTTGGGAACTAATTACAATGGACTACATGAAATGGCCAACATTTATCTTTGTGACCTACAAAAATGGCAATTTCAAATGGCTTAACCAAATAACCAAAACAGTGTTCCAAATCTTCCCAAGGCCGCCAGGAACCACCATTTCTGATGTTAGATGCTTCTCAGTGAATCTCCATTTTCTGAATCCTTCTTGTTTTAGCTTATTTTCCACCCTCTTAAAATACTTTTGAAATGAAGAATGACTCGGAAGATTTAAGTCACTGAGGTGAAAATACAGAAATTTAAAAGTGATAATTGTTGTTTTTGATATAAACCTGTATCTCATTTGCCCCAAAGCCCAAGAGTAACTACATTCATTTAACAATGTAAAAAGGTGGAAAGTAAAATAAAACCTCAATTAACCAGGCTAACAGACTAAGTAGAACTTTTCCCCACTCAGTTTGAGGAGAAGGCAAATTCAAAAAAAAAAAAAAAAAAAGCAGCTCAGGATCAAGCAGGGGCCGGGTGATGTCCCTGCACTCCAGCCCTGTGCCTTCTGCATCTCTGCCCCTTACCATGGAGACCGTGTTGGAACATGCTCACTGACCCAGGCACTGGTCTCCCTTAGGAAAGGACTGTCGGCCAAATTCACTGGCTTAAAGGCAGGAAAATAAACTCAAATTTTTAGGTTTTTAAAAAAGCTTTAAACAGAGGGTGGTTGGTTTTGTGCTAATATTTTCCTTAACCAAAAAGGAAAAGAAAATGTCTAAATAGCCCATTCTCTGGCAACATTAACTGAGGTTTCATTTTCTCAAAGATTTTGTGAAGAGCCCAAGTTCTACAGTAGACTAACACAAAATACATTTTTTTCCTGAGATGTGCACACAAAAAAACCCAAAATGGTTTAAAGAAAATTGTGGTCAGAAGTCCTCATTTCTCAGCTTGTCTCCCCACTAAGGGCTGATTGCTCTGACAGTTGTCATGGGCCACATTGTTCCAGCACAGCAAGGACCCACGCCATTTAGCAAGTCTGGGGGGTTCTTGGCTCTCTGCTGTGGGTCTCCAGACCTCTGAGTACAGAAGGAATGAGATCCCCGAGGGTGGCCTTCACCATCAGTACACAAAACACATGCAGCAACGGCAACTGTCAGCTCATGCATGGGCAGTACATTTAGGGCGCCCTGTCCAAAGGATGCTCTTTTGATTTGTTTAAATGTAAGCCCATCCATTAAAACAGACATAAAAATACCTTAACACAAATAGACCCAAGTTATCTTGCAAATCCTGTTGCAAGAAAATAGTGTGCTACTATTTTAGGACACTGAAAACAATTCAGTCAAAGAAATGAAAAGAGAGACATTCCCTTCACAGGAGAAATGCTTTTCCTCTGACTTTGACGTCAGGAAGGGTGGAAGAAAGTTCACACGTAGTGATGTACCCTGTTGTCAGCTGACATATTTCAGAGAATATAAAAAAAAAAAAAGAGCAAAATATAATTTCCAATCACTATTATGAAGCCAAAGTAGCTCCTACATGCATTCCAAGATTGAAAAGAAATAGCAAAAATAAGTTGAATTGTTATAGGAAAAAATTCTTTGGATGAAAAAATAAGTATAGCTTGATCACAAAAGACAAAAAATAAAAATAATTGAAAGCACGTCACGCCTCTTTGCTGTGTGTCACACGCAGGAGCAGCCCCTTAGACACACTGCTGTGGAACCTGTTACCTTCAAAACGATCTCAAATGCAAAAGTACCAGTGAAGACATAATCTGCGTAACCTAGCATCTGGAAGGTAAACAAAGAATTGCAACTATTATTGCTACAGCTGCTTTAGGGTATGTGAGGATCAATGGAAAAGCCATTACCTTTAACAGGATTTCAACAGTAAAGATGGCTGTGAAAGCATAGTCAAAGTAACCCAGTATCTGCAAGGTACAACACACAGACATGAGAAAAAGCATCCGGACAAACAGCCACATGCCCTTGGGTGGAACCCCTACGTGCGCTCAGAGACCGTTCTCCTTGGGTAAGCCCGCCACTCTGGAGGTAAGTGCCGAGATGCTCATAAATGCCCCATTTGGTCCAATTACAGCTCATCTTTATGACCAAACGAAGAGCATCTGGGAATACTTACCTCCTTTAACCACTCAGGCTCTCTTCCCGGTCTCATGTCTTGGACAGACAGAGGCTCATTTCTAAAAGTGCTTTATTAATAACCTTTGCTCATCGGAGCACTACAGTGACAAATTACTTGTGGCACCAGATAAATTAGAGTCTTACACACATTCTAGATTTTTAACTGCATTTTTGGCTGAATGAAATATGTTGCTATCCAGCTGAGCTTCAGATTGGTGGAGAAATGTAAATAAAGATGGAAAGTGGCATCACATGGGGCCAGCAGCTTTCACGTGTCTCCTCCAATTCCAGTCCATTTAGTCAGGGAGTAAACACCCTTCCCCCACCAATGTGCCGGCTGGATAAATGTGTAAGGAAGAGTTTCACTTATCCTCTTGCTCTGCATCAAACACTGCTCCCTCCCAAGGCGGGTTTTTACCTCGCTGGACCCACTCAAAGAATGACTGACTTGGCCTCTCAATTATCTGCCCAGGCTACTTTATCACATTCCTGAAAATACCTTCTACTCTCCAACCAACCAAGTCCTGCCAACCCCTTCTGGGGGCCCTGAGTCTACTGGGAGCCACAGGGATAGGAGGGCGGGGCATGTGGGCCAGCAGCAGGAAGTCTGACCACTCAACTAAGGCTGCTCGCAGGGAACCCTCAGCCACAAAGATGGCAGCCGAGACTCTGCCAGCAGAAGAGGCTGTCTTGGCTGTTTATCTTCACGACAACTATGCACTATGGTTTGAAAGAACTGAAGAGATCACAGCTGGAGAGGACCATGGAGATCACCCAGGCCAACTCCTTCCCCTTAACAGATGCAGACGCTGGGAAGAGGGGCAGCTGCTCAGGCCACGCAGCCAGTCACAGGTGTTGTTAAGCAAGGAGCAAAGCCCGTGGAATGCTAGTCAAGACCCACAGGCCCTGCTGTTTAAGTGTGGGATCCACCTCAGGGGTCCTTTGCTGTTACAATAAGGTGAGGACCTCTGCTTCACAGGCCAGCTCCCCTCAGCTGAGGTTCTCTCTTCAGAGGGTGTTCATCGTCCAAACTGTTTCTGCTTCTGGATTTATACATTTTGCTTGAACACTTCTGTGTATCTGTGTTTCTGACTAGAAACAATGAAAGGTATTTCCAGTACACTAGACCCCTGCCCCCTCCCCTTTATTCCCTCCTGGGTCCCAGCAGGACTGTTAATGCTGAAAAGCCCCCAGGCCACCAAGAAAGACAGTGCTGCCCACGAGCCAACCCCCACCTAGTTTCTGGAGTCAAAGCTCTTAGATCTAAGTTGTTCTTTCCTCACTCAGCCTCCATTCTCTTTTTCACTAGTAACTCAGCTAAGGTTTTAAAAAAACTCCAAAACTGCGTGATTCCAGTTATATGAGGTATCTAAAGCAGTCAAATTCACAGAAAGCAGAATGGTCATTGTAAGGCCTGGTGGAGAAGGAAATGGGGAGGGGAGCTGCTGTTCAATGGGTGTAAGATTTCAGTCATGCAAGGTGAATAAATTCTGGAGATCCACTGTAGAATATAGTGCCTATCATTAAGAATGCTGTCTTGTACACTTAAACATTTGTTAAGAGGGCAGATCTCACGTTAAATGTTCTTATCACAATAAAAAAACCATAGTATTTTAAAAGCAAGACACATATACATATGTACATCTATAAAAAAGAATAACAACATTCTTGGGAAAAGCAGCAAGGAGCATGAGAGCATAAACTCATGGGGAAGTAATTACAATAAAAAATAAGAACATGAAGGCCCGTGTAACTTAACTTCTGTCAGTCTGCGTTCTAGACTAGCTCCCGACCTAGTCTGTCACGTGATATTTTTTCCTAACAGCTTTTTCTCTTGAGTCTCTTTATTATGATGGAATTCAATGACAGGAAGGTCTTTGTTCCATTTGAATGTCTAGATAGAGACAGCCTTGGAATCTCAAACAAAAGTACAGATTAAGACAGGCCCAGCGCCTTCATCTTTACATCAACACCAACATGTGCCTTGGGGGAACGTTCTTTTTATCTTCATGCCAGAGTGCAGTTTTATCAATCCCATGTTCTGTGTTTGCCAGGCTTCAAACCGAGAGCACTGGAGATGGAAAGATACAGCACGAGGCTTGGTTGTCATGAGAGAAATCCTAGGGCACTGATCTGGTGATTTGTGTTTGTCCTCAAATCTCTAAAAATCTCACGTACAGAAGGAAGTACCAACCAGGCAAGGCAGTGACGCTGACGGCTCCACACCTTGAGGGCCTCCCTTTCCCGGGAGGGTTTCTGGGGAACCGTCTGAAACTGCACTACAACACCAAAGCCGGGGAGTCCACAGGCTACCCGTCTCCTGAAGCTGGCCTCTGGACTGTTCTGAGAGCTGAACTGCTAAGATGGGACTGTGTAGGCAAGGAATAATTTAGGGACCAGTTTCTGTCCCACGGAGATGCGGCGGAAGGGTGCTATCCCTAAATTACGAAACTGATCAGTAATACAAAACTTAACTCTCTGCTTGTTTTCTTTGTAAAAGCTCCTCCTGCTCCACCAAAACACAGTTCTTCCTCTCCACTGACCCACTCAATTCCACACCCCATCATCTCCCTAACTTGTATTTCTCCTCAGCAGTGGAGCCGAGTAGCTGCCTGAATGCAAGTCCACATGAGCTATGCCCTCCCTGCCAACTCTAAACAAGAGCTCCTGGGCATGTGACACACCTGGTTTCAATTTTACTTTCTCTCCTGCTGGATGATTCCACTAGGCAAAAATCTCAAAATAGGTGTGGATGTGAATTTGACTGGGGAGGGGAAAAGAGACCAAAATGTTGGCAACAAGGAATGAAGAGGAAGAGAAGCAGGTCCCTGAATACACTATAAGTTCCTGCAGAGTTCTTAAAATGAAGTTTAAAATACATGATTCAATCAAGGTTCGTCCCGATGAAACAGAACCTCTCTGGCACTTATAAACCTGACACGTAAAACACTTGCCAGAGAGCGAGAGGCCCACTCTAGCTTCCAGCCTCGCAGGCTCCACAGGCCCTGCCCTGCCTGCCTCTGCCTGCAAGGCCAGTGCTGATCCCAGAGGGAGCCCACCCGCCCATCCTCGCCCAGCAACTTACAGTGTTCCGGAAAGAGTGGCTGCGGATGGGGTCCTCGGCGGCGAGGGCAGCACTGCTCAGCATGATGAAGACAAGGATGAGGTTGGTGAAGATGTGGTGGTTGATGAGCTTGTGACAGCCCACGCGGATCCTGTAGGGAAAGCCACCGCATGGACACAGCCCCAGACTGGGCCCAGGCAGACAGGCCAGCGCCTTCAGCATCAGGGCCCCGTCTGGGTGACAGGTCAGGCAGAGGACAGCTGCCCACTGTGCCGCCCATGCCCCCCACCCAGCAAACCAGAACCACCTGACCTCGAAACCCCAGGATGGCAGACCCCGAGGACCCATGGTGCCCTGGCTCTGTGTGGGTGCTCCACAGAGATCACTCGCTGAGTCCTTAAAGTGGGGATCATCACCCTTCCAAAGGCGCAGAAACAGAGGCTTCAGCACGTGAAAGAACTTTCTTAAGGGGACACAGCTGGTAAGGACCAGGGGCAGATTCCCCATCCAAGTCTGGCTGTGACGTTTTCCCACTGTAACATGAAGACCAGCCAGTTACCTTCCCTGCCTCAGAAAGGAGACTAGGTCAGAGCTCATGGCAACAGCTTGCTAAGAACGAGAGCAAGCCCGTCTGGTCCGGCAGTTGGGCTACATGAAAATATAACTGCAGTAGCGGGGCTTGGTGAGGTCTCCTGTTATGTGGAGATTTTGTCATAAGTACTATTTTTTTTATTTTGCGGGGGAGGAGTTGACCCATGACAAGCACTCCTGTGAAAGTGAAGTGAAAGCCATGTCATCGTGCAGGAATCTCACAGGATCTTCCTGCACCATGTGACAGAGCCACCAGAGTCCTGTGGTCCCGTGAAGCAAGGCAGGTGGCGCGTGCCCAGCCCTCCCGGCCCGGCTCTCACGACAGCCCCATGGCCGTCAGAGCCTCTCCTCTGCCCCTGCCATCAGTGGGCTAGTTACCACCTGACTACCCTCAGCCTCAATATTTAACTTCAGAATTTCAAGATCTTTTTTGTTTCTTGGCCTATAGACTACATGGAGGTTTTCCTTTGAAAAGCTTGTTCACTTTTCAAACTGGAGTCAACTTTATATGAAGGTGACCCCTTGCTTCAAACCCCCCTTGTGAGGCTGCTTAATGCTGGGATGTGGCCCTGGGGGGCTTGCCAGCTGTCAGCAGCTGGGGAAGGCCTCCCAGGGCTGTGCAGGCAGGAGTGCTCATGGCTTTGGGGGAAAATCAATCCATCCCTTCAATATGTAAGATACAGTGAGCTGTAGGTATTGGTAACGTTGGTTGAATAACTTTTTTTTTTTTTTTAAGAGACACCCAAACTCTCAACAGTGATGAGCTGTAAAAACTGCCGTCAGATCTTCAAGTCCCTAAGGACTGCAGCAGGCCCTGCTTCACACCTGTATCTCCCCGGGGCCTGCAGATTATAGAGTTCTCCGACAGCCAAGAACTACTTCTGCAATTCTAGAAACCTTTCCAGGAGCCATTTATTCCCCCTGGCATTTCACTCAGTCCCAGATGATTTAAAACCTAGAAACCAGCTAGTAAATAAACGTCTTCCTCTTGCAGTACTTGTGAGTAATTACCACGTTCCTAGTGAGCACCTTATCATTTTAACACTAGAAACGCTATTTTAAGCAGAATATCATTAAGCGGGATTGAATAGCTACAACCCATAAAATACCATTGAGCAATATTACTTTATAGCTATAAAACTCAACAGCGAGAAATGATCAACTAAACTGGATCTCTGGATGAAGATGTGTGCAGAAAGTGGTCAAAAAATTGTCATCCCCCAAAGCATCTTAACAGAAGACCCATGCATGAAAAAAGGGTCCTTCGGATGGAAAACATTTCACAGCTAACGGCCCACGGAACACCAGAGCCGTGGGCTCTGACTGAGCTGCAGGTATTCCACACTGCCGGCCCCAGGGCAGTGGTAAAGAGGGAGAAGAATCTGGAAGGGTGCTCCTCTCAGGACCTGGTGACCCCCCTATATCCCCTCCAGGAACGGGAAGGCCAAGAAGAGATGGACAGAGGGCAAAGGCAAGGCTGGAGCAGGAGAGGATCGGAGGGACCTCAGGGGGCTCTGACACTCAGGTGCAGAAAAGGGCATGACCCACCTTCCTTCACCTCATCCCCAGCCACCCTCAGCAACCCATAGGGCCCCAGGTGAGACGGGGCAGTGATGTGACTAGAAATGGGGTATTTACGGGTTGGTCTTGCTAAGAATGAAGAAAGCGCTCCCTTCAGGAATGGGGGCGATTTTCTCCTTCATGTTCAACTCCGAGATTCTGCGAGGACGGGGGCCAGCAGGAACCTCAGGTTCATCCTCCTCCTCCTCCTCTTCCTCTTCACCTACTTTAAATGAGACACTTTTTTTATAGGCATGAAATAAACAAAGATTACATTTGGGTTTGAATGATTATTCTCAATTTCACATGAAAATTTGGCTTAAACTTTAACAAAATCTATCAGCTTACATTAATCCCTTCGGAATATGGACTGAATGTGTGCAGAGGGCTGAGAAGTGTACCCATCATGAGTGTGTGCAGCTGTGGCAATGAGGTCCCCAGCAGTTAAAGACGTGAGCACAGGTAAGGTGGCTGCAGTGGGGTCCTCACTGCCATCGCCTCAGCATCTGGCTGTTTCCCCAGTAACCTCTTGCTCAGCTTTGGCCTGAAAACACCGTGTGGGACTTCAAGTCCCACATCACCAGCCTCCAGGCCCCCTCTCCATAGTCCCTCCTACACTAGCCAATCAAGGCACCAGTCAAACGTGGAAGTGTCAGGTGAGCAGTAATAACTGGTCACCTCCTAGAGAGATTTCCCAGCAAAAGTTGGGTTTGCCAGGATTCACCTACACTTTTTCTCCTCACCACTTGGAATCTGGCTCATGTAAGCTTCCTGTGACCAAAAGAAAAAGAACTAACTGTCCCACGAAGAGACTAGACCCATGGCCTCAGCAGCCCAGCGTGTGCCCCAGCTGGGTTAGCCAGCGACAGACACAGCCACTGAGCACAGAGGGATGGCAAAGCCACATCCCTCATGAGCTGAGAGCCTGTGTCTGGCCTGCACCACCATACCTGGCACATCACAAGGCGGGTAGGGGTCCTTGTCCTCATCTTCTTCTCGGTAGTCATCGATTGTAACCTAGGATGACAGAGAGGTCTTGGGAGGAGGGGAGACTCTGACTTGAATGCACATCAGAGGGCCCGAGTGAAGACTCAACCTTGCCATTGCGCACAGGGTGAAGTGTGCACTGTATGCAAGTGAGCGTGTAGAGACAGCGGACGCCCCCAGACGATGATTCTGCTTAGGACAGAAGGTCTGAGGGCAGATGAGGAGAAAACAGGTATAACCCCTACCCAGCCACAGTCAGCCAGCACCATCCACACCTCTTCCTATCCTAGCGTTGTCACACATGCCACATGTACGACATGTATGGTAACCACACTGTGGATTCCTGTCTGTCTACTAGATTGGGAGCCCCATGCAGGCAGGGACCTCGTCAGTCTTGTTCATTCATGACCCCCAGTCTCTGAGACACAGTAACCATTCAAAACGTATTTACTGACTCAATGAACAAACAAATGAAAAATCCAGAGCTGTCATAAGTGGGATGAAGTTTGACAGTATAGCCCTAAGCACCCAGACCCCCTGATCCTGAGATCTCCTCTGGGGGTAGACACCTATTAATAATCCTTGATTTTAACCCCCCACTGAGAAGATACGAACATAGGTCAGGTCTGACCACACAATTCCAATAAAGAAAAAATAAATGGTCAGACCAGCCAAATATATACTGGTTGAAATATTGGTTAACAACCAGGTGAGTGCCTAAACTCACTCAGAATCCCCCTGGAAAGCCAGCGTCTATAATGGTGGCTTCACACTCTCACACCACAGTATCATACAGGACACTTTCACTGCGTAAACGGTACATCTATGGTGCTATCAACAGACTCATTTTGAAACAAAAAGGGGAGAAGGGCTTCAGAACACACACTTTGTTGTCACTGTTGGCTATCTGGTTGACTTCCGGTTTGTTGGTCTTTTTATTTTCCAGGCTCTCTTTTCTGCAGAGAAAAGAACACAAGAAACCAAGTAACCATATTGCTACGTATAAAAATACTAATCAGGATTCTGAATCAACAGTGGCCCAATGAAGGACGGAATTTAATTGGAAACAATGCTAACAGCAAGAACATAGCACAACCCACACTCAGAGCTTCCTGCTCATCTCAGTGCACTGGATTCATTACACAGATCATCTTATTAAAATTCTCATCCAAGAGCTAATCAGCACTGAAAGCATCATTTATTTTATGATGCCAAAAATTAACTGCAGCCATTCTTTAAGCATGGGGACGTGCGACTCCTACTCTCAGCTCCAAAAGAATGACAGCTGAGGGCCTGGCTTCTGCCCAAGACTCTACCCTTGTTGGTTAGCCCCACGTGGTCACCCACAATCACCACAAAGCAGCACCATGCGAGCTACAGCTGCCGTGGAGTCCAGGTGGCCCCCCAAGGCCTCACCTTCAGCTGGCTCCCCAGGCAGACCCCTGAGCAAACAGCTCAAGCAAAAATGGGGTTACCTGGCAATCTTTTTCCTCTCCTTTTCTTCGGCTTCCTCTTTCTGAGCAGTATTCAAACTTTCAGCATCAGCCAAATTGTCTACAGCGATGGCCAAGAAGACATTCAGTAGAATATCTAATTTGAACATTTTAAGGGTATAACACATTTCTAAATGAAACTACATCTGGTCAACAGGGGCAACATCACCCCCCTCTGTGTTCTAGGAGGCTGGTAACAGGGGACTGTCCCCTAGTGCTGTGTTCTCTCGGTAAAGCCAGAGGAACAGAGCCTTGTGTTTTTCTTTAAAAAAAAAAAAACTAGAAACCTGTAGAAGACAGTCTGGAAAAAAGCAAAATTAGATTCACTAAAACTTGTGAAAACCTACAAACTTGACCATTTCCTTTCATGTCAGTGCATATGTGCATGTTTGCACAAGCATGTGTGCATATCTCTATACATCTAGGTATCTACAGCTGATACACATTGTGTGAAACAACCAATAACATAAATGGTGCTTTCATGCATTTTGCATTACACTTCATGCATTTGGTTTCTTTTAAAAGACACAAACCCATAACATCTATTTGGGTCATGCTTTCCAAAACAGACACCTTTAAGGCTACACACCATACAAGTGGTGATCCCATTGCAGGAGACAGTCCGAGCCTTTCTTATCTGAAACGGCCCTCAGTCTGCAGATACCTCACTCATTCATTCACTCCACAAACACTGACTGACTACAGCATGCCTGACTTATTGCCAGACATGCCGGCCTACTCATTTGAGTAGCCCCACTGTGGCTAGATCTTTGGCTACTGTGGTTGAATTATTATTTTTTCAAACAGTAAAAAGTTAGGTGATTAAACAAGTTAGCGGGTTTTCGATTCTTACTATAATGCTGTATGTGTGGTTTCCTGGAATGACTGAAAAAAAAAATTCTGAACAATCTTCCCAAATCAAAAGATGCCTGTTTCTTATTTACTAGAAGTTAAGTACATTTTTGACAAGCACAGGGTCAAAGGGCAGTAAGTCAAGATGGCTCTCCTCTAACTGAAGCTTCTCTCTGGCTGACATATGGTCATATGCATGCAAGACTGCAGGAGCCCAGGGACCCTGAGACAGGAGAGGCGAACCACTGTGCCACACGCCCAGTGCAATGTGAAATCTCAGGACGGCTGCCGAACATGTAAACAGGCTTAACCTAACAAGGCCCGATGAGGGGAGCACTTACAGGGGACCTCAGGCTTGACTAATCTATTCAAGTCTTTAAAGAGGATGGAAACATGAGCGAATTGTATTAGGCCTTTCAAAACGCCTTTGATATGCTAGACTACTCCTTAAACAGAGCTGCAACAAGCCTGGGGAAGCAGTTTGTCCTGAGCCAGGCGAGGGCTCCATAACGCAGCACTCCTCTGACCGCCGTGGGGTAATCGTAGCTCAGAAAGGGATTAGTGTTGGGACTAACCATACAGAGAATTCCTACTAACGATCTCAATGAAGAAACAACACATCTCTAGTCTCGCAATGACACTAAACCCTTTGAGGTAGTGGAAAGCAAATCCAGAGCAATAAACCATAGGAAAGTCTTACAAGTTATAAACCTCTAAGTACCCATCATCTCTATTTAGAGGCATTCATTACCCAGACCCTCCTGAACAGAGGTGGGCTAAGGAACTCATTAGGGAAGATCCACCAAACACCTCTGATGTGCCAGGCACTGTTCCAGGTGCTGGGGCTATGGGAGCAAACAGCAGACTGGAGTCCAGCTCCCAGGCAGCGTCTCTTCTAGTCGAGGGAGACAGAACATAAACTATTTAAGCATTTCAGATAGTGATACATGTGCTGCAAAGAAAACACGACATGTAACCAGATAGAGCGGCCCAGGAATACTTCTCTGCAGACTTAAGGCCGGTATATTGCTGTGGCCTAAAGAGTTAATCACAGGGAGAGCAGAAAAAGAAAGCAGGAATCATTCAGTTAGCAAACATTTCCCAAGGGCTAACTGTGCAAGAGTCTGTAGTATAAGCCCTGAGAGACGTGAATACAAAAAAGAAAAGATTCCTGACTCAAGAAGCTTATCGTCTAGCTGGGGAGGTGGAGAAGCACCCACCCCAAGCTCCAGTAGATGCAGAAACCACACGCGGTAAGAGACCCAAGCATAGAATCTGGCAGGGGACTCCCCTCTGCAGGAGACGGGCGCAGGGGGCTCCCTGCGGGAGGGACTCAGAGGGTTTCTAGGTGTCGAGATAGGGGTTTCCATACAAAACCTTGAAGCAAAAAGCACTGCCCTTAGAGGTTTCCCCTGGGGTTTCCACACTGAAGAAAACTCACTAACAAGCCAGAGAAGATTAAAGGAAAAAAAGCTAAGGGGATCTGGGACTTCTTAGAAGAAGAATTCAGAGTAGGATGCTTTAAAATAAAAAAGTGAAGACCAAGAGTGGTATTCACACGTTCATACTCTGTTCTTGCACCTAAGATTTACTGAGGCCTCCATATGCCAGGTCTTGGGCTAGGCAGGGAGGACACACAGGGAAAGCAGACACAACCAAAGGTCACAGGGTTGTGAAGCGTCCGTAGAGGTAAAGAGAGATCTGAATTTTCAGAAGTCTAGGATTAGAAAGTACCTCTTGGCAAGGAAAAGGAATGAAAGGAGTCGGAGAAAAGATACGCAGCCTGATGAAGCAGCTGGCCAGTGGACACTCGATCCCCAAAGACACACAGATCAGCAAAGCAAAACTAGGTTCAGGGCAGCTTAGGTCAACCCACTGAAGGGTGTGCCCATCGGTTATGAAGGGTCTTAAGAAGACACAGATGCATCCCTAAACTCTCAAGGATGATGGCACAGAGGACAACCTGGCTTTGCCCTAAGCCATCCCTTGGGACCTGTGCGGAAGCTGTGACACTGAGCTGGGTGACCACTGGTACAGCCCACATGGTGTCTCGTGCTCCTTCCCCGGCTTGCTCTCATTCCTCAAAGCCTAGCTGGGACTCTCCCCTACTCTGCCTTTCCCAGAAACAGTGAAGGCGAGCATTTTAACAAGGTAAGGGCACTCACTTCCCACCACAACTGCTATCACCACCACCACCACACCACCACGACCATGGGGCGACTCAGAGAGGGAGAAACAAAATAAGACACTGACACAACAGAGCCCCGGTCAGCTTGAAGGATACAGTTACCGCAAATGAAGAGGATGATGAAGTAGATGCAGACGATCATTCCCGAAGATGACGGGCCCCCATATGCCATGATGCCATCGTACATTACAGCATTCCAGTCTTCACCCGTCAGAATCTAGAAGCCAAAACTGGGATCAGCTGGTAGGTGGACTCACAACTCCCAGGTGTTCTCTCAGAGCTCCTAAATCCCGTTGAAGCTGGCTTCCACAGTCCAGTTTGCACTGAACAAACCCATCTGTTATCCCATTGAGTTTTCAAAACACGATTTTTAATTACACCAATACATGAGTTAATTCTTCCAGTGAAAGTAAAGTAACATCAGATATAAGACTTACGTACTCTTTGATGACCCTCCAGCCTGGTTTTAGTCCCCTCCCAGAAAGCATGCTGCTGGCGTCTCTCTCTCCAGGACCTTTGTGCATTTAACGTGTATATACACACCCAGAGAAAACAGGCAGCTGGTGTCTTCTCGGATTTATTAGACATACAGGGTATTATACTGTATGAATTTTCTGCAATGTGTCTCCCCCCCGACCACTCAACAACATACTCTGGAGACCCTCTCTGCCAGCAGGTTCACCTCATTCTTTTTAACTGCTGACTGGTAGTCCACATAGATAATCAATTGTGCAAACAGAGAATTCTATCTATGAATTGTTAGAAGCAGGGAATTCTGAATATCTCATGTAAATTTACAAACTACCTTATGAGTAGATACTCCTAACCATCTGAAGTTTCAAATTTAATCTTCTCTACTGATGATACTTGACAATTCAATCCATCGTGATATAGAATCAGATGAACTTGAATAGCAATTCAAAAATATACTATCTTTCACAGAGACAGAGAGAGCAACCGAGCGAGAGAGAGCACATGCCTCTTTATCTTTTATCTGGACAAGATATATTAAAAATTAAAACCATCGTGGTTCACAACCAAACAGAAAAATGGGCAAATGATTTGAAAAGATAAAACAATTCACAGAAAAGGAACTATAAATGGCTGGTAGGTCACATAAAAAGACGTTTAGGTTCACCCTTGATAAGAGACATATGAATTAAAACTCCAATAAGATACCATTTTCACCTATCAGACAGGCAACAATCTGGAAGTGTGAACACCCACTGTGGTGAAGAGCAGTGAGGCCACGGGCAGGCTCCCCACTCCCCTACTCCCCATGAAGGAGGAATTACTCCTCCTGTAGGGAGCATACTTGGACAAGAGTATCAGAGTTGAAAATGGACATACAGCCTTTAAACCAGCAATTCCACTTCTGTGAATTTATCCCACAGATCTACTCTCACACATGTGCCCCAGGGTGTATGTTCAAGGTGACCCACTGAGCCAAGACTGGATATGATGTAAGAGTTATCAGCAGGGGACTGGTTATGTGAATTATGGCCCATCCACACCACAGAATTTATGCAGCACTGAAAAGGAGGCAGCAACCTTTTATGGACCAATAAGGAAGGTTCTTAGGACATTTTAAATGATAAAAAGCAAGATGGGGACTGGCCCAGTGGCATAGTGACTAAGTCCATGTGCTCCACTTTGGTGGCTCGAGGCTCCTAGGTTTGGATCCTGGGCACAGACCTACACGCTGCTCATCCAGCCATAAAAGAGAGGAAGACTGGCAAAGATGTTAGCTCAGGGACAATCTTCCTCAAGCAAAAAGAGGATTGGCAACAGATGTTACCTCAGGGCCAATCTTCCTCACCAAAAATGTATTAAAAATAAAAAAAGCAAGACAGGAAAAGAGCATGCGGGGTGAGCCACCACCTGTGTAAACTCATCTATGGGTAGGTAGGTTAATTGCTTTATATCTATGAGCAAATATACCTTGAGGAATATATAAGAACCTGTTTAGTGGTGGTTGCCTCCTAGAAAAGGAAATTGGTGGCTAGGTGGGAGGGAGACTTGTAACTTTATATCCTTCTGTAACATTTGAATTTTGTGCCATAAACATGTATTACAAAAAACACCTCCACACAAGTTCCTCTGAAAGAAATCAGCATCAAGAATGACTAACCAGTGGCCAAAATTAAGTATAATTCAAAAAATGAAAGCCATGGCTTTATAGCAGTGGCAGTAATTTCATTCATCTCAAAATGACCAAGTGGGAAAGAATCTTCGAGATCACTTCCTCTAGTCTCTCGGTTTTTTTTCCAGAAAAGCAGAGCGACTTTCCAAGCACAGAGCTGAGCACTGAAAGAGTCACCATGGGACCTTGATGTCCACTGTCCTCCCACCAGGCCTCTCCAGCAGGACTCCAAAGCTCACTGACATTGACTGTGAAAAGTGACAAGGGCAAGATGAGTCTTTTAAATTTATCTGCCAGGTTCTGTCCAAGGAAGGGCTTCAGCTCACCACATGTGAAGAGGGGGTTTAGAATGCCTCAGCTCAGAGCCAGGTGGGGTGGAGAGGCTGCTCCGAGTGCACAGCCACCTGCACATTCTGACACTGTCACTCCCTTCTCAGCCCCAACAGCACAGACACCCTCAGAGGCTGTGTGTCCTCATTACATCACCCGAGGGAGGACAAGAAAGGGGCAGAAGCCTGTCACAACTCTTTTATCACCCTGATTCCTCTGACTGCACAGCAAAGCATTAGGGCTTTAGAATCCACTTCTTGGCATAAATCCGTTATAACCAGGATTACAAAACTTGCCTGCGATCCAAAATTAGCAAAGAACAGAAAGAGGATTGTAGAGCCTATCTCACAAAAACCTCAGAAACTGTGTGAAATCAAACAGAAGTTTTGGGTTTATTAGTTTGTAATATCCAGTGGTCTTACAAAAACATTCAATCATGTCATACAGACAGCTGGAGTAAGATGCAAAATGAATGACTTAAACGGCATACAATTTATCAGAGCATCATTAGGACAGAGGTTTCCAATAAGAAGGGAATTGTTTTGTCTTACTGAGCTGTGAAGAGACAACGAGGCATCTCAGAACGTGCTTCTCAGGGAGAGCAAGATGGGAGGACTCACCTGGAACACTGTGAGAAGTGCTTGGGGGAAATTGTCAAAGGTGCTTCGCTTGGTTTGTGTTTCGTCAAAATTAAACTTGCCGCCAAACAGCTGCATCCCAAGCAAGGAAAAGATGATGATGAAGAGAAACAGCAGGAGCAACAGTGAAGCGATGGACTTCATGGAGTTCAACAAGGATGCCACCAAGTTGCTCAGGGAAGTCCAGTGCCTACAAGTCAAAATGAGGGTGTGAGCCCGGAAAACCCGTGCGGACAGAGCCGAACATCACCTGACTAGGGATGCGGCTGATCGCCACCCCATATCCAGAAAACACCTGCGGCAAGATATACATGTCCTCACCTGGTCACTTTGAAAATTCGTAAGAGGCGCACACACCGAAACACAGAGATGCCCAGGGGAGACATGATTTCCAGCTCCACCAAGATCGTTTCGGTAATTCCACCACACACCACGAAGCAGTCAAATCGATTAAAGAGAGAGACGAAATATGCCTGAAGACCCAAGCTGTACATTTTTACCAGCATCTCACAGGTGAACAGAGCCAAGAGGACTTTGTTAGCGATATCTGGAAGGACAAAGGGACGCACGTCGGGATCTCAGCCCAGGGTGGCTCAGACCCCTCTTCTCCCACGCACCTTCTCCCACCAGTCCCCGCAGGAAATGCCCCCAGCACGTCTGCCCCCTCTTTGCTACAGTACACGTTACAGAAGCGTGGCACTAACATTACGGTCTGTCTGCCTGCCAGGTTCTGGTCCTGCTTCTGCTACGACCTAGATGTGAGCCTCTGGAGAAGTTCCTTGATTTCTGTGGGCCTCAGTTTCACTGACTATAAAATGGGGAGGGGCGGTTTATCACATAATCTCTGACGTTTTTCCAGCCCTAAAAGCCTACGATTCTGCATTTAGATCATCCATCCTATTATATTTTTTGCTTCAGTCACACACAAAAGACCCATCTGGTCTTGCTTACAGCATGATATACGAAGCGGGTGCCTGCCAATGTCATTTCTAACAGCAGCAAATACCACCCAGCAGGCTGGAGAGTTGGACAGAAACAGCTCTGACTTGATGTAAGGCAGGCCTTCTCAGTAGCTCAAAACCCAGAATGGGCTGTCTCTGGGGACATGAACGATACAGGAACAACCACCACTTGCCAAGAATACCATACGGAAAAATAAAGCTTCCAGTGGGAGCAGCAAGAGGGATACAAGGTCCCTTCCAACTGCAAGATTCCTTGATCCTAAGTTGTCACAGGTTAGGACAATGAGATGCTCTGGCCTTAAGAAGCTCCAAGGTGCTTCATTCACCACACGGTGCAGACCGCACTCCCACTCCAGGTGCACCTTATGTTTAGATGGTCCTACCATCTTCCAAGATAGTGCTCCCTAGAAATGTTCTGATACTTTATTATACATCCACCAGAGAAACCAAACTGCAGCTGGACAGCCTCAGGAATCTCTAATTCAGGACAAAAAGAGAGCTTATACCTTGAATCTGTGTCAACCAGTCAGGCTGGTTGTAGTGCTCGGAGGAAATGGTTAAGGTGTTGAGAAACACCAGGACAATAACCAGCCAGTAAAACGTGACAGACTTCACGGCAGCCCTACACCTTCTGCGATTGAAACGGTTCCAGCGACGCCAGCGACGGCTGAAAGAGAAGCAAATGTTAGTCCCTGAATGGCAGACACAGCATCTGAGCGTCCAGTAAATGTGATTGAGAAATAATTTAGCTTTCACTACAGAGGTCTGGATTGGGGTGGGGGAGTAGGAACGAAAGATGAGAACAAATGGCATAGAAATTAACAGACCTCATAAGATAAATTATGCTGGTCTTAAAATGCAACTTTTAAAAGTATATTCTTGACTTGATCATGCTATCCGTTTCCTTCCTATGGCTTTTGATGACTCCAGAATCTGTCATACACAGTCTTCAAACCGGTTGGAAAATCTAGATAGTCACAGATTTGTGTGCAGATGCAAAACTGCCCTCGCACATCTATGCGGTTCACATTCCCACCATATGGTGCACAGATCTGTTCGTGCTATCGGTGCAGAGAGCCACTTAGCTTATTACACACATCTCTCGCGGCATCTCTATCATCATACGGAATTTATCAGGCAGCAAACTGCTCCAAAACCACAGCTTTCCTTTTAGGGAAACTTCCAGTCCCTTCTTAAATGCAGGAGGTTCCTTTGGAGCCTGGCAGAGTTGTCAAAGCTGAGCAGGACATGAGTCTTCATACTGAGTCATCAGGTGCCCTTTCTAACTAGTTGATGCTCAAAATGTACCTTTAGGAGGGGAGCCAATATTGAATTGTGTTTTCATACAAACAAAATGAGCTGAGCCCGACAAGGAGGATGTCCCCTATCTACTTTCAGATCCTGTCTGTAATTAGGCAACGTATCCTTTCCCTTAGCCTGTCTCCCTGTGGAAAACGATCCCTGCCACAGGGTGGTGTGGTGTAAGTGGGTCCTAGGGAAGGGCCAGCCGAGCACTGATGTCAGCCTGTCCAGAACGCACTCGTGGACGGGGTGGGAGGCACCTCCTTTAGGGACCTGAGTCAGAGGACTCTCTGGGCTGTGTCCAAGCTGCACCCTGACTGACTAAGCCGTGCTACACTAAAAAAAACCATAACCCAGACATTGGGCAAAGAACTCTTCAGCAAGGCCTGGAACAAGCAAGGCACTTTTTGCTATTGCTTTTGCTATGTGGTTTCTAATGGTAATAGCAGCTGGAAATATGATGACTAGCAAAGAAAAATTCTACAGAGGACACTAAAGACCGTCCCCCTCCAGGCTGGGTTTCCCCTGTGATGCATAATTCAGTACACACAAGCGAGGTGATCTAAGATCCATCCGGAGTGGTCTATTTATGCTACAGTGACAAGTCACAGGTGTCTCCTAATCCAGGAGACCTATCGTCACATCCCCTGAAACCTTACAGCTCCCCTATCTTACCCCTCACTGGTCACTGAGCGTCCAGGCCCTGTATCAGGCACTGGGCATATGGATATGAAGAAGGCATGGTCCCATGGCCCCTGTCCTTGAAAAGCATGCAGGGTTGTGGCAAATTATGAATCCACACCAAGTGCCATTCCCAGGGTACCGGGTATAGAAACAAAGAGAAGGGAACTGCAAATGTTCTTCTGGAAGAGTCAGGAGAGGCTCCTCCAAAAAGCTGAGATTTGGACTGGCTCTCTATAGCTGAGGAAGAGTCAGCCAGGGGTCAGAGGAAGGGCACTCCACCCAGGGGAGCCTGCATGGCAAAAGGGACTGAGATGGGAAGAAACAGAGCATGTGGAAGGTTTGAAAGCTGAGCGCAATCCAGGACAGCTACAAAGTGGGGAGTATGGGAGGGCTGTCAAAAGATGAGGCCAGAGGTGAATTGGGGGCCAAATCACGAAGAAAACTGTATGCCCTCTGGCAACAGTGAGTCATGGAAAGTCTTTCAATTTTTTTATAAAGTCAGGTTTATTGAGATGTAATTTACACATGGTAAAATGTACTCTTTTTAGGTTTACAATTTATAGCCACCACCACAATCAAGATATAGAGTATTTCCATCACTCAGAGGTTCCTTTGCGGCCCTTTGGGTTAATCCCCTCTCCTCACCTCAGCCCCTGACAGCTACTGATCTGTTTTCTGTCCCTATTGTTTTGCTTTACCCAGAATGTTCTATAAATAGAATCACACAATACATAGCTTTTTGAGACTGCCTCCCTTCACTTAACAAAAGTTCTTTCGAGATTCATTTGTGTTGTTGCATCTATCAGTAGTTTCTTTCCTTGCCGAGTATTAGTCCATCATATGGATGAACCGCAATTTGTCTACTCATTCACCACTTGATGGACGTTTGAGTTATTTATGGCAATTATGAATAAAAATGCGATAAACATTCATGTAAAAATTGTGTAGGCATATATCTTTATTTCTTTTAAATATCTTAGAAGTGAGATTCCTGGGTCATATGGTAAATATGGTTGACTTTACAAGAAACTGCCAACGTGTTTTTAAAATGGCTGTGTCATTTGTCAAGCAGCAACATATGAGAACTCCCATTGATCTGCATCCTTGTCAGAACTTAATATCGTCAGATTTTTAGATTTGATCCATTCTAATAGGTGTGTAATGGCATCTCATTGTGATTTTAATTTGCCTTTTCCTAATGACCAAGTCATCTCATGTACTTATTTGCCATCCATCTCTCTTCTTTAGTGACATGCCTGTTAAAAATCTATTGCCCATTTTTTATTGAATGTTTTTCTTATTGACAGTACTGTTTATGCATTATTTTCTCTACACACAGGATACTAGTCCTTTATCAAATATGTTTTGCAAATATTTTCTCTTCCAGTCTGCAGCTTATCTTTTTATTTTCTTTCAAAGCGCAGGATTTTTAATTTTGGTGAAGTCTAATCTATCAAATTTTCCTGTTATGTCCAGTGCTTCGGGTGTTGTATCCGAGAAACCTTTGCCTACCCCGAGGTCATAAAGATTTTCCCCTATGTTTTCTTCTAGAATTTTTACAGTTTTAAGTTTTACATTTAGTTCTATGTTCATTTCAAGTTAATTTTTGCATATACTGGTAAAATGTTGTTTTTAATAGAAAAATAACATATATATATGGAAAAGGACACAAATGATAGGTATATGGTTCCATGAGTTTTTACCAACTGACCATGTAATCTGCATTCAGAGAAAGAAACAGAAGATTACACCTCAGAAGACCTCCTGAACCCCCTTCTATGGAAAGCTTTTAAGCAGAAAGTCTCTCTCTCAGAGAACGGGGAGGGAATCTGAAGGCAAAACGTTCATTGTTGTGTCTTCTCCTGTTTGTTCTGGGGGTAAATCTTCAGTACCTACCGCACTGCTCTCCAAGGCAGGTGCTTCATGTTTACTGGGAGGACTGATCTTCTATGTGAATGTTACAGCCCACAGAGTAAAAATCAGGTCTAGAGCAACCCCACGTAAAACTCAGAAGTTAGAATGTAAAAACCCAAAACATGGGCTTAACTAAAAATAGAAAGAAGATACTCACCTGAGCTTGGACTTTGAGATGGCTTGACTGAAAGAAAGACAAAGAGAATATGATTCCTGTTAGGAAGGATTGAGTGTACACTCCCCCATCATTTCAGCCAAGATATCGTAAAAGCCATGCACAGAAGCCTGGACTCAGCACCCTGTTCCCCACAGCAGGCCAGCTGGGTAAGAGCGGGAGCAGGGGGCGAGGTGCTGCCAGTGCCAGGTGGGCCAGGCTGAGCACTCCAGGGCCCAGGCAAGAGATGCCTCTCAGCCAGGATCCCTGGGCAGCCCTGGCACAGGCGGCGGTGCTGGGGTTCTTCCCTCCCCACTCCCACAGGCCCCAAAGTGAAGCCAGCAGGGCCTCTCCTGCCCGGAACTCAGCTACTCATCTCAACAGCACCATGAGCTGCTACTATAGCAAAAGGAGCACCGGACTAGGAGTCCCCGCTCTGCTATTCATTAACTGCGGGAGTTTGGGCAAGCAGCACACTTTTTTGAGCCTCCGTGTTCTCATCTGCAAAATGGAGAAGACAAACCCATTCCCTGCCTACTTCACGATATTGTAGGGAGGGCAGGGCAAGAGAAAGGAGGCAAATTCACTTTGTCAACTGCTGAGTGTTCTGCCCAGAACACATCACTATTATGAACCTCTGCCAAGGAGAACATCAAATCCTTTACAGACAGAAGACCTAAAGGACACCAGCGAAAGCAAACTAAACAAAGCTGCACAGGGCTGCCCCAAAGTAGGCAGTCCTCTGCACACTCCACACCACCGGTCCCCACGCTGCCGCAGCCCAACTCATCTAGAAGAAAGCCAACAGGTGTTAATGTGATGGCGTCCCCCATCGTTGAGAGAGGGTGGTGCAGGGCTCCAAGGAAAGAGTGCTGTGAGCAGAGGAGGGCGGGGCCGCACTAACCAGCTGCTATGCATGAGGCTGGGAGAGCCCGTGAGGAAAGGAAAGCTTAACCAGGCAGCACATTCTAGTCAGCAACTCTGCCACAAGCTCTGCTTCAAAGCACTGCCACCAGCCCCAGCCACGGAGGGGAATCGGGCCTTTACCCCCACCGCCGACACCCCGAGGGCCCAGCCTTGGCGGCTCCTCTTCTTCTCCACCAGCACCTAGTGGACACAGTGGAAGTGCCCATTAGGCGGCACAGCCGGCAGCAGGCTCCACCCCAGCAGGCAGGCTGCTTTGGAGGAGGGGGGCACGTGAAATCCAGGGGGTCTGGGGGGCAGGGACAGGAGGCGGCGCAAGGGGTCCAGGGTGAGCCCACCCACCCCTCCTGCACCTGAGGCTATGGCCCCAGGGCTCCACTGAAATCTGGGGTGTCTTCCTCATATCTGCTTCTCTAAGAAGACGGGAGACACGGAGAGGGCAAGTGGCCTCCACACTCACCAGAGACTTCCACAGCAGCCTTGGCTCTCGCCTTCTCCACTCACGTTCTCCGTGTTCACAGACTCGGTCTCGCTGGTGGGCATGCTGGCTGTGGGGAGGAGAGAACGCTTTAGATGGTGCGCTGGAAGCACTGAGCACCCCGGAATGAGACAGAGGCAGATCTCTGCCACCAGGCAGACCCTCCGGGAACCCAGCAGGAAGGTGAGGAGGGCACTGAGGGGTCCTCAGGGGCTGGATCAGCAAAGGGAAGTGCTGAGAAGTCAGGCACCTCCACTGCAGGGGCGCCTCTGCTTCTGTGACCTGCCAAGAAAGCCCACAGAGTCCCCCGTCAGGAGGAAATTCTGTCCATCCAGACACTTCCTAAGAGAAGCAGCCTAGGGACCAAACTGAACCCTGTCACTGTGCCTGGCATCAACCTATCCTGATTTTCGGGTTTGCACGGAGGCCACCAAAACATCTCAGCCACAGCTACATCTGTGCTTGACCAACAGGGGTACCCTAGAAAATCTGTGAATAGACTGAATACTTCATAAACTTACTACTTTAAATATATTGAAGGAGAGGAGGCATTATAGATGGAGGAGTGCGTGAAGTTACCAAGCGCAAAATCTTTTAAAAAACTTAAGACTTCTACTTGTTTTTAGTTAATTTATCTGATGTCTAAGTTCCATTGAGCTTGTGAAGCCAAATGCAGAAGGTGCTCACCAAAGAAGCAGGCACTAGAGCATCAAGAAAGGATAGCCTCATGGGTGGGAGGTTTCTCCCAACCAGGGACCAGAGGGCAAAGCTGACTATGGTCCCAGTGCCACCAGGGTCTCAGGGCAGGTCTCATTCCTCCACAGCAGGGTCCTGAGCAGCGTAAATGGAGGAAATGTGGAGATGTATCTACTAGTGTCAGGAGGCGAGGACCCATCAGAGCTACCACCTGGCACATGGGTGTTTTTTCTCATCCACTTGATCCAACCCAATAAACATCATGAGCACATGCTGGAGAGCAGATGGTGAAGGAGGTGTGGGGCACAAAGAGGGACACGGCCCTGCACCTACCCTGGAGGACCAGTAGGAGAGGCAACTCCTCAACAGATTTCAATTAACTGTGGAAAGAGCTACCGCAGGGGTCTGTGCAAAGAGTTCCGGAAACACCGTAGTGAGGAATGACTGTTTCTGCTCTGGGGTTAGGAGAGGTCAGCGAAGATGGAAACGTGGGAGAATCACCCAAACACAGGTGCTACTTTTCCCTGATGCATACTGTGAACTTCAGAAACTCTTTTTATAGACCTGATGGTGCCAAGAGGAAGGCCTTCCCCCGTGGGCTCTGCCCATATGGCTCCTCTTAACAAGGATTCCTCAGTTTCCTCTGCAGACACTGGTAGTGGTGCCTGGAGTGCTATGGTGAAGACTCTGAGGCCAGCCCAGGCACTGAGGGCAAGGGGCTGGATCGAAGGCTCCGTCTGTGCAGCTAGACGTCTGCCGACCCTGCTCAGGTGAGAGACACGATATGAACGACAAGGATGAAGGTGCACCTGACTCAAAAGGCCCAGAGATCTGAAGAATGACTTTCTGAGACACCAGAGAAAATCCCTTTCCTTCTGTGAGCACCCAAGGAACGAGGCCTGCCTGGGTAGGAGTCTCAGTGATCATATCCAGGAACATTTAGGCAACAGTTTCAAAAGCGAAGGGAAAAGGAGCAGAATTACAGACCCATACCACCCTATTCTCATAGAATGAGCTTTTTCTTCCTTAGTTAAGTCAAAAGAAATCAACTACAAACTTTGATTCACTTTTTCACTACTCCATGCAAAAAAAACAGAGACAAAAACAAACAAACCAAAAAAACCCCACAATCCGATCACAGGAAAACCTTTAACAGAAAGCTCCATAAAGACACACACACACACACACACACACACACACACGAAGCTGCTCCTGCAATTCTCTTTTCCATGACTGTTCCATGCTCTGATTTTAGCAGAAAGATTAAAAAACTGTAAAATTCAACAAAGTTCATTGTCATGGGTTCCTCCCATAGGTTCTAGCTTCTTTTCAGGAAGAAGACAAAGAAAATCACAGTGGGAGACCCTTACAAATACGTCCCTGAGTCATCTCTGAGGAACGTTTTTCTTGGTGGTTATTGCCGCTGCGGAAGGGACAGAAGTCAAGAGCAGCGTGACACGGGGGGTCCTCCGGTCATTAGGTCCTAACTCCGCCCTGGGCTCCGGTGAGGGGTAAAGTGGTGGTGCTAAGGCCACACTCTTGAGGGTCAGTTCCATTTCTAACAGTTTAATACTTCATGGTTTCAGCATGAATCATATTGTAACTGTTGTCATTGTTCCCCAAAGAGCCAACTTCTTATGAACAGGCTAAATCTTGGTGGCTTTTCACTCTCTGGGGCCATGTCCCATGATGATATGAATAGTTGCTACACTCATGACCTAAAGGTTCATTTTCCAAACAATCTGATCGAAACAGATAAATTACACACTGCCTGCCTATGGGAAAGGGGGACATCACTTTGTATTTCCGGCTCTATGCCAACTATTAGTGAATGAAATGTACTAGCTCCTCCTAGACTAAGTGGGAGGAAAGGTAAAAAATAAAGCCAAACTCCCCAAACAGGAGGGGGAAGCCTCCTGCTTGCCAGACTCTGTCCTTCAGTTGAGGTAGGACAGTGGCTAAGAGCAGGCTCTCAGATTGGCCAGGTCTAAATTTAACCCCACGTTTGTGACCGATCTTCTCCAAGACTCCATTTTCTCATCTGTAAAATGGGAATACCTACTCACAGGGCTGTTGGCAGAACTAAATGAGGTAAGATACACAGTGGGTCATCCCAGAGAGGGTCCACAGCATTGGGCAATCAGTGAGGCTCAAAATGGCAACTCGATCATCTCAGCAAAGCTCTGCTGGAGCTCCCTGGAAGCAAAGCGACACTCCCTGTAGAGTCCAAATCCAGCGTCACTTCGCCCTGACCACTTCTCTTGTGAACAATTTTCCACACTCCCCAATCAGCTTTGGCCGCCACTCTCAGTTTGCATCTTTTCTGTCTTAAACTAAGTTGTTATTGTCTAACGTAGCCTGTTGTAGGAATAGCAGCTTTTCTGTCAGGATTATTTGACAGAGCCACGGACCCATAATAAATCAGTCTATTCCAGAATGATGTCGCCAAGACTGGGGAGGAGGAGTGCAAGAGGGAGGAGGAGGAAGAGGACAGTGATTATGCTAGAATTTGGTGACCTCATTTGGTCCTGGAAATGGATCTTGATCCAGCCCCTAAATCTGAGCAGACGGACCAGCTCTGACAGGGGCCCTGGCAGCCTCTCCATCTGCCCCAGCCTCTCACTCCCGGCCACAAGATAGCATTTCCTTTTCCAAAAGGACAGAAAATATCAGGCCCAGTGGGCATAACCAGTGACCTTGTTTGTCCATTAAAACATTTCATCCTTCGCTTGCGTGAGGATTCATGTTTTTAATGTTAATAAATTGATATGAGTTTCACTTCACTTGGCCTCAATGCGATCTCATCTACATTTAAAAAAAATCAAGACAGGAGAATCACAGAGGGTTAAAACAGGAAGGGCTTCTGAGATCACATGAATAAACCCTGTGATTTCACAGACGAGAGGACTGACTGACCTGCCTTGGGACACACAGCTCAGACTTGAGCAAGCTCTCCTGCTTCCCACTCAGCATTCTTCCCACCAGGCGACCCCACCCCTGTGGTTTTGGTATATACTTAAATATACTGCTACATATTTTGGTATTGGTATATGTTGAAATACGTATTGGTATATTCTTAAAATTCCACAAATCAAAAATGTCCAAAAACCAAATAGGCCTATTATCCATCAGCCTTGGTCTGCTGTCCTGATGGCCTTCATTAACCTCTAGAAACCTGGCATATAGCAGACCACCTCCAGGAGATCAGTCTAAATGGGGATAGAACAAAAGTCCAGGTGCCATGCTGACTATTGGGACTTCATAAAAATACAAGTAAGTGAACCCATGGGCAAATTACTGGAGCATGTGCCCTTCTCCCTAAGCAGCTACCAGAGCCCCGTGGCTGCCCAGTGCCGGGCGACCGCTCTGTCCCTGCAGTACAGATCCAATGCTAATTGCTGACAATGGCTAGGCCTCATTAGGGATGCAGGCAGAGACACCCCTCAGACTCCACCGTGTCACCTACAGGCACTCGCCCCTCCTGCAGAAGCCAGCCAGCCAGGGGGCCATGCGCATGCAGAGAAGCTATAAGTCCTTTTCCCTGACACATTCCAGGGAATTTGAACGCTTTGTTAACAAAGTGCTTTTTTAAAAATATAAATTTAACAACTATTTTCAGTGAACGTGGGTGAAACAAGGCATTAGGGCAAGCCTGTCACCTGTAATGGGATGCTAACTTGTACTGCATTTTTCCTGCTGAAAATCTGGGGAAGCTCAGGGTCCATGCTCTGCAATCTCTTCCAGGCACTGGGCTCTCTGGGGAGAGCTGCAGGGTAGACCCTGAGGCTTCAGGTGTGGGTGCACTGGGAGGGGCCCTGCGTGCTGCTGTGGGCGAGGAGGTCATGGATCACAGATGGGAGCCGCCCAGGCCTTCCTGGGCAGCGGGACTGGGCCCCCACTCAGAGTGCTCTTTGTGGATGGTGGGTCAGACGGTTTCTCTTGAAAATCTTGTCATGGGTCCAGAAGTCATCATGGGCAATGCCACACAAAATAATCCAGGGAAATACACTGTTTCTCAGGCCAGCACAACTACTAGCATTTTCACCCACATGCAAAGATTCCTTTAACTACTTGCGGTGTGAAGGACAACACACTTGTCAACCAAATCTGCCTGGCTTTTGAATTCAGAGAGAGATCAACACATGCGCACACATGGTGAATGAGTCTGCATGTGGGTCCAAGCGGGCAGCCCCCAAATTATGTTCACCGTTAACAGGCACATCAAAATCTCAGATCAACTTCCTTCAGTGATGGAGGCTACGGAGGTCAAAGACTGGAGAAGAGACGTCAGAGAAGTTTGGTCTTCGTCATGGGTGACGCGGGGACAAGTCTCTTTTCCTCCCAGGGCTTAGTTACCTCATCTATAAAATGAGCTCTTGGGTAATATCCTCCCTAAGACCCATTTACCTCAGACCTGCTAGAACTGCTGTGAAGAGGAAACACCCACAGCCTGGCTGGTTGACCAAGGGGGTTTCCCTTGGGCTCCCCCGGCTTGGCAAGGAGAGCAGGGAATAAGCAATACTGTGAAGCCCCTGCCCCCCATCCCTCAGGAGGGCCGCCAGGAGTCCAGCAGCCTACCCAGGAGAACTGATTCCAAGTCACCTCTGACAGAGCCCCCTGGGGAATGGAGCAGCACAGGCAGGAACAGCTCCTGAGAGACCTCTGCCGGCCAGAGAAGACCCAGGCCAAACTGAGCCCAGAGTTCCTCCTTCATAGATGTCCTGGGCCTCTCAGAGCCTCACTCCTCTGTTTTCCATCAGGCAGGCTTTCCAGCCCTCTCAGGGATTTCTTTTGGCATTTCCCTCCACGTCCCAGCAGCTTAAAGCTTCTCACTCTTTCCTTTCAAAGGAAGGGAGGATGGTGGTGAGGTTAGACAACTGAGCAGTGGCAGTCATGGCTGTCTTCCTCAGGCACAGGGAATCCAAAGCCAAGGTCTTGTGTTTTTGCCTCATTTTCATGACAAGCACGAGCAGTGCCATGACATCCCCTGAAAGAATTTGCCTGTGCTTGCTAGTGGTGACATGCTTCGCCATCACGGGGTAACAGACTCTCATTGCTGTAAAGAAGCCAGACTTTTCTTGGAGAATGTGGGTCAAGGCCAGACCAAGGTTTCTGTGTCTAAAGCAAGAATTATGCCCTGACAATAACTACTGCTGTATGACCAGTGACACAGGGAGTACAGCATCTACACAAGCGCCCTTGCCCCACCAACATCACCAGCAATGTTAGGGGCCTTTCTCTAGGGTCCCTAGCTATCTCAGTCAATAAAAGACCACCTCTACTCAAAATCTAGAAAGTTTTCTGAAAATATTAGGCTTCCTCCTTTCCCTATAAATCTAAGAAAGCTAACAGAGGAGCCTCAAGAATCATTGAAAAATCACAAGGCCCATGCCCCCCACTTAAAGGAGGGTGGGCACCTACATGCCCAAGGAGAGGTCTCTTCTCTTCTGTGGACAGACCACTCATCTACTCGTAGTGACCCACCCAGAGCCAGAGCCCTAAGTGAGTCTTTGAAACGGTTTTTCTTATGCCTGTGTGATATTCCCTGCTTAGTGGAAGCCCGTTTTTCCTCCAGAGGCCTCCCGGAGCTTCACAGAGCCCAGCTCTTCTTCACAAACCCTCTGCACACACTAAAGCTGAACTCATCAGCTCCATCTCTGGCCCCCACTCGCTGTCACCCTCACGCAGGTTCTTTTTCCTCTCAGGCCACAGTGTGCTTTCAGAATGCCGAGGGGCTGTATCTGATACTCTCTTCATTCCTTTCCACTTCCATGCCTCCTGATGAAAGCAGGACTCCAACACAACCTTCAGTCAGACCATCCGTAGCTTGTTCAAGTGCAATTCCCAAAACCTCTGAGTTCAGCATTCCCATGGATGGCGGAGGCCACTCCCGAGAAAACAGTGCAATGGGTCCCCTCTGCTCTCTTAGCAGCGGGCTTCGCGTCCCGGCAGTCTGAATTGTCTCACATAGACTTCCTCCAGAATCGTCTGAGCAGGGCCAACCTCGGCGGCAGTACCTAGGTGAACAGTGCTGTGTGCACAGGCAAAGCTTCACGCAGCAGTGGTGACTTGGGCAGGCAGGGCAGGACGCCAGTGTTTGCATAACTGCCCTGCAGGGGGATGGTCCTGACACTAACCCCAGGGTTTCCTAGTGATTATGTTTAGTATGGTATTAGGGCATAGCTTGAAACTTAATTGTTTCCCACATGAGCCCTTTCCTCATTCCCACTGGCAAAGGCAAGTGCCCAAAAGTGTTTGCATCCTAGAAGTGTATTTTTAACTTCATTCTTGGAATTGGCACTACTAGCTTTAGCTTGGTCCTGGGCAAACCAGCCAGAGTGTAAGACCAAGAGGCCATTTGAAAAATGTAACCTGGAAAAAAAAATGAGTCAAATAACATCAGTGGAATTTGTAAACTGTTTAGATGAAAAGCATCATTTGGGCAAAAGTGTTTGAAAAGTCTGTCTTCCAGTCTAAGAATATTCATGCTGAATTAAATAAATTTTCTGAGTTGGTTCAGCTGCTTCTTTGGAAGGTACAGTTCAAACAAAAAGGAAATTGCAACGCTGTCTTGGAAAAGACACACATTCTGAGGAAAGACAAGAAGAAAACAAGACCAAGTTTCAAAGAAATCAAGCAATTAAAACATAGGCATCTTGCAAACACACCACACAGGACATGCACTTCACTCCATGCCTAGGTGGAAGCAGAAGGCGTCCGAGGTCCTGGGAGAAGAGTCTCTGGAAGAGAAAGTTCAATGCCAGCAATTTACCGTGATCTTTAGCCCTGCGTTGGTGAAAGCAGCAAAACTTCCTTTTCTTCTTATCCTCTTTTAGCAAGTCGGCCACTGTGACCCCTTCAGGTTGAACACAGACAATTTCATTATGATTCAGTAGAGGGCAGCAAGAGCAACGCAGACAGGGCCCGAGGACCAGAGAGGCGGCCCATCCATGGGCTCTGATACCAAAACTCAAAACGGTCCTTCTCATACGGAGACCTACAGTTCAGGATCTGACGGGTACACTGGAAGTGCGCATATCCCTGTCTTTAGAACCTGTCCTAAATAAACAACCAACTGACTCACTCTAGACAAAGGTTTCCAGGTTTGGCCTCCCCTCTAAGAAAGGCATTAGGGAGAGGGCACTTCTGCAGGAGACAAGTGTCCTGGACGCTGACTGGCTGTGCCAGTCCAGCCGGTATTGCTTTCTGGGGTAGGACGCATGAGGGTTAAAAAGGTGGGCTCCAGACTCGACAGACCAGGTCCAATCCCAGCCCTGCCACTTCCTGGCTGGATGACTGTGGACAGGTTACCTGATTTTGCTAAGCCTTAGTTTCCTCACTCATAAGGTGTTGGTAACAGTCAGGCCTGCACTTCATAGGGCTGCTTAAGAGGTAAACACTAAATACGGTAAGACAAGCATCAGCGAGGCACGGTCAACTGTTACTCTCCCAATGCACTCTCCTGTGGCCACTAGCTCACAAGAAAAATGACTCCAGGGTCTCTGTGCTATGATGATCACTGCGGGCTGGCTAATCCTTGGAGTAGAGGCCACCCGCCCTGGGAAGGGAGCTGCAGAGGCAGGTGGGGCAGTAGGAGGAATGCCGAGTGGGCACTGGCACACATGACTGGTGGAATGTAAACGGTCCTCACTTGGCGTAACAGTCAGATTTCTAAAATGGGCATCCTCTCGGACCCAGCAACACTCTTTCCTCTTCCACAAGAACACGAGCATGGGTGTGCAGACATCTGCAGGGATTAACAGTGGCTCAGGTGCAGACGGGGGCAGAACCTGGGTGCAAATCCCAGCTCTGCCACTCAACAGTCATGCGGCCGTGGAAAGCTAAGAACCTCTCTGTGCTTCCGTTTCCTCACCTGTCAAGTTCCTATCTCTCAGAGCTGTGTGAGGACTAATGGACTAATGCACCCACAGCCCTCGGAACAGTGTCTGACACATAGGAAGCACCTGATAAATGTGCGATGATATTATTCCGTGTTCTTTCACTCAACAAATAATCATTGGGAGCTCATACTGTGACAAAGACCACGCTGGGTGCCAGCCACACAGTGGAGGGCAGAAACGGACCCCACTACTGCCCCCGTGGAGCTCACAGTCTTATGATAGCAGAAGACCTTAATCAGATAATCACACCAACCAGCGTAAAACCACGACTCCGACAACTGCTGTAAAGGTGAGGCCCATGTGCCACAGGGCATGTAGTCTATTGTGGCAGCTTCTATAATGGCAATTTATTGAAAATACCAAAACGTTTTAAAAGGATGGCTGGACATCTACAGCACACGGTTCAGTGAAAAAGGCACATTGCAGAACCCTCTATGCCGAGTGGTTTTACGGTGGGGATGTACGAGCACACTCTCTGCAGCAAACCGTACATTCTTAGGTGCGTAAGTGAGATCAGAAAGAACAGGCCCCAGACTGCCAAGCCAAGTCTGGTTCCCTCTAACGAGAAGGATGAGAGAATGTTACTTCTTACATTATATGCTTCGGTATTATATGAATTCTTTGCAATATTCATATATGACTTTTGTAATTAAAATATATTCAAAACAAACACACCCCTAGCTTGGGACTCCACAAACCTGGCTGGAGTGCCTGCTCCTCCTCATCTCCATGGTGGGGTGACCATCCCCACATCTGTCTCCCACCAGCTCCTACGGGCCTACCCAGGGCAGATAACTGCTCCCAGTACTACCCCAGTGGAGATGTGTCTCCCACCGACCCCAGCACCATGCCTTCCCGGGTCTTGGCGCCCCCAGCAGCCTCTCCAGGGAGGGCAATTCACCTGGACGCACGTTTACCATGTGTGGCCCTAACTGCTGCTGTCTGCCTTACAGCTTTCAATTGAATGTTTTCAATTTTGAACTTGCACCCTGAGGTAGTTTAATTGCAAGGAAAGCAGTTTTATAAATCAAATTTTAAAGACACAGTCTTTTTAAATAGGCCCAGCAAAATGGCACGTGCTTGCAAACAGCTATGCCATCCCTGGTTTTCCGCCCACCCTAAATCAAACCTCACAGTAGCAGGCATCTGGGGTGGCACGCAAGGAAGGGAGGCCGTGGCTATGGTGACTTTGTACGCCTAGACCTGGGGGGCAGTCCCAGTGGGGGGCGGCGAGGGGCAGTGCTCACAGCCTCTAGGACCACTATGAGGGGGAGACAGAGAGGCTCTCCTTGTGGCCAGAGCTGGAGTTTCAAGTGTCACCCCCCTTTGTCTGGGCATCAAACATCCCCACTTACCAGGATTACTGAGCATTAATAGTTCCCACAGTGAAACTGCCCTGCTTTTCTGGCTGGAATTTTAGAATGCACTCCCTTTAAAATGATTTCATTATTTTGAATGCTATTTTTTTTTTTAAAGAGTACTCATTGACAATGAGAAGAGTTTAAAATAGAATTTTAGGCTTCCAGATTCTAATGGCTCTAGAAAAACTCCATTGTTAACTCAAAAGCAGCTGCATACATCTAAAAAAATCACTTTGAGATTTGGCAGAGTTTCTTAAGAAACTTGAAGCTCAGCAAAAAGTTAAATAAATTATCCTTGAAAATTTCCCAAATGCTCAGGAACTTCCAAGGGAATTTTGTTCACTCAATTAATTGCGTAACACCGGATTTCTAACAGCAAAATTATGGAACTGACATTTCAGTCCATAAATGCACAAAGCTAGAGCTACCAGTCACTGCAGCCACCAGACAGCCCAGTTAGGGACCCGGTTGCCTCTCCTTCTGTCTTCTTTCAGGTGAAAGCCTGGAATAGTGTGATGTTCAGTGTGACAGTATCCAGGAGTTCCCAACCCTGGCTTCACATTGGAACCTCCAGGGAGCTGTAAATAAAGCCACTGCCTGGGTCCCACCCCAGACCAGCTAATCAGCGTGGGGCTGGCGTATGGTATCAGGATACGTTCATGCTCCCCAGGTGATCGTCATGCACGGCCAGAGAGGGTAGCACAGTGACATTTAATAGATCAGAGAGAAAAGATAATGTGAACACATCTCCAAGCACTTAATTTGACATCTGTTCTCTGACAGCAAGCAACAACAAAGTAGAAATGGACTTCAAGAGCCAGAAAGCTGTGCTACCACATCTGGAAAGTGACCAAGTCAACAAGTTTGCTTTCCATCAATATTTGAGAACCTTATAAACAGGGGAGTATGGGGACATGGTCCTAAAAGGGGTCCTCACCCTGGGGTTGGGTAGAGGTCTAGTAGAATCTGCAAAAATTGTTCTGTTTAGGTCAAGTTTTACTGGAGTCTGATGACAACAGCAGCAGCAAGTACTCCTCCAGCTACGGTGACTCTACCAGCTATGGAACAGTTAATCCTCATGACACCCCCATGGGCAAATATCTTTATCCCCTTCTTGCAGACCAAGAAATGAGGGCTCAGAGATTTTGCGTAATGTGCCTAACACTCAGGTCCTTCAAAATGCCCTCCAGCCCAGCCCCTACCTCCCGTTGGCTCATGATATCTGCCGCTATTAACAGCCTACTATCCTCCCCTTAGCTTGTCCAGGCTGAGGCTCAGCCATCAGGAAGGGCTGCTTCTCACTTAATTCTGAATGTCTGGGAGCAACCTCTCCCAATCCCATCCAGCACCCAGCTGGAAAGGGCAGACAGTAGATTAGCATCCTAAGGCAGTGTGGAGCCCTAGGTGCTGCCCCATCCCTTTCCCCAGAGATAATGCAGGAGCAGGGTGGGAGTGTAAGGTGTCGGGGTGTGGATTTCTGGATTTTCACACCCAGGGAGGACACTGGCACCAGCCATGCCCATAATTCATTGCCTGCTAACAGATGACAGCGACCAGACCTGGCGTGTGCAGGTGGTAAATCCACTACTGTTTGTTGGTGAGGAGGACCATGGGGGCCCCTCTGAAACCCTCTCTCCCTGTGGTTTCTAGCTGTGACAAGAAGATTGTAGGCAGCCACAGCAGGCCTCAGAGGGATCCCCAGAGGCACTGCTCCTCCTCTGTCTGGGCTCCCGAGGAATGTACTCAGGGAGGCTCACTTCCTCACTGGGAGCAGACATGGAGCTCTTGTCTTAAGTCAGTTAAATCTCAACATGGTCCCACAGCCCGGAATTATGTCTTTATTTCAAACCCTAATCATCAAGGCTCTGTGAATCTGATGACTTGGTTAATACCATCAGCCTCGCTCCACAGGAAACCCCAGCACCTGGCAAACTGGGTCCGATAAAGAACATGGGTACACCACAGAAGCACGTGCTATTCCATGCCAGACAGCAAGCCGGTTATGCACACTGAGTCTCACATCACAGCACGCAGCAGAAACCACAATGCTGCTTTATGGGTTTTGGAGCCCTAGCTACAAAGTGAATTCTGAGGACCTACAACTTTTAAAGGGGTCTTCTTTCCTTCCTTGATTATATTACTAAGCAATACACTTAAGGGCTTTGAACATTTGTAACTTTCTGCACCTGGTTCAAGCCACTTCCTCAGCCTGAAAAGAACCCCTCATTCCACCTTCTGCAGCCAAAGCCTGCTCATCCCTTGGAGCTCAGCAGGAGTGCTGCCTCTTCCAGGGAGCCTTCCTTGCATTCCCACGAGCCTGCATCACTGCACCCTTCTGGGCTCCCACAACAGACTGCTGGCCCTGGATTACGGTGCAGCTCCTCCATCCTGTCTTTCACTAAGGCACTGCTTCTCCGTCTTCCCTCCACAGCAAGGTCTCCAAAGGCAGAGGAACTGGTTTTGTCACCACATGGTCAGGTTCCTACAGACAGCAGCAGGACACAGGAAACAAAAATCCCCACTCGAATCACAGGCTATAAACAGAGTTTCACCACAACTGATGTTGGCAACACTGACACAGATCCCTGTCTACTTCTAGAGGGAGCAGGAAAGAGATGAAAGACATGGGCCTGCAAGAAGCCCACACTCAGCTCCCTACAGGACACATCTGAACTAGCCAAGAAAGGTGCTCTGCTCAGAGGAAGGGACGAGACTTTCGCTGGTTTACACACAACACGCTACGTGCTGCGCTCAGGAGAGGTGGGCAGATGCTGGTGGACCTCCACAGGTCAACATCAAAGCTGCAGTTCAGGAATGAAGAGGAAAGAGCAAGGTAGGCATCTCCCAAGCCGCACGCAAAGGGCTCGTTGCTGGCCACGCTGCGGGTGCAGAAGCTCTGCGAAGGCCGTGGGATTCAGGCCGGCTCGAACGCTCCCGAGAGGGCTGTGCTGCAGACCTGAGTTGCTCTTCTTACACCTAGTCAACTAGAGGACATCAGTGAGTGTGCAGTGCAAAAGACCATCCACTTAGAAACTCTGATCTCGCAGTCAACACACAGTCAGCTCCAGAAATCCTCCTGCAGTTTCCTGACCCTCAGGTGAACCCCAGCCTCTTCCTTGAGGCACCAGTGGGTGTGGGCCTTGGAAGAAGCAGGGAGGCGAGGGGAGGACACAGGCTGCACTCCGCTGGCTCCCGCGTTAGCACACAGGACTGAGTCGATTGTATACACCTGCGATAACAGGAAACCCTCAGAGTCCTAGCTAGAAGCATAAAGGCCATCTCAGCCAAGAATCCCCCCCACCGACGTCCAGCCTCAGCTTCCACACTCCCCCGCCTATACAAGCAGCACAAGTTGGCCCCACCCACCCTCTCTGCTTCGCCTCTCCCTGACCTACAGACCCCTCTGTGCTCCAGCCAAATGAACAACCCACCGCTTCCTCCCTGAGCCTTGTGTCTGCCCAACTCTGCGTCCTCCTCATGCCATTGCCTTGGCTCAGAATGTTTCTCCTGACGTTGAGCTATGACTGATCTCAGATTTACCCATCCTTCAAGGCCCAGGTCCAATGCCCCCACAGCCCTCTCCTTAGAGCCCTGCAGCCAGCCCTTCCTCCTCTTAGCCCCCCGCCACACAGCCGGCCTCCTCTGCGATCTGCATCTCTGTCTCCTTGTACTGCATTTCCTTATGTGCAGGCCTGCCCTTCCCCAGAAGGAGCAAACCAGGTCCTCTCCATCTCAAGAGTCCTCCCAGCACCCAGCCCCCAGCCTCACTTAATGAAGGAGTGACTGCACAGAGCTGCCTTAGATGCTCCGCTCAAGGGAGGCTTGCTCAGCCATCTCCCACAAGCTAGGGCTAACTTGGTTTCCCAGGCCTCTTGATGGACGGGCACCCTTGAAATACATTCTCAGTCTTTACTATCAACTCTTCCAGATTTGAAACAAATCACAAACATCTTAGACAAATCCGCTGCTGAATTTCAATTCCCACTTTCACCTGAGGCAGCACAGATGGCACCAGGAAGAGTAAGAGCACAACTGCCAGGAAAGTACACAGTAAAAGTGACACCTTGGTTGACAATGGCAATTAATTCCCAAGGTTGACTGACCATCGAGCCTTCCTGCTGCAGAAAGCGCTCTAGGGTGCCTAGTGCCACAGTGTGGGGTACCAGGTGGGTGGGCTCCAAAGCAGCCACTCATGCCTCCTAACACTACCCAGAATGGTGACCTGGTTCCTTCCCAGCCCCTGATGGGCTAGGCATGTGGCTTCCCATGGCTAGCATGGGGGGAGCCACTTGAGGTGGCAGAAGGGCGGGGAGGGACCCTGCTCTTCAAGTTCTCATCCAACAACACTGCTCCCTCTGAGATGAAGGGACCACGACTTTGTCTCCTGTGGTGCAAGGCGAGTGCATGTCTTCCCATGCCCTGTGCCCGCAGAGAAGGGATGACTGAATCCCCGAGGCCATCAGTGAGTCTGCTGACCCTCCAAACCACAGAGCCACGGGACCAACTCAAAATCTAAGACTCAAACCTCTGGCAGAAATTCAGAGTGGGTGTAAATGCACTTGTGCTCTCTGATGTGCAGGCAGGAGGAAGCAGACGGCTGGGAGGAGCCCATCGGTCTCACAGGCCAGGTCAGAGGCAAGGAATGCCTGTGCAAGGGCTGAGTTGCACACAAGCTCCATCTGGTCAAGAGCAGGAAGTGCTACATACTATTGCGTTTGCTCTCCTCTCCACCTTCTTCCTCATTCTCGGGATCAATATCTTCCGCTTGGGTAATCCAATCCAAGTAACCCTTCAGATCCTCTTCTAGCTGCTGCTTCTCCCGGAGCTTCTGGAAATCTCCCCGTGCTTTAGCCTTCTCTCTTTCCTTTGAGAATTCTCTGAGGAAGGCAAGAGAACAAGCGTATGTCAGGACATGCTCAGGGACCCACACCGTGAGCCATCTGCCCTGCTGCACAACAGTCTTGCGGCAGGACACACGGCACTGAGTACAGCCACACGAGCACAGCAATAGGGGCCACACACGTGGACAGGACATAGCACAGTGTCTCCCAAGCAAGACTGTGGGTGTCAGAGTTGCAGAGACCACACCAACACACATGCACCGTCTCTTAGAAAATGAACTCCCTCAGGATTTCAGCGATCCCAAGGAGCCTAGGCCGAAACACCATGTGCTGCCACGGCAGGCCTCTTGACAAGCCCTGCTGAGCACCTGAATTTGGAGATGTCCCACCTCCCCCAGAGACACCCCCGTCAGACAGCCGGCATTACACTGCAAAGAGAAAAGACCCAGGAGGACCAAGCTTGGCCAAAGAGAGCACCCAGTTTAGGGCTCCTGCAATACTTTCAGACAAAACTTAGCATCCATATTGCATGGTGACCCCTTTGGTCAAACCAAGAGCCCTTATGGGCTCCTTCCCAGTGCCCACACCAGGCTCCCATCCCCACCACTTGCACTGCAGGTTCTGGCCGGAGCAGTGGACAGGGTCAGGGCAGACCCACCTCACAGTCCCGTTCTCCCTTCCCACACAGGAAATGGAACACTGGTGGGGCACCACTGTTGGTCTTAAGCCTGACTTCTTGCCATGATCTTTCCCCCAAAAGTCTTCCCTGTAGTAGGTGGAGAGGCAGTACGATTGCTGCCCATTTATGGGAAGACCTGCCCCGGAAAAGCTTTGGCAGGCACGTAAAAGTTCCCAACTCTTCGTTGTTCACTCTACCTTTCGTGTCTGCAATCCTTTATCTATGCATGTATACAGAATCCCACATTTGCTCAGGGAAGTCTGAGAGTCAGGTGGATGATTACGCAATTTTCATATACAAGGAACCATCTGCATTTCCAACCATGAATTGTTACAGGAGCCAAGTTATGCAAGTTATGGATTTAGTAAGTACGATTAAAAAGCTGCTAAGAAGGCAGATGAGATTACAGGCAGTGCAGCTCTGCACACAGACCCCTGGATTCTGACAGAGGGTACATCTGTCTGCCTTCCAATCCAAAGCCGGCACATCTCCCTCTCAGGGACCTCATTAACCCAACCCAACTGACAAAGGGGGAAATGACCTGCTTACATAAAGCCAACCCCTCTTCTCTCTCTTCCCTCCCCTCCCTCAACTCTGGGCTATTATACTGCGGAACAGATACTGGAACACCCAGAGACGCTGATATTTCAGATAAGAAACTCGAATGCCCACCAAGGTGCCACCCCTGTCCACGGTTAGAAAGGACACCACTCACTACTCCTAAATCTCCCACTTTTTTGGATGCCCTGGAACCTGTCCTTGGCTCTGTTAGGGCTGGTCTGTCCCCACTTTCATCTTCCGGGAAGAGAGAAGGGGGTAAGGCTGTGAGGCATCCTAGGTCCAGCTCACAGAGGAGCTGACTCCAGGGGGTTTGCAGGATAAGCCCAAGTTGATCAAGACCCACAGACATTTTCTAAACCCCCAGCCCAGGGAACTTTCCTCCTGGGGAGAATACCTTGCAGTCTCAAAAAAGAAGGGCCTTCACACACAGCATCTTGCTGCTCATGCAAACCATATCCTGAGAATGATTTGGGACTTTAGGCCTCCCAGGTTTCCTGAGATAGGGGACACGCATAACTCAGTCCTGGGGAGGTTCACCAAATTAATCTGAATTTTGAAAAAGTCACACTCAGTCCAGAATCACACCCCTGAACAACAAGTGGAGGCCCTGGAGTGTCACGTGTCAACGTGAAAATGCATTATATAATTTGTTTTCTTAAAAACACTATAAAGAACAAGTATGTGGGCCTTCGAGTCTATTGTCTACCAAAAGTACCCAAGCACAAATCTTTGTAGGTGTTTTGATTCTGAACTTGGAGTACTAAATTCACATGATTACACACAAACAGGGTATTCTTATTCTGGATTCATAGTTGATTTGAGTTCTTGAAAAAAATCACAAAGATAGTAAAAGAGTTACCCTGCAAAACTTAAGGGCTTCATAAAATGGGATTTTGCTTTATTATATTTCATGAAGTTTCTTTTACCTTAGAAATACAAAAAATCCCTCTCTAATGCGGTGTACCGCTGTTGCACATCCTTGGTTCCTGGGACACAGTAAAGCACGCGTAGGTAAAACCCTACTGCGACTACAATTTGTGAGAATAACACTGCCAAGTCCTGACTTATGGCCCATTTAAAATAATAGTCACTATTACAATCTATTCTATAAAATATCTACAAATATAATGTAAAATATTACAATCTAATCTATAAATTAATAGTAACTGCTATGATATAACAAAGCTGTTAATAGAAACTCTCTGAAGTGACTTTAGACAGTTCTGAATGGCCTAACACTTAGAGGCACGTAACGTCTACTGACGTGGAGAGAACTCAGATTCACAAGGCATCAGTCTCCTCCTGTCGGCTAAGAGACAGAGTGGAGGAAAAGGTGCAGGGGGTGGGATCTCTGTGAAAACCCAGGTGCCCCTGCCTCCTAGACCACACCGGGCTCTAGGTCTGAAGACCTGGATTCTGGTCCCAGCTCTGTCACTTTTCTCTTCTGAGCTTCAGTCTCCTCACCTGCAAAACAGACATAATACCTGTTCTACTGTTTCACAGGGTTTAAGTAAGACATTCAATAAGATACTGTGAAAATCACAAAGCTCTATACAAATGTGAAGTTCAAATGTATAATTTTCAGTTGCTGAATCTGGGCATTAAAAAAGGGAATTGGAGGAAGTTTCTCAAATACCAAAGGGAGAAAAACTGCGAACAGCTCTGAATGGGCTCTAAGCTGCATGATCCCAGCAGAACTGAGGGAAGCACAAAAGGACACATGGGATCCCAGGGCTCAGAGCACCCTCGATGGGCCAGCCAGTGCCGTATCCATCCCACACCGCTATCTGCTCAGTTGAAAATAACTCAGGCCCATCACAACAAACCTTCCATTCCAGAACATCCCACCTGAGGCCCCTGACAGCTCACATGCGATAGAAGCCTACTTGCTCCAGATCAGAATTTTGTTTATGGTGCATTCAAGCAAAAAAAGAGAGGTATAACAAGTGCTTGGACAAAAAGGCACATATAGCAGTATGCTATTCTTTATGCATGAAAGAAGAGGAAATAAAAAAACACACATATTACTGCAGGATGTATCTGACGATAAAGCAGAAAATGAGGATGGGGACAATGGAATAGGGGGGACAAAGGATGGAGTGACAATACTAAGTATATCTTTGTCTACAGTTTTGACTTATGGAATCATGTTAATATTCTACAAATTAAAATATTTTAAATTAAATCAACAAGGACAGAATGGAGGAAACATACCTGTAAACTGGAAGTGAATGACATGAATGAATTACTGTACTTCCAGTGAATACCACACTGAAGGAGAAAGACAAAACTAATTCAGGTCGCTCATGGACTTCTGACTGCACATTTTCAGTCTCGAGCAGGACGGAGTGAGGGAAGGACTAGAAACAAAAGCTGAACTCTCTGTAGGAGGTTTGTTTTTTGCAGGGATATGCATGAAACAATGCTGAACTTATTTCTGATGTATTACAGGATTTAACAATGAGTAAATGTGTCAATGTTGCTGGGAGCCAGGGTTCTCACTGTGGAAGGAGGGATATAGAAATATGGAAGGGAGGAAGACTACAAAGAACCCTCTGGGGATGGGCTGGAATCGGAGGTATCGGTGTGAATTCATGATTTCTAAAAGATGGATGTGTATAAGCATAAATGTAAGTATGTGTACGTAAATGCAAATATTTCCCAGCTCTGTCTGTTGAAAAGATCTAGAAACAAAGACACCCCAGTAGTTATGAGCATATCTGGCACCCAGATCTTGGTCTCTAATACCATTTGCCCTTAAAAGGACCAGGAGGCTTTGGAGAAATGGCCAATTCTAGGGTGGGGCAAGGTAGGTACAAGACTAAGAAAGCACAGAGGCATTGCCAAAAAAACAAAACCAAACATGATGTGGGCATGCCAGAAGGACACAGGAGGCAGAGAAGCACCTCCCAACAGCCTAATCTGGGATATTTTGAGCCTCAAAATAAGGACAGTAATAAATTTTTTAATACTTTAAAAAATCAGTTCACACTCCTTTATAGATAACAAGTGAAAAAGCAAAAGAGATAAAATATTAATACCATGTTAATAATAAGTGAATTGGAGTAAAGGATGCATGGATTATTCACTCTGCTATTCTTCTTGCAACTTTTCTGTACGTTTGAAATTACTTCCAGTAGAAAATTTTTGAAAGTGTTTGGAAAATGTAATCACTCTAATCAAATGTAAATTTATGCTGTTATATATTCACTTCAGTTTACCAGCTAGCTTGTAGGCTCCTTGTGGGAGGGACAATGTTGTTCATTTCTTATGTTTTTCTTTCCACATCTCTGTCTCCCCCAGGAAGCCCCCCTTCAAGCAGGCGTGCAAGAAGTCTGGGTACAAAAAACGCACACGACAAATTGAGCCTACTCCTTAAGAGGCCAGAATGCACCAGGACAGAAAGCCCAGGATCCCCGGGATCGCCCAGAAGCATGAAACGAGAGCATCTGAGCCCAGGCACACCATCCGGAGCAGCCTCCGTCCCCAGCCTGCCAGTCCCCCTTATTATTTACGGGCCTCATGGGGTGGATTTTGTGTCTCCAGGTTGATAAAAGTCTTCCCTCCAGTTCTACCTCCTTTGTAAGGAGCAACTTCTCAGTGAGGACTCTCTCCGCCAGCTGGACGTGACAACTACCAAGTGTCTTACGCTGGCCAGTCTGCACACACCTCGCCCACCGAGGGCCCTGAAGGAGTTCTAGCCAGAGCACTTCATCAGGGTTTCCCCTCAGCTTCAAGGAACCGCAGACCTGGATTCCATCCTGGTGTGGTCCGGCACAGAATGCCTCACAGCTCCTCATTGCTGCCCTCAGGAATCAAGGTCAAATGCCGCAACCCAGCACTCAGGGCCTTGCAGCCTTCTCCCACCTGCTATTCCAGCTTTATTTCTCCTTCTTATAAATGTACACCTTGTACTTTGGCTACACTCTTCTCAATTCCTCAACCCTCTGAGCCTTTGTCTACAGAACTCTAGCCACCTGAACAGCCTTCTTTCATCTTTGAATACCGGCTCACCTTTCAAGACCTAGCTTCCCCTGGCTACTCCGTCCGAAGAGTTCTGTCCTCCTTTGAATCACCAGAGCGCTCTACTTGTTGGAGACTGAGACGTGGATGTGTGTGTGCCCTTTCCCAGTGAGCCTCCTCAGCGTGGTTTCCTTAACAGAGCCCAGCCAAAGCCCCACCCCATTCTCACTGGAGAGCGCTGACTGTGAGGGAAGGACTGTTATTACCCTCATTAGGCAAAAACCGAGGCTCAGGGAGGTTGGTCACATGAGCCCATCCAGCTCCTGAATCCACCCTCCCTCCAAAGGACCTCAACACGGCCACAGAGGAGGCAGAGGAAGAAGACAGTAGACGCATAAAGGGATGAGGATCATAAAACAGCTTATAGCCAGTCCTGGAAGGGTCTTAAATCCCAAACTAGGAGATCTGGGTTGTTTTCCCATAGGCAATGAGGAACCAAGAGAAGTCTGATAGGGGAGAGTTTTATAAGAGAGATGTGTGAAGATGAGATCAAAACAGGGAGGAAACGGTGGTGAGGAGGCCAGAAGGCATTCCGTAAACTCTTGGGTGATCACATTTAACATCAATAAAAATGCAAGTCAAAAATAATATGGTTCTAATCAAACTCCCAACTTTCTTACACAGCTGTTTGGAAAAGTACCTATGAGGCCTGTCATTACTACCCCCCAACTTTCTCACTAATGGTCACTTCACCTCCACCCTTTCACGCTGGGCCCCAAGGTCTGACACACCCAGTGTCACCTTCTCAGCTAATATGGACCTTCCTGCAGGGCCACATGACGCCCCACCTGCCACATAAACATTCCCTGTCTATCTCTTTGGGAAGAAAGGCTGGGTGGGCGGGGGCAGAGGAATGACAAACAGGAGGTTAGATGGAGAAGAGACGATGCAAAAGAGCCACGTGCCTTGTCCTCCATCTTGGGAAGGCTGCTTCGAAAAGCAGCAGCAGATTTGCTGTGTGCCCCAGGGAGTGGCCAGAAGTTTGAAAAGACTGCTTTCAGCACACCATAAGGAAAAAATTTCCAATAGTCCAAGTCCACCAAAGACGAAACGGGTGGCCTTGGGAACTTGGGAAGCAGCAACTTCCCCGGAGGGGTGCAGACAGGGACCTTTGGTAGAGAAGGACTAACACCTTGGCCAGGCCCACGCCACATCCCCCATCCCACTCAGGCCAGCGCCTGGCAACACATCACCCTGTGTTATGTGCAACTGTGCCATAACTTGAGTCTCCCAGGCTTCCTCTACAGCTTGGAAGGCAGGACCCCAACTGCTGCCAATGGTCCCTTCCTCACTTTCTGCTCCTGTCCCTGGGCAGCAGTCTGGCGCCCTCTCTTAGATCTGGCAGCCAAGTCTGGTGGTACCAATGCCAAGAAGCAGCAGGGCTCAGAGAATTCAGAAGAAATGGCTGGAAGTGGTTCTTTCTACAGAGCGATGTGCAGCCACCTGCCCCCTGACACTCACACAGGAGAGACCTTCCAATGGGAGAGAGAAACAGAGAGAACAGGCGGAGGGCTGTGAGACAGGCACAGTCTGAGCCCACGGCCGCCTTAAGCAGCCTTCACCTGTGACTGCCTGGCCCTGGTGCCCCCACCCTCAACCAAACAACGGCAGCGCCAGCAGGTCTGAGCCTGCTCAACTGGGGGAACAGGAAATCAATTTCCTGCAGGAGAGCCTGTCCAGGCCACCACCACCACCCTCTCTAGCAATAACAGAAAAGACCTCTTAGGTTTGGGGATTTTTATTTGGAGTCCTCAAAGTGTCTTCCCATTGACAGTCCCACAGGCCCCTCACTACCTCACTGTGGGACAGGCAGGATGAGGACTTTCACTCCCGTCTCACAAAGGCCAAGACTGAGGTTCAACAAGGTAATGTACTGGCCGGTGCCATATGCCCTGTGAACAGAATAACCAGGCCCCAAACCAAGGGCTCTTTCCACGGGATGCCTGATCCCTCTGCCTCCTGGCTCAGGAGATGCATAGGCGGATACTTACTGGTCAGGACTAGGACGGGAGGGGCAGGACAGAATGCACTGCTAACCCCCACATTCTGATTTTTTGCAGAGCCCCAACTCAGGCTTAGGAAAAGTGATAGCACCTCTCTGCTCATCTCCCTACATGCCGTCCTTCACTCCCCAGGAAGCACCGCTCCAGGGACAGACTCTGCCCAGAACCAGCCAGCCTCCCTCCTGGGATACCCTATGCAACCCCTAGGGTCTGGGCACAGGCCCCATACTCTGCAGAGAGCTCCCCAAACCCTAACACGGCCCAGATTTTCAGGCCCTGTCATCCTGCACTCTGGGAGCCCTGGCTCAGTCAACACCACCAGAGAGAGCATGCTTAGCCTGAAGCAAGCCAACGCATTCAAAGGGCAGGGCAGGTCAAACGTGACCGCGCCAAATGCAGAAGGACGACACACAGTTTGCTCTGGAATTTGTTATTTCTCAAATGCCCCATAAAATAAATGGGCCACTGGAAATCATGTTGATTTAGAGATAGGGTTTTTCTGGGGTTGTAATGCTATTTGTTTTAACCAGACTCACACGAATTAAATTTAGACAAACTCAACACTTTTAAATCCACACACATGCACCCGCACACACAAACACACAGAAAACAAACACAAACTAGCATAGAAAGGTCCAGTGAGCAAGGCAACAGAATCACAAGGACTCAGATTTCTGGTAGAGCAGAGGACTCACAAATTCACCAAAAACAAAGCAAGCAGCATTTACAAAAAGTCAAAGAGTAAGGGGAAGTTGAAGAAGTAACCCACTGATTTTTATCAGCAGAGGCCAGTCCTCCTTAGAGTTATTTCCCCCTCACAGCCATAAAGGAAATGAAACAGAATGAAAAAAGTAGCTTGGTTTGAAAAAATTATGTTTAAATCTAATTTTTTGGAAAGCGCATAAGTTCAGTTCCTTTTCAAGGAAACTGTTTTGAAAAAAATCAACACTAACGTGTGATGTTTCACAAAAATTGTTTTTAATTATTGGCACCGGTTCAGTTCAAAGTTCAGCAATATCATTAGCTTTGTTCCAGTTTTCCCTCAACCACAAAAAGCCAGGACTAGCCAAGGCACGTTCTCTCTGCATGAGATGAACAGGTCGGAGTGGGGACGGAGGCCTTGGAACCGCAGCACCTCATCCATAAGATCTGCTCCTTTGCGGACAACATCCAGCGAAGGGAAAGAGCTAACCTGTGAGAGTGTTCTTCACCGACAAGTTAGGCACTGGCCACTTGCCAGTGAAGGGGAACCACTGGTGGGCCAAAGGGAGAAGAGAGAATGGAGGACCCCTGTTTACACAGTTAAATATGTTGGGGAAAATGTTTAACAATCACATTTCTAATCATCAAACCACACTATGACTATTCTTTGGGAATTCATTACTGAAATAAACTCCATGGTGAAACCTTTCGTAAAGGATTCAGTGCCTAATTTTTCTGTTCGGTGTATTAAGGGATTTTCTCAAAGCAATCCTCCCCTTTTCATGTCCTTGACTGCTTTTATTGACATGAAAATCTGTGAAGATGCTTTAAAATAGTTTCCATCTTCGGGGAAGATGAACCAATTTCAAAGTAGGTGTTCCTAGCTTTTAACGCCTAGGTTGAGTGATCTGTGGTGAACGGCCGGCCCCTGAGCAGCCTGTGCACACCAAACCTCAGGGAAGGGGCACATGTGGCACTCACCCTGCACAAGAGCAACGGGCATCGGCACGGAGTGAGCAAATGCACGGTCTGTCCGGTCTTTCTCTCTCCTGGTCCCTTCTGACCACTCCCTGCTTGAACTCTGTGCTCCAGCCATCCTCGAGTTCACTCACTTCTCCAAGGCACGGAGATCTCCTTCAGCTCCAGGCAACTGAGTGTGCTGTTCCCTGAGCCTCAGCTGCTCTTCCAGAGACCATCCCACCCGGCTAGGTCAGCCTGTAGGAACATTTCTCTAAGGTCCTCGGAGCCTCTTGTGTAGAATTTATTTCACAGCCCTGCAACTGGTATTTAATATTCTCTTTTACACGCTAGCCTGTAAGCTGTGTGAAAAACGGGCTGTGTCTGTCATATCTTTGTGTATCGATTCCTCATCACAAACCCTGGCCACTATTAGCTGCTCAATAAAAACGGTAAGTAAATTTAATAAATACCTTTCTAGGCTCAGGTTTTACATTAATGATTGTGTCAAGGACATAGATTGTGGGCTCTGCGTTGGAGATGTCTGATCGCAAACACCCATGTAACTTTCTATCACCTGAAACTGTACCCACTGTCACTAAAAACAAAAAATGAAAATGCAGACAGCCAGAGTCCCATACAAGCGTAAAAATGTCAGCCATGGAAATAAACTTCGTCAGGAATCTTAGAATGAGACATACTTCCTTCACAGCATCTCCTTGTCTGAGGACAGAAGAGTTGCTCTCTCTTTGAAGTTAATTTCCACGGCTACTAAAGACATTCCAATGTTTCTAGCAGAAAATCTACCCCAAGAATCATCCATGCAGGTTGCATGCTAAAAGTTCTAGACTTCTTGTTTCAATTTGTTTTTTATAAAACATGTGTTAAGAGGTATTCTTCAAAAACGTGGGCCCTCTTGTCTGACAGCACTTTCTCTGAATGAACTATATCACTCCATCAAAGGAGCCAAGCCAACATCATCACGTCTTCTCATGACGGGCTTCAAATACTGCTACTTGAGAAACATACCTTGCTGGACTTGTCAGATTCCAGTTTTCAGAGAAAAATAAGGAAAATGTGTTCCTGAAGTCTGACTGGGGAGGATGGCAGAAACATTAAAAATAAACATGTTTAGGGCCGACCCTGAGGCCAAGTGATTGAGTTCATGCACTCCGCTTCGGTGGCCCAGGGTTTCGCCGGTTCAGATCCTGGGCGTGGACATGGCACCACTCATCAAGCCATGCTGAGGCGGCATCCCCCATGCCACAACTAGAATGATCCACAACTAAAAATACACAACTATGTACCAGGGGGCTTTGGGAAGAAAAAGGAAAAATAAAATCTTTAAAAAATAAATAAATAAATAAACATGTTTGAAGGTACCAGCATCCCCAGGGCATGCCCTGCTTATGCACCAACACAGTGTGCTGTGTGAAGGGCCTGGATAAACTGCCTGCAATGGACAGACAGCTGGATCCACCTATTCAAACGCCTGCTGCAGGCAGGGTCTGACTGCAGATGAGCAACGCTGGCCTCGGGAAGAAGCTGGAACTGAGCCCACCTGTTGGGCTGTCCCCAAAGCAGCAATACCTACAGGAATTTCAGCTCAAATCCTGCTCCCTGGCCATGTCAAAGGCAAACCACCCGGGGGGAGGCCCTGAGAGGAGACGGGGTCTCTCCTCCCCAGGGGGAGCTCCTCCTCCAAGGACAGGATGGGTAGGAAGTGCCCCTTCGGAACCATCAGACTTAGCTGAGAACAGGGGGACGGACATCACATTACAGGAGAGATTCAGGGATTCAGAGAGATCTGCCCCTCAGTAACAGGATCCAAAAGGACCACTTGAGCTAGAATGACCCTTATTCACATGCAGTTTTAAGAGGAAAAGAGAAACCAATTTCTTTGAAGCCTTCATATTCCACTATTCCACTTTGCTTTGAGTAATTAATTTTGGGAAGAGAAAGAAACAGACAAAGCATGAAGAACAGAACGGTCCAGGAGGTCTCAGCACAGACCCAGTCAGAATAGATGGGACCCCACAGGGAGTTCCCCCTCACCAGACACGGAAAGAACTTCCAGCTGATGAGAAAAGCAGCCTGGGGTCTGGAGACAAGCAGATCTAGATTTAATTCCTAGCTTACTAGGAATTCCTTACTGACTAATTATGTGACTTTGAGAAAAACGATAAACCTCTCTGAGCTTTGCTATCATCATCTGTAAAACCGAAGCAAAAAACACTTCACAAAAGTAGTAAAGAAGATTGAATGAAATAAACTATAAAGCCCCTGGCCCAGTGCCTGGCATCTATCTTAGCTGCTACATTAACGACAATAATAAGCGATGAAGAATCATTCTCTCACACTATCCATACTGCAGAGTTGACAATCAAATCTACAGATCTCTCCTCATCTGAGAGACACCGGCCCACAACTATCTTCCACGTGGACTCCGTCACTTCCATCTCCACCACCGTACCCCAGCCCAGACTCCCATCACCTCACACCCAGCCCAGTGCCACAGCCCCCAAGCCCACGGCTCTCCTTACTCCACCCCCCCTGCAAGGCACCAGCTTTACCTTCCAGGCCCAGCTGTCCTCAATCACCTTATTGTCCAAACACCTTAACAGCTCCCATAAATTAAAGAAAAAAGTCCTGCCTCTTCACTGGGCATTCCCAACTACGTATCCATGCTTCTGCCCCACTGCTCACCAGCCAGCACAGAGCACCCTGGCAGCCTCACTGGCTCCTGATGTGGGTGATGCACCAGGTCCTGCTGTCCTCACCATTTGTCAGGATCTGAAACATGCCCCTCCTTTCTTTCCACTTTTTCCGTTTTTTTTGGTGAGCAAGATTGGCCCTGAGCTAACATCCATTGCCAATCTTCCTCTTTTTGCTTGAGGAAGATTGTTGCTGAGCTAACATCTGTGCCAGTCTTCCTCTATTATGTATGTGGGATGCCATCACAACATGGCTTGATGAGTGGTATGTAGGTCTGTGCCCAGGATCTGAACCCACAAACCCTGGGCCGACAAAGCGGAGCACACTTAACCACTTAGAACTTAACCACTAGGCCATTGGGCCAGCCCATGCCCTCCTTTCTTTATATCCTTACAGATGCCCTTCCCTCAACACCCAACCTGAGTCTGGCTTCCTCAGGAGTGCCCACTCTAACTAAACCCTTCATTGTGCTCCTAGGGCACATTGCTAGGTTCAGATGGTGCTAAAATATACTTGACTGAGAGCCAAAGAGGGAGAGGGTGCAGGGGCTGGTATCATGCAGAGCCCTGGAGTCCCTTGGCACGCCTCTGTAAGCGTGTTCATACGCAATAGCAAATGATTCAAGGACAGGTGGGCCTCTGGGAACGGCACCCCTCTGGCAGGCGGTGTGCATTGCCCACTGAATTAGAATCCTTCAGATGCAGCGCCAGCCTCCCAGACTCAGAAGCTGAAAAGCCCCAAATGCTTGGAGGCTCCAAAGGTGCCAGTAGATAACTGAAACCAAGATTTATTTTAAAGCAGAATTTCAAGGGCATGATCTAGTTCTGAGTGGATTAATATTTTATCCCTGAATCCAACCAAACTCTTAACGACAATCAGACTTAGGGAAATTAGGCTCGTGCTTCAAGTGCCACTCCAGGATCTGAAAAGATGTGGGGCCCTGGAGAGAAGAGCTGGCAAGTTAATGTTCAGACTGCAAATAAGAAGGCTTTTCAAACTCTCAGAAACAATCTCCTAGAAGGAGACGACAACCTGGCTAACGTTGAGCACTCCTCACATTTGGAAAGGTCTCTTCGGTTGACAAAATCTCCTCCCCTCCATTTCTCTCCTTGGTTCTTACAACAGCTCTGCAATTACATGGCAAACAGGGCCGTCCAACTTTAGGAGTGAGAAAACCTTGAGTTGGAGAAATGAAGCGTATTGACAAAAGCCACGTCTCTAGGAAGGACGGAACCAAGACAAGCGCCAGGACTCTGACCTCTCACCTAGAGCTCTTCCCACTACAACACGTAGAAACCAATAACCACAGCAACCAGCCATCCCTGCAGCCAAGGGAGCCACCGCAAGCCAAGCAGCACTCAGAGATCCGAGGCACAGCACTGCCACAACCCTTGGCTGGGCTACCCACATCTGCTGGAATAACCAGCACCCCAGGCTGCCTCTGCGGAGACTGAAGCTTCCAGCACACACCACAGGCTGTGTGAGCCAAACCACAATGGTTGGACCACATTGCCCTAGACCAAGTGAGCCAGGCTCTCTGTTAGCCAAGGACCCTCCCCTATCAGAAGACCTTGCTACCCGCAAGCCTCTCCTCTCTTTGTGGATGCCTCCAGCCACTGCCCAAAGTACGAGGCTCATGTCCAACGCCCAATTCCCACATTCCTCTGAACTTCCTCAGCTTCCCCTCATTCTGCAACCCTTCCCTGTGCCCTCTGGAATTGCTGCTCAGAGAGCATGTTCTCCTGTTCTCTCAACCTCATCAAAGGGTCCCCATTCTCCAGGCTGTAATGGAAACCTGGGTCACCTGTAAGCTTACTGCTTTGCTGCCCACCCACTGCAGGGTCTCAAAGTGGAGCTGATGCCCTCTTTGCTTTTCTGTTCCCCTTCACATGATGACCAATACTCCCTCATCCTGCCATAAAAATCAAACAAAAAAAAACCCCCTGCTCCTTTGAGGATAGTCCCAGTGGGCTGGGTGACCTCCCCTTCCTCTGTGCTGTCTTCTCCTAACCTCCTGAACTGAGACTCTGACTCCTCCCAGCCTCCTTCCACCACCATCCTGGGGGACTCCAGGAGCCCTTGGTTGACTCTGCCAACCCCCACCTTTTCAATTCACCTCCAATGACCATTTCCGCCATGCCACCTCAACCACCCAATCCCACTGTCAGACCCTCAATTTTTATCATCTCTAACCATGAAATCAAGCTTTTTGCTCTTTGACCACAACCTCCTCTCATATCAGCTGACTTGTTTAACTACTCCCAATATAAACATTTTAAACCTCTTTGGAATGTCAGTCCAAAGACTCCTGCATTTTCTCCCAATCTGTTAGGCCTCTCCATCCCTCTTAACCTACCTTAGACTTCAGGATCCATCAGAGATGTTCTTGCTGCTACCCTAAACTCTCTTTCATCTTTTTACTATACACAGATAGCAGAACTCTTGCCCTAGATAAGCTCAAACACTATCTTTTCTCCATGCCTGGATCAGAGCAGCCAAGTATGGCTATAGAAAGACATACAGTGGGATACACTGACATCAACACGCATTCATCATCACCAGCTTCGAATAGGACATCGATGCTACCTGTCGTCCACTCACTCCCTAACTCCCCGCAATGACTATGCTGAGCCTTCTCCACTCTCTTTGGACACACGACTCTGTCACCTACCCTTTTACCCTCAGCACTTAACCCTGCCTCCTGCTTCAGAGAAACCAGGAATCAGGCAGGAATCCTTCCAGCTTCTTACTACCAAACCAAACTTATACCTGCCTTTCTTCTCTTTTCCAAAAAAAGTGCATCTTTTCTTATTCAACTTGTTGTCTGACATGGTAATAAATTGAGTGTTCCAATCCATGAACACCATATATCCTTCCATTTCTGTAAGTCTAATTTCTTTCAGCAAAGTTTTGTGTAGAAGAGGTCTTGTACATCTTTCATTAGATTTATTCCTAGGATCTTGATTTTTGAGGCCTTTTTTTGGGTATCTTCCGCTTTTCTGCTTGACATTTTGAACATATCGAATATAATTATAATGATTCTTTTTATGTCCTTTTCCTGCTAATTCTAACATCTGTGTGAGTTCTGGATTGGTTTCAACTGATTGATTAAATCTCATTACGGGTCATGTTTTTCTGCTTCTTTGAATGCCTAGTAACTTTTGATTGACTCCCAGACATTGTAAGTTTCATCTTGTTGGGTGCTACATATTTCTCTATTCCTATATATATTCTAGTGCTTTGTTCTGGGATGCAGTAAAGTAACTTGGATCAAACTGTTCGACCCTCTCAGGTCTTGCTTTAATGATCTGTTAGGTCAGTCTGGAGCACCGCTCAGTCTAGGGCTAACAATTCCTCACTACTAAGGAAAATCCTTTCTGGGTACTCTACCCAATGTCCCGTGAACTGAGTTTTTCCAGTCTGGCTGATGGGAACAGACAACATCCTGACCCTATGTGAGCAGTGAATACTGTCCTTTCTAATCCATTCAAATGTTCTTTCCCCAGCCTTGGGTAGTTTCCTCACACATTTGCTGAGAGGGACTCTGCTGAATACTTAAGGGGGACCTTCTACTGACCTCTAGAGTTCTCCTTCTATGAAATTCTCTGCACTCCAGTACTCTGTGCTGCATACTTTAGCCACCTTAGTTTCTGCAGAATCTTAGCTTCGTCTTCTCAACTCAGGGAGACTGTAGGGCTCTGCCTGGGTTCCCCTGCCTCATGCCATGGCTCAGGAACTCTCTCAAACCAGTAAGCTGGGACAACCATGGAGCTTATTTGGTTTATTTCTTGTTTCTCAGGAATCACTGTCCTTCATTGTCTCACGTCCAGTCTTGAAAACCACTGTTTTACATATGTTGTCTGTTTTTGGCTTTACTGTGGTTGTTTCAGGTGGGAAGGTAAATCTGGTATCTGTTACTCATCTTGACCAGAGGCAGAAGTCTCTTTTAATTCTATTTTAGTGGTATTTTAAATCAATTTTATCGAGCTACAAATCATGAACAATAAGATGCACATGGTTTAAGTTTATGGTTTGGCTAATGTTGACACCATGGACACAACATCCCAATCAAGATATAGAACATTTATAACACCTCCCAGAAAGTTCTCTCATCCCCTTTCCCAGTTGACTCTTCCTCCTCCCACCCAAGGAAATCAACGACCTGATTTCTGTATTACAGATAAATTTTGCTTCTTTCAGAACTTCACCATATGTTCTCTTTTGTACCTGGCTTCTTTCCCCTAGCAAATTGCCTTTGAGCCCCATTGATAATGTTATATTAGTACTTCATTCCTTTTTACTGCTGAACAGTATTCCAAAGTCTAGAATACACCACAATTCGCTTATTTATTTACCTGTTGATAGACCTTAGGGGTTTTCCATTTTGGAGCTACCATGAACAAAGCTCCATGAATGTTCCTGTACAAGTCATTTTGTGGACAGAGGTTTTTATTTCTCTTGGGTAAATACCTAGAATTGAACTGCTGAGCCACATGGTAAGTATGCGTTTAACTTTGAGAAACTGACACACTTTTCCCAAGTGGTTGTACCATTTCACGTTTCTATGAGCAATGTATGAGCGTATCAGTTGCTCTCGACTCTTACCAACACTTGATACCGTCAGTCTTTTCGGTTTTAGCTATTTTACTACACATGTAGTAGAATCTCATTGCAGTTTTAACTTGCACTTCCCAGATGACTAAAGATATTGAACATCTTTACATGTACATTGGCTATTTGTATATATTTTCTTGTCAAGTATCTGTTTAAGACTTCTGCCAATTTTTGTTGGGTTATGTCATTATTTGCTAAAACTTCTTTGTATATTCTAGACACAAACCCTTTGACAAATATATATATTGTAAATACATTCTCCCATTGTGTGGTTTCCCTTTCAATTTTTTATTTCTGAAGCACAGAAATAATTTTTATTTTTAGTTTTTCTTTTTTTGAGGAAGATTAGCCCTGAGCGAACATCTGCTGCCAACCCTCCTCTCTTTGCTGAGGAAGACTGGTCCTCAGCTAACATCCGTGCCCATCTTCCTCTACTTTATATGTGGGACACCTACCACAGCATGGCTTGCCAAGCGGTGCCATGTCCATACCCAGGATCTGAACCTGCGAACCCCAGACCACGGAAGCAGAACATGCGAGCTTAACTGCTGCACCACCAGGCCGGCCCTATTTTTAGCTTTTTAATTAGATCTGTGATCTATTTCAAGTCAGTGTTTGTGTCTAGTGTGACCTAAGGATCAAAGTTCATTTTTTTTGCAGACAGATATCCAGTTTTTACAGCATTTTACTGAAAAGATTATCCTTTTTCCACTGGATTATTTAGCACCTTTGTCAAAAAACAATTGATCATATATATGTATTTCTGGACTTTCTATTCCATTCAATTGTTCTGTATATCTATCTTTATGCCAAAATGACGCTGTATTTACTTCACTTTATGATAAGTTTTGAGCTCAGATAATGTAAGTCCTCCAACTTTGTTCTTTGTCACAACTGTTTTAGTTATTATAGGTCCTTTGCAATAAAAATATTAGAATCCCCAGTTTCTAAAAAAACGGCTATTAAGATTTATAAACTGGACATCACTGAACATAGATAAATTTGAAGAATGCATAAATAAATTTGACATCTTAACGATACTGAGTCTTCTAACCCATGATCATGGAACATCATCATTTATTTAGATCAATTTTAATTTTACTAATCAGTGCTATGCAGTTTTCAGTGTAGAGGTCATCCATATCTTTTCTTATCTTTATTCCTATGTATTTTAATTTATGCTATTGTAAATGATATCTTCTCAGGTTTTATTTTCCACATGCTTACAGTTTGTATATAGGAATAAAACTGATTTTTGTATAGTGATCTTCTATCCTATGACCTTGCTATATGCACTTACTAATTCTAGGAGATTTTTTGGTCTATTCATTAGAACTTTCCATGTAAACAATCATGTTTTCTGAGAATAGAAACAGTTTTTGCTTTCTTTCTAATCTTTCTGCCTTTTATTATTTTTTTTCTTACCTTAATGTACTGGCTGGTACCTCCAGTGTAACGTTGAATAAAAAGGGTGAGAAAGAAATGATTATCTTGTTCCTAATCTTAGGAATAAAGTATTCAGTCTTTCATCATTAAGTACGATGTCAGTTATAGCTTTTTTTGTAGATGACCTTTTTCAGGTTGAGGAAATTCCCACATATTCCTAGTTTGCTAGGTTTTTATCATGAATGGTTATAGAATATTGTCAGTGGCATTTTCTGCATTTATTGAGATGATCATATGACTTTTATCCTTGATTCTGTTAATACGGTAAATTACACTGTTTGATTTTCCAATGGTGAATCAACCTTGTAGTTCTAGTATAACCCCACTTGGCCATGAAGTATTATTCCTTTAATATTGCTAGATTCAATTTGCTAATATTTGAGAATTTTTGCATCTCTATTAATGAAGGATATTGTTCTTTTCTTATTATGTCTGTTAAGTTTCGCTATTATAAAATGAGTTTGGGAATGTCCCCTCCTCCTCTATTATCTGAAAGAGCTTTTTCTAGAAATGGTCTTCTTTCTTTCTAAATTGTTTGACAGAATTCACTTTTGACATCATCTAGGCCTCCAGTATTCTTGGAAAGTTTGTGATTCTGAATTCCATTTAAAAAGCAAATTAGGGCTTTTCAGTCTTTTATTTCTTCTTGAGTCAGTTCTGATAAGCTGTGTTTTTCAAGGAATTTGCCCATTTCTAAGTTACTGAACTTACTGTCATAAAATTGTTTAGCCTACTCTCTTATCATTTTAGTATCTGTAATTACTGTGACGTCCCTTCTTTCATTTCTAATACTGATAATTTATCACTTGCTCTTTTTTCTTTTTTGATTAGTCTTGCTAGGGATTTTATTGAGCTTGTCCACTTTCTTCTTTGTTAACTTTATTCTTTGTGTTTTCTATTTTATTGACTTCTGTCCTTCATTACTTTTTTTCTACTTTCCTTGCATCTAATTTGCTCTTCTTTTTCCAGATCCTTAGATGGAAATGTAGATCACTGAATTTAAACCTTTCTTCTTCACTAACGTAGGTATTTAAAGCTACAAATTTCCCTCCAAGCACTGCTTTAGGTGGATAACACAAATTCCAAGATAACCTATTTTCATTATCATTCCGTTTAAAATATTTTCTAATTTTAATTGTAATATTTTTCTCTGAAGTGTAAATTATTTAGAGATGTGTTATTTAATTTTCAAATATTTGGAGAACTTTCTAGACAGCTCATTGTCACTGATTTCTATTTTAAATCTATTGCTGTTAGAAAAAACATACTTTGTAAAATTTCAATCTTTTGAGATTGAGATTTCTTTCTTTCTTTTTTTTTTTTTTTTCAGACCAGATGTGGTCTACCTTGGTGAATATTCTATGTGCCCTTGAACAGGATGTGTCTTCTTCAGTTATTGGATGTAGTGTTCTATAAATATCAATCAGGTCAACGTGGTTGATAGTGTTTAGATATCACCTATAGTATTTTTTATCTCCTTGCTCTATCAATTATGGAAAGAGGATTATAAAAATTGCATCTATGTTTGTGGAGTTATTGATTTCTCCACTTAATTTTGACAGCTTTTCCATCATGTATTTTAAAGCTTACCCAGGACAAACACATTTAGAATCATGGTGTCTTCTTGATGAATTGACCCTTTTATGACTGAAATGTCTCTGTATCTGAAATCTCTTTATCTCTGGAAATACTCCTTATTGAAGTCTATTTGCATAGTTGGTTTTAAGATAGTTACCCCATTCTTTTATTTTTCATCTGTCTTTATATTTATAGTATTTTGCATTTTTATTCATTATAACAATTTCCGTCTTTCATTTAAAATGTGGTATCCATTTTCATTTAATGCAATTATTGATATGATTGGGTTTATGTCTACCATTTTGCTATTGGCTTTTTGTTTATTCCATGTTCCTTTTTCCTTTCCTGCCTTACTTTGATAATTAAGTATTAGTGCTATTTAGGATTCCATTTTACCTCTTCTTTTTGCTTTTAAGATACCACTGTTTTATTTTTTAAACCACTGCACTAGAGATTATCATATGCATCCTTAATTTATTACAGTCTACCATGAATTCTTATTACATTATTTCACATATAATGTGAATTTTACAATAGTAAAGTTCCATTTAGCTCCCTTCTATCTTTTGTGCTTGCCATATAGTTTACTTTTACATGTTATAGTCCCTATAATACTATATTATTTTTACTTTAAATGATTATCTTTTAAAGAAATTTAGAAATTAGGAAAAATCTATTTTTGCCTTCATGTTTACCATTTTTGACAGTCCTTACATTTTAAATGCATAAATTTTCATCTGGCATTATTTTCTTTAGCCTGAAGAAGTTCCTTTAACACTTCCTGTTAACCAATCCTCTTGGCTTTTGTTTGTCTAAAAATTTCTTTACTTTATCTTACTTTTTAAAGAGCATTTTTGCCAAATACTGAATTCTAGTTTTGTCCTTTCAGCTCTTTAAAAATGCCATTCCATTGTCCTATGGCTTGCACTATTTCTGAAAATAAGTCAGTGAACAGTCTTACTATTTTCTCCTAGTATGTAATTGCCTTTTCCCCTTTGGTTTCTTGTAAAATGTTCTGTTTTATTTTCAGTAACTTAACAAATTGTGCCTAGGTGCACTTCTTTTTGTGTTTATATTGCTTGGGGTTTGTCATGCTTCCCAGATTTGCGGACATATAGTTTTAATAAAATCTGCAACATTTTCAGCTATTATTTCTTTAAACATTTTTTTCTACCTCAATTTCTCTTTCTTCTACTTCTGGGACTCCAATTTCACATATATCAGAACTGCTTATTATTGTCCTAGAGATCATGAAGTCCTTACTGACATTTTTTCCCGTTGCTGTCCAATCTATTGTTTATTTCAGATAATTTTGTTTCTATTTCTCTATTGAGATTTACCATCTGTTCCTTTATTGTGTCTATCTTTTCCTTGAATTACTTCAACAGGTTTATAGCAGCAATTTCAAAGTCTTTGCTAATGGCAACACTGCTGTCATCTCTCAATTTATTTCCACTAACTTCTCCCTCCTTGATTATTTAATGTCCCATAATTTTTAATGATGTGGGGAAACATCTGGGGAAATCTGGATTGTGGTATTTCCTCTAATGGGTGTTGACTCTTTGGGGGCAGGTGTTTAATTAATTGGCCACTTGGCCTGACCTTTTTGAAGCTTGTCTATAAGATTTGTTAGGGCAGGTCTAGAGTAGCTCTTACTCCAAGACTATAACAGCCCCACCTCTGATGTCTGGCTCTTCTGAGGTCTCAGCTGAATGTCCAATGTATTCATCAGTGTCAATCCACTCCAGCTGGTCAGAACCTCTCCCTTTCCCAATACTGAGATTTCCAGCAGCTCACAGCTTTCTGGTAGCTATTCTCTACCATGTATCAAGAAGTCTCACCTGGCACATACGATCCAAGATTTCAGAGAAACCCTATTCAGATTTCTGTAGTCCCTTTTCTTTTTACCTCCCTCTGGTACTCTGTCCTGAAAATTCCAGCTGTCTCAGCAGCCTGACCTCCACTATCTGTCTTGTTAGCAATAGAATGTCATCTTCTGCTGGGCTCTGCCTCCCTGTGCTACAATTCTAAAAGTGTCTCTGGGCAGAAAGCCAGGACAATTGTGAGGATTACTTCACGTGTTTCCCTTCTCTTCAGGATCCCAATCCCGTGCTGCCCATTTCCAGCTTCTAGAAAAAAAGTGCCTCACATATTTTGGCCAGTTTTATAATTATTTATGGTGAAAGGTCCACTCCAGCACTGTTACTATGTTGTGGCTGGAAGAGGATTACAATAGCCTTAAATTAGTCTCCTATATCCAGTCTTTTATCCATTCAGTCCATTCATATTATTGTAGCCAGAGTGACTTTTATATGCAGATTTTTCCAAATTTTATTAAGAAAAATTTCAAATATTCATAACAGTAGAAAGAATTATACAGTGAACACCCATACACTATCACTTCTTCCTTAAAACTCATCAGTGGGTTCCCGTATCCTTCAGCTAATGACCAAAATCTGTGACATGGTCTATCTAGAAGGACCTTTGTGATCTGAGCTCTGCTGATCAGTCTCCTTCTCTTTTCCACTCTCCTTTCCCAGCCCCTCAGGTTCCTGCCAACCTGGCTTTGTTCAGTTCTTTCTATGTCCTCTGCTCCTTCCTATTGTAGCACCTTCGCAAGACTTTTTCCTTTGATTGGATCACTCTCCACCAACCTCTTCTGCCATCTTGTCTAGACATGATGGCTATTCATTCCCTTCACTTCCTCCCTCATGCTTCCCCTCACCTCTTAGAGATCAGTTATGCCCATTAAACACTCTTACAGCACCATGTACCTTTGTTTCCAAGAAGTTATAAAAGTTTATAAATTTTTGTGTTCCTTCATGAAGACAAGAACTCTGGTGTGCCCCACCAATGTAATTCCAGTACCTAGGAAGGTGCTTGGCAAGTTCTCTACTACTATGTAGGCACTCAAAAGATATTCATTGAATGGATGAATTAAAGTAATTTTTTTCTTAAGAAGTCTGAGAAAGAGAAAAAAGTATCTAGCAAGATTTTTCTGCTTACTAGTCTGTTATGTTGAATGCAACCAGGTCGTACAGGGTCAGCCCTAAATACTGCCTCCAGGTCAAGCATAGCTGTCCTAGCCCAGATTGCTGAGGAACAAAGTCATTCAGAAAGATCTCCAAAGACAGGAAATACACAATTTTTCAGCGCTCTTCTAGATAGCCAACCGAAATTCTCCTAACACTGTGGACCCATATCGTCATCTGACTCTCAGAGCTACAGCTCTGAATCTCAAGAGCTTCGTTTCAGAGAAAATATTTGTTTAATGATATATCTAAGGGTTTAGAAGCAGACAGTGCCCAGCAACTCATTCTGTGTCGGTCTCCATGTGCTCTCATCTCACACACCAGGGCAATAAAGATGGCTCTCCTGTGCTGTGTGGGATCTGTGAAGGCTGTCTCATATGAGGAGGAAGACACTCATGCCTTGGGTGCACACATTTGCTGAAATATTAAAATGAAACACCAGGAAAGGAACAACTTCTGAACTCTAATAAAGAAGAGTTCCCTGTACTATGGACATATTGGTCTGCCCGGCTATACCAATATTTGATATCTATAGGCAATTTTACCAGCCTATAAAAGAATATTACCTAGAAGAAGAAAAAAGGACTCGCATAAGGTTGACAGTAGCATCTTAGAGGCAATCGTCAATACATGTCTCACAGGAAGTCAAATTATTAAATTCATAAACATCCCTTTCGTTGTACAAGTGACAGCAATTGTTAATGCCACCAACTGAACAGGGAATACAGGAAAATAATGGCTTTAATTTCAACCATTGAGGTACCAGTGGCTTTATGAAGAGCTGGGTCTGTGCATGAAAGCACTGTAATGAATTCTCTTCCCCCAGGATTCGGGATCAACAGACTCAACCGCCTACCCTGCAGCACCGATGCCCTCATCTACCCCTCCCCTTCTGAAGTGCACATCGACAAACCAGAGCACAGTGGAGAGAAGGCTGCTGACAGAGCAGCTGCTTTGTACAGAGCTCCCCACAGGCAAAGTGGGCACCCAGGAGGACACATGTGGCCAGAGGTGCCTCCTGGGTCCTCAGAGGTCTTTGCTATGCATTACAAAAAAGAACTTGGTCAGGAACAGATGATAGCCACAGCTGACATGTGAGAGAGCTCTACTGAATCTGTTGCTACTGCCTGGCTGCTGTCCACTGCTGTTGCCAGGGAAACAGATGTCAGCTTGATGGAAACAAGGATCAGCGAAAACTTTCACTTACCTCGTTTCCACTGATCCCAACAGCCATTTCTATGGAAACAGTAGCTGCAAGCCAGCGGCAGAGAGGTTACCACTCACTTGTTAATGTCAGGTGTGGCTACCAGCCTGTGCACTTCAGGTACCTTGGTACCAACAGCATCAGGATCCAGCTGTCAGCTACCTCCGACAGCCTTTTAACTCTGCAACAAGAAAGTTCAGTGTTTAAAAAGTATATATAAATGTTGAGCGTGGTTCTTTACTAGAAAAAGGAAATTTAGCCTTCTTCCATTTAAAGCTGAAGCAGGGCTTAATTTCTCGTTCTACCAAAGCCAAACCAGCTAAGTTACTAAAGGACCACGGACCTCTCCCTCAGCATTCAACCTTACTCAAAATATTACTTCCAAGTTCAAGAAGAGAGACATCCAACTGTGTGGACACATCTTTCACATTATTAGCCTAGTCACACCAAAGGCAAATGGAGCTCAATGTGGGGAAGTATTTTGCTACAAGTGATCATTAAGAGTGTCTTTGTCTGGAATTCTGGCAGCCTGATCATCACTAATTACACATAGGAAAATCTTTTTTTTTTATTGTAAGAACTACCAACAAAGAACCCTTCACTGTCCCTCTGGTTTTAGACTAGACCTCTATATGCCTTCTTGATCTGTTGGTCAAGATATGGAGTTAACTCACTAACTCAGCGCAATTTTATCAGGCAATATGGTGGTAACCACTCATACTGATACCCTGGTTAGCTCATCACCTAACAAGACCCCTTTCAATTCTGTAAGCAATTCAACTACTCATGCAGCTATCTCAGAGGGATATGTACAGGAAGAAATTCTTTTGTTCATTTTTCTATCAGCAGATGCTGGTAAAGTGTTGAATGAGAGCAAAATCTAATCCCAGTCATGAATAACTTATAAGAATGCCTATTCCCGGAGCATATGTCTCCACTTAGAAAATATTCACAAGTGATACAACCACCATCTCCCTGGTATGTTTTGCCTCCTGAGCCAACATGCAAGGGGAGGAAATCAGAGGCAATCTTGGGTTTACCATGGCTCATCATGGTGTGAACTTAAATGGACGAGGGTGCAAATTACAATGCCCTAAACCTGATCCTACTCTGTAAAATTCTGATATCATACGGTCTACAGTGCCAGCACTACCACCACCTGCCTTCACCATTCTCTCTATCCAGCAGGTACACAAAGAAAGTAGCCATGCCTTTGTCCAGCCCCTGGGACTGGATATAACTAGAAGAGGGTACAAGAAGGCCCCAACAGTGCGATTCAGAGGATCCACTGGTTTGAAAATGGCCTTTGTTTTTCTGTAAAGCTTCACCTCATCCATGTTCCCTCACAACTTCTAAAGTTAAAATAAACAGACCTCTAGTAACATAAAATTGGATTAATGATTTACGAAGATACCTGTGACGTGGTAGATCTGGAACTCATTGGGGCACAAAGAACACAAATTAATTTAGACCTGAATGATCTTGAATTTATAGACATGGGCTGGGTTTAAATTCAATCTTATGCCATAAAATCTGGCTTTCAAAGAACATTTATCTTCTAACAACATACAAATTCTGCTTGAGAAAGTGTTTCAAATATTTGTCATAAGATACTGGCAAAATCAAAGCTTTTAATTCATAGACAAATTATAAATGATCTTAATCTATTCTGTAAAGGACCCCCAGGAAGTGGTTTATGTAGTAATATCCTTTAGTAATCACTGACTTATGCCATTATCTATATAAATGTATATTTAATAAAACATTTTAAAATACCACATAACTTAGACTTTTCACTAATCCAGGCCTATCTTGGCCAATTATTATTAATTAGTTAAAAAAGACTGAGTTGATTTGGTGAAACAAGACTCACCTGGTGGGCTCTGGGGGGCATCCTGGTGAGAGGAGGGACCTCTCCGGAGACTGAGACATTGGTGGGGGCCATTGTTCTGAGCAGGTCCAGGTGTGCTGACACAAACTCCCACCTCCCCCACCCCCGCACTGGTGGTGGGTGCCATTAAGGTTCATCCCTCGGACTGTTAGCCCAGGGGTCTGCCATGCCCACTAGAGCACAGATTTAATCTAGTTCAGCCAGGGCAGGCAACCAGCCCTAGAGACTGGCCCCACCTAACAGCAAGCCCTCAGGCTACTTTTCAGCCTGCATTGACTGGGTGCCTTGATCCTCTAAAGGCAGGCAAGGGTGTCTGCCTCTGTGGGGCAGGGCCTGTGTGAGGACCAGGCGAACTGTGGGAGGCATTGGTGGAGAGGTGGGGGCCTCTGCAGTGTGGTGTCAAGGTACGCTCCAAGGGGTTGAGAAGTGTGCATGGACCAGGACTGTGTTGATGGTGTATGTGGTCCTCTGGGGGGTGAGGCTAATCAGCAGCAGAAGACCTGTGCTTCACAAACAGCCATAAAAAGGATCAGCCCCACCTTCCAAAGCATGAAACAATTGAGTGCCCCAGTGCCAAAGGCCAGCCCCACTCAGCTGTGCTCCTAAGAGAACTGACAACAGCCTTGCAGGCCTGAGGCCTATCACAACTGTAAGCCCTTGAGCCTAGCAACCAGCTACACTGGGTACCAACCCAATTAAGAGAAAAACTGCAATAGGAGTCTGCTGATAGACTTTGTAGCCAACAGTGCTGAGGTTCCCCAAACTGGATTTACAAACAGCTGGCCAGGGAAGGAAAGACTAGACTCTGGGTACCTGCAGTGGGAGCAACCCTGCCACAGCAGAAGGACACAAGTAGCCCGCAAAGGGGTCACTCCTGGATCTTCTGGACTGGTGACAAGAGGGAAGCACACTGCTGCGCCTCATAAGGCATCTCATACATAAGGCCACTTCTCCAAGATCGGGAGACATAGCCAACTCACCTAATACAGAGAAACAAGCACAGAGAAAGAGGCATAATGAGGAGACAAAGGAATACTTTCCAAGCAAGGGAACAGTACAAAACCCCAGAAAAAGGACTAAATGAAACAGAAACAAGTGACCTACTTGACAAAGAGTTCAAACAAAATATCATGAGGATGCTCACAGATATGGGGAGAAGACTGGATGAACACAGTGAGCACATCAGCAAAGAACTGGAAGAGATTAAAAAAACCAATCAGAAATGAAGAATACAATATTGGAAATGAGAAATTCACTAGAGGTACTCAATAGCAGAGTAGAGGAGGCAGAAGAATGGATCAGCGAGCTAGAGGAAAGACTAGAGGACATCACCCAAGCAGAACAGAAAAGAGAAAAAAGAATTAGACAGAATGAGAACAGTCTAAGGGAACCCTGGGACAATATCAAGCGTGCTAACATTTGGATTATAGGTGTTCCAGAAGGAGAAGAGAGAGACAAAGGGGCAGAAAATTTATTTGTAGAAATAATAGATGAAAATTTTCCTAACCTGAGGAAGCAAACAGACATCCAAGTTCAGGAAGCACAGAGAGCTCCAAACAAGATAAGGCCAAAGAGGTCCACACCAAGACATATTGTAATTAAAATGTCCAAAATTAAAGACAAAGAGAGAATCCTAAAAGCAGCAAGAGAAAGGCCACAAGTGACATATAAAGGGAAGCCCATCAGGCTATCAGCGGACTTACCCTATATGTGAGACCCTATAGGCGAGAAGAGAACAGCATAACAGATTTAAAGTGCTAAAAGGAAAAAACCTACAGCCAAGAATACTCTAGCCATCAAGGTCATCATTCAGAATGGAAGGAGAGATAAAGAGCTTCCTGGACAAGCAAAAATTAAAGGAGTTTATCACCAAGAAACCAATTGTTCAAGAAATGGTGAAGGGACTTATTTAAGTGGGAAAGCAATGACCACAAATAGAGATAAAAAAAAATTATCAAAACAACAACAACAAAAAAAAAACCCAGGCAATAAAATCACTTGTAAGGTAAAAATACAGTAAAGGTAACAGATCAACTACCTGTGAAGATAATATGTAGGTTAAAAGACAAATGTACTAAAATCACCTATTTCAACAATAAAAGGGTAATGGATAGACACACACTAAACAAGAGACTATATATGATTTGAAAAACATATAATGTGGGAGGAGGGGAGTGAAAAAGTAGAGCTCTTAGACAGAGGTCAAGCTAAAGAGTCTATCAACTCAATATAGACTGTTATATACATAGAATATTAAATAGGATCCTCATGGTAATCACAAATCAGAAACCTATAACAAGTAAGTAAAAAAGTAAGACAAAAGAAATAAAAATTATTACTAAAGACAGCCATCAAACCACAAGGGAAGAGAGCAAGAGAAAAAGAAAGGAAAAGAGAAGAACTACTGAAACACCTAGAAAAAAACGGGACAAAATGGCAAATGCATATTTATCAATAGCTACTTTAAATGTCAATGGACTAAATGCTCCAATCCAATGCCATAGGGTGGCCAATTGGATAAAAAAACAAGACCCAAGTATATGCTGCATACAAGAGACACACTTCAGTCCTAAAGACACTCACAAACTGAAAGTGAAAGGATGGAAAAAGATATTCCATGCAAATGGCAAAGAAAAAAAACGGGGGTAGCAATACTTATATCAGACAAAATAGACTTTAAAACAAAACTGTAACAAGAGACAAGACAGGCACTACATAATGATAAAGGGAACAATCCAACAAGAAAATATAACACTTGTAAATATCTATACACGCAACATAGGAGCACCTAAATATATAAAGAAATTATTAACAGACATAAAAGGAGAAATAGACAGTAACACAATAATAGTAAGGGACTTTAACACTCCACTTACACCAATGGATAGATCATCCAAGCAGAAGATCAGTAAGGAAACACTCACCTTGAAGGACACACTAGACCAGATGGACTTAGTAGATACATACAGAACATTCCATCCAAAAGACACAGGATACACATTCTTTTCAAATGCACATGGAACACTCTCCAGGACTGATCATATATTAGGCCACAAAACAAGTCTCAATAAATTTAAGAAGATCAAAATAATATCATACCTTTTCATACAAAGGTATGAAACTAGAAATCAACTACAGGAAGAAAACCAGAAGAGCCATAAAGATGTGAAGATTAAACAAAATGCTACTGAACAACAATTGCGTCAATGAAGAAATCAAAGAAGAAATCAAAAAATTCCTGGAGACAAATGAAAATGAAAATACAACATGCCAAAATCTGTGGGATACAGCAAAAGCAGTTCTAAGAGGGAGGTTTATAGCAATTCAGGCCTACCTCAACAAAGAAGAAAAATCCCAAATAGACAACCTAAAGGTACTGGAAAAAGAACAAACAAAGTCCAAAATTAGCAGAAGGAAGGAAATAATAAAAATCAGAGCAGAAATAAACTAAATAGAGACTAAAAAAATATAGAAAAAATTAATGAAACCAAGAGCTGGTTCTTTGAAAAGATAAACAAAATTGACAAACCCTTAGCTAGAGTCACCAAGAAAAAAAGAGAGAAGGCTCAAATAAATAAAATCAGAAATGAAAGAGGTGCAATTACAATGGACACCCCAGAAATACAAAAGAAATACAAAAGAGAATACTATGAAAAGCTACACGCCAACAAATTGGATAATCTAGAAGAAATGGATAAATTCTTAGAAACATACAACCTTCCAAAACTGGACCAAGAAGAAGTAGAAAATTTGAATAGACTGATCACCAGTAAGGAGATCAAAACAGCAATCAAGAACCTCCCAAAAAATAAAAGTCCAGGACCAGATGGCTTCCCTGGTGAATTCCACCAAACATTCAAAGAAGACTTAATACCTATCCTTCTCAAACTCTCCCAAAAAATTGAAGAGGAGGGGAGGCTTCCTAACTCATTCTACAAAGCCAACATTATCCTGATACCAAAACCAGACAAGGACAACACAAAAAAAGAAAATTACAGGCCAATATCACTGATGAACATTGATGCAAAAATCCTCAACAAAATACTAGCAAATTGAATACAACAATACATTAAAAAGATCATGCATCATGATCAAGTGGGTTTCATTCCAGGGATGGTTCAACACCCGCAAATCTATCAACGTGATACACCACATTAACAAAATGAAGAATAAAAATCACATGATCACCTCAATAGATGCAGAGAAAGCATTTGACAAGATACAACATCCATTTATGATAAAAACTCTAAATAAAATGGGTATAGAAGGAAAATACCTCAACATAATAAAGGCCATATATGACAAACCCACAGCTAATATCGTAGTCAGTGGAGAAAAACTGAAAGCTATCCCTCTAAGAACAGGAATCAGACAAGTATGCCCATTGTCACCACTCTTATTTAACATAGTATTGGAAGTCCTAGCCAAAGCAATCAAGCAAGAAAAAGAACATAAAAGGGAGCCACATCGGAAAAGAAGTGAAACTGTCATTCTTTGAAGATGACATGATTTTATAGCTAGAAAACCCTAAAGATTCCACTAAAAGACTTTTAGAAACAATAAAGGAATACAGTCAAGTCACAGGATACAAAATCAACATACAAAAATCGGTTACGTTTCTGTACACTAACAACGAAGCAGCAGAAAGAGAAATTAAGAATACAATCCCATTTACAATTGCAACAAAAAGAATAAAACACCTAGGAATAAACTTAACCAAAGAGGTGAAAGATCTGTACACCGAAAACTATAAAACATTGTTGAAAGAAATTGAAGAAGACACAAAGAAATGGAAAGATATTCCGTGCTCTCGGATTGGAAGAATTAACATCGTTAAAATGTCCATACTTCCTAAAGCAATCTATAGATTCAATGCAATCCCTATCAAAGTTCCAACAACATTTTTCACAGAAATAGAACAAAGAATGCTAAGATTTATATGGAACAACAAAAGACCCTGAATAGCCAAAGAACTCCTGAGAAAAAAGAACAAAGCTGGAGGTATCACACTTGCTGATTTCAAAATATACTACAAAGCCATAGTAACCAAAACAGCATGGTACTGGCACAAAAACAGACACACAGATCAATGGAACAGAATTGAGAGCCCAGAAGTAAACCCACACATTTATGGACAGCTAATATTCGACAAGGGAGCCAAGAACATATGATGGAGAAAGGAGAGTCTCTTCAATAAATGGTGTTGGGAAAACTGGACAGACACATGCAAAAGAACGAAAGTAGACCATTCCCTTACACCATGCACAAAAATCAACTCAAAATGGATGAAAGACTTGAATGTAAGACCCGAAACCATGAGACTTCTAGAAGAAAATATAGGCAATACGCTCTTTGACATTGGTCTGAGCATCATATTTTCAAGTCCCATGTCTGACCGGGCAAGGGAAACAAAAGAAAAAATGAACAAATGGGATTACATCAAACTAAAAAGCTTCTGCACAGCAAAGGAAACCATCAACAAAACGAAAAGACAACCTAACAATTGGGAGAAGATATGTGCAAACCATATATCAGATAAAGGGTTAATATCCAAAATATACAAAGAACTAACACAGCTCAACAACAAAAAATAACAAGAATCCAATTGAAAAATGGGCAAAATATCTGAACAGAGATTTCTCCAAAGAAGATATACGGATGGCCAACAGGCATATGAAAAGATGCTCAACATCATTAGCTATCAAGGAAATGCAAATCAAAACTACAATGAGGTATCACCTCACTCCGGTCAGAATGGCTATAATTAACAAGACAGGAAACAACAAATATTGGAGAGGATGCGGAGAGAAGGGACACTCTTGTTCACTGCTGGTGGGAGTGCAAACTGGTGCAGCCACTATGGAAAGCAGTATGGAGTATCCTCAGAAAATGAAGGATAGATCTACCATATGATCCAGCTATCCCACTGCTGGGTATTTACCCAAAGAACTTGAAAATACAAAGGCATAAAGATACTTGCACCTCTATGTTCATTGTAGCATTATTCACAATAGCCAAGACTTGGAAGCAACCTAGGTGCCCATCAGGGGATGAATGAATAAAGAAGATGTGGTATTTATACACGACGGAATACTACTCAGCCATAAGAAATGATGAAATCCGGCCATTTGTGACAACATGGATGGACCTTGAGGGTATTTTTCTGAGTGAAATAAGTCAGAGGGAGAAAGTCAAATACCATATGATCTCACTCATAAGTAGAAGATAAAAACAACAACAAACAATCACATAGCATTGGAGACTGGATTGGTGGTTACCATATGGGGAGAGGAAAAGGGGTGATTAGGCTCACATGTGAGGGGATGGACTACAATAGTTTTCGGGTGGTGAACATGATGTAATCTACACAGAATTCGAAATATATTATGACGTACACCCCCCGAAAATTAATTATTTTAAAAAAAGGGACTGAGTTGATTAGATTTTTTTTCCTGCATCAAATGCCCTTTTATACTTACTCAAGCCGTCACCATAACAATGACCAAACACTCTACTCTCTTTAGCCCACTGAATGCTCATGCAGCTCCACGCAGTTAGTATTATTAGCTCCATTTCACAGATAGCAAAGTGAGGCTCAAACAGTTAAGAAATCTGCTCCAAATCTCACACTTGGTAAAAGCTAGAGCAAAGATCCAAGTCTTGGTTATCCAACCATAGAGCCAGTGCATTTAACCACTGTGTTACAGAAAGGCCATTGCCCTCTATTTGTGTAAAACAATCACTATCAGCTGTAACTTCAATCATAACTATTTAAAGCTGCACAACACTATAACTGACAAACGACCTCCACACCCTCCACGGCCTCCTCTTGGGGGCACAGCGTATAGTATTAATATGTGTACAAAGCACATTTTTCTTGGTCATTTCCCGGGAAATCAGAAAGTGGTACACTTTAGATCATTTGCAAAGAGCCCCTTTGGCTGTTCCCACTTCCCCCAGGGAGGGGACTGAGGAGAGGGCCATAGATTTAAGATAAAGATACATTAAATGAGTAGAATCATTTGTATACTCTCAAAGCCCTTCTACATTCATTAGCTGCTTTAAAGGCAGCCACCCTGTGGGGAAGGCAGCGTGACAGGATCATCCTGTTTGAGGGACGAGGAGACCGAGGCTCAGGACTCCTGAGTGAAGCCCCAGAGTTAGTGCACGACACTGGCAGCACCAGAACCCAGGTCTTCTAGCTCCCTTCTCATCGACCAGCCCCTTCTTGGGGGTCTGAACCCTACCGCGGGGGCATAAAGGGCCCTCCACCTTACCACAGGTGTGCCTAACATCAGCTGGGTCGTGCAAGTGAAGAAGTGAGCCCACTGTCCAAAGACCACCACTTTCCCCCTGGGACTCTGGCAGTGATTCCAAAGAAAATGCTGAAACACTGTGTTCTCTTATTTTGCCTATTTACTGACAAAAACCTCAAAAGGGACAAGGAGTCAAATGAACAATTATACAAGTGAAAAGTCACCAAGTTATGAGAACAGACATAATCTGTCTGAATTGTAGACTGGAATGAGACATTCCTTCCAACCCCTGGTCATAACGGGACCATCTCCTCAACGACAACTTAACGTGCAATCACAACATGAGTTAGAGACAGTCTCGGCTCCTCCCACAGAACACTATCATCATCTTCATCTCTGTTCATGCTTGGCTACACAGGGTAGACAGCTGATAAACTTCATACTCACCTTGAGAAAAAGGGTCTCTTATTAAACCAAAGATTTTTCCAAAGCATCAGTCTTATAATGCTTTAAAAATGTACCAACACCAAATCAAGTGTGCAGATTAAAACCAGTTCAAGAATACAATAGGATGGCATGGCCACACAAAAAAAGGCGCCAACGAGCAAAAACAAAGATTTCCACATGATTAACAGACTTAACGACACACAGCATCACTTAACGATTCTTCATCAGAAGGCAATAGCATGGTCTTAAACTTCTAAAATTCGGTGCTTTGAGGATTGTGTTTTTGTTGGTCTGATGGTCCCTAATGGGGTTTGCAACATAAGTCATTTTCCTTTTAACATTTACGTCTTCTAGTTTTGTAATCTCTCTAGTGCTCCCTAAAAAAATTGTGAAGAACCCTAAATTAATATAAAAATAATTTAAATTTGCTTTAACAAGAAAATGAACACAAATAACCCAATTTGTTGCTTTGGAGGAAAGTCAGGGAGTTGTAATTGGGCAGAGAAGAATTATTAGGGGAGGTGAGAGCGTGTCAGCTTGTCCTCAATTTCCCCCCGGTAGACATCTTACCATCTTTCAAGATCCAGCTCACAGACATGTGGCTTTCACATCCCCTTGGTCCACACCTCTACTCTAGCTTTGCCATCCTGCACCACTTAACAGTCTCCCCCACCAGACAATGAATGTCTGAGCACAAGGCCTCTGTCTGTGTCTTAGACATCTTGGCGCCTCTGGCCCAGAGCCAGCACTCAACATCAACTCAGGAAATGCTGGACAATTTTGTGAACACTGCTGCAAGGCTCTTCTTTGCAGAGAAGGTTCTTACCTTACACAAAGTCCCCTCAGTACTTCCTACCAAAGCTGGCCTTACGGGTGGAGTCCAGTCAGTGCACAGCCCCTTGGAGTCGGGGCACAGCATGAACTGACACTGAATATCATTGGGAAGTCTTGGATTTTATTTTAAAAATTCACGTGTCACTTGCACTCTCCTTTGTAAGTGTTCTAATTTTGTTTTGATACAAAAATGTTTTTAAATCACTAATTATTTTCCCCAAAATATATGGGGGTGTGCCTTTTTGTTATCTTCCAGCTTTGGGTGCCCCCTGCATGGGCTTGCATATTTAACCCCCACCATTATAATGAGGAACCCTTCCTCTGAGCTTCTCCTTTTTCTTTTTTAAGCAGCTGCAGCATGCGGGGCGATGGATCCTGCTCCAGGAAGCTCAGAGATAAGGCATGTCACTGGCACTGTTAAAATTAGTGGTTTCCATGGTCTCAGTCAGTTCAGTTAGGTTTAGGAGACATGGGGCGCCAAGGAATTCATAAGAGAATTGCTGTTAACCTTGTACGGCCATTCTCGTGGCAAAGTCAAGCACAATGCTGTGTCTCCAGGGATCAACTTCACCCTTACAATCCCAACACTAACCTAAGGCCACAGAAGTTCATTAGGAGGCAGGCACTTTTAAAGTTGTAAGTGAAAGAACAGGAGGCTTGAGGAGCCCTTTGTCTGTAGAAGGAAGCTTTGGTAGGGCTTGAGGGTATGCCATCAACCCTCAGCTCAGTTCCGCTCCACCCCCCACCCCCCAACTATGGGGCGTCAGCTCCTGGCCATTTCTAGATAGAGGCTTCACATGACAGTGTGTGCCCATGGTGTAAAACTGACCACACTCTGCCAAAGAGAATTCCAAATGTGTTATCCCCTGAGAGCAGGCAGGGCAGGTGAGAGGGAAGACGAGGAAAGCAAGCAGAGATGGATAACGAGCTCTGCTTTCTGCTCTGGAACAGGCAGTGTTTAGAAAAACGCGATAAAGGTCTCTTCACTGACTCAGCCTACATGAAGCCATCACTTTCCCGAGATGCAATCTCAGCAAGAGGAAGATAAAGTGAGCGAGGAAGAGATAAACTCACTTGGAATCAAGTCTGTCAATAGTATTTCCTGAGGCTGTCTGGGCTCAGGGAGTGACAAAGGCTCCCCTGGGGGAGAAGGGTACCTCCTGGGCCTCCAGTCACACCCCGGCGCTCCCCTTTCTGGGTGTCAGCGGGATTGGGAGAATGCAGAGCTGCCCAAAGGGGCTCTGGGATGGCATCTCCATCTACAGGCAAGGCAGAGCCCAGAAACAGCAGGAGTCCTCTTCCCAACTCAGTCTCCACCAAACCCTCTTTATGGAGGGTCAACCCACAGAGCTGACTTGGTAAACAAAATGAAATTTCAAAAACGGTGACTGAGTGATGAGGATGACGATAAGGCCGTAGGAAATCTATGTACAAAAGTTGATCGTTACCCTGCATTAAAGAAAGATTCTACAATTAAGATTAAAAATGATTCTGAGGGAAAATTCTCACAGCAACAGCAGCAGAAAACCAAGCTAATAAATGATCTTGATCTGAAAGATGTAAGATTTTGTTCAGTATTTATGTGCTAATCTAGGCTCACTTCTCCTTCATAACAAAATCTGAAACACCACTGGAAATATTCATGATACTCTGTGGGTAACCTAAAAGGGCCAGGTTATGTATCAATGGGAAAAAAACTCAAAAGACAACAGCCCTTTCCTGGGGACCGAGGCTAGGAATCCTTTTACCCACTTGTAGTCCACTTCTACACATTGGCACACGAATGCAACTGGCTTCAGAGAAACGTTTTCACTAAATTAATAGTGTTTGGCAAGCATCAGAAACACAGAACCTCACAGACACACACAGGCAGAAAGAACCACAGTTCAATCCAAAAGCAACACACAGAGGGGACATCAGAGTCCACATGCATGCAGAGAAGCCGCGGGGAGCAGCTGCGAGACACGCAGCGCCGCCGCACACGTGGCAGCAGCAGAATGTGCAACATGGATCCAACTGCTTACCCACTAAGGACACCAAGAACCAGGTTAAGGACGAAAAATGAGCCAAGGATGATCAGACTAACAAAATACACCCATGGCCATTCCCATCCTATCGCATCATTTACCTGTAAAATGTAAGGAGATCAGTTATCAGTTATCCATTTATTAAAGAGCAGAGCCCCCAGGAGCAGCTGCCAGACCACTCAGGGCTTTGACTGAAGGTTAGTGCTCCTAGGACAGGGACCCTGCCTACGGCCTTTCATTTTTTGTTCTCAAATAAGTTCTGCTGCTGAAATCTACGAATGTGGCCTACTGAATGTCAGCCAGGACCAGCTCATTTAGCTACTGTTTGGTACCAATTAATCTGCATTGTATTTGGATCCAGACCAATAAAGCAATTATAAATGTATCTCATTTTAGGACAGACAAAGGGGCATGCCATGGAAACTATTTAAATCCCAAGTAACAATGCTGATTAATTTCTGGTCAATAATCATTCTATAGCTTTCTTTCATGAAGGCTGGTGAGGTTCCAGGAAACATCTTGACTTGGGAAGCCTCAGCAGAAAAGAGAGCATCTCAGAGGACACATAAAGCGCTTGGCACCCACCCAGCGGTCCCCATCTAGCAAAGCCTGTGTGGTCTTGGCAACTGTCCTCAGTGCTCTGCTTTCAAGATGAAAGAGGTGTAGCTTACCCGCTCAATACACCAAGTACAAGATTTAGTACGAAAAATGACCCAAAGATGACGAGACTGACAAAATACACCCAGGGCAATTCAAATCCCATAGCATCATTCATCTGCAAGAAATAAGATGGTCTCATAGGAGTGGGTTAATAAGAGAATCTAATAAGGAGAGAGGGTCATATTAGAGACAGCATTCTATACATTTAATTAAACATTTACTTAGATTCAAATCAGAGACAACAGTAGCCAATGCACATTCATTATATATTCCCAACTCTCTCTCTCTCTCACGCACACACACACGCTCATGCACGCACACACACAGAGTCATCAAAGCTCTCAGGGCAAGTAACGGCAGACTTTGACACAGATAGAAAAATCAGCTGGGATTTGGCTGTCTCTCACAGGAAACTGCCTTGATAAGGGATTTTCAGAAAAGATCTTGGTAAAGGACAAAACTAGTGCTTAGCTGGCAACTATTTTCTACTCTGCCCAGGTTGTTGGGACTTTTTTTTGCTTTTAAAACTTGTGATGGTGGAAAAGTCTTCATTATAGAGACAAACTTACAACATTTGACTCTATAATTTCTTTACTTTAAAAAAAACCTCTAAAATAATAACTTTCCATTGGAAGCCAACCTATCTGAGGAAACCTAAGCCTGTCTAAATCTGGATTACCTGCAAGCAGGGAGCACAAGCACAGCTAAATTAATGCAATGAAGAAAACTGTTCTGAAGTCAACTAGCTGACACGTACTCTAGGGTGCTCTGGGGAATGAGATTTTTCCAAAATGCACCCACAGGAAGGACCCAGGAGAAGGAAAGAAGCCCTAGTGCCATACCTAGCTTTGACCCAGATGACCCACCCCAGGAGAAGTGGCTCCAGCCAGGAGCTGACGGGGATTACAGGTGAAAGACGACCCTATGCCCCTACTTCTGGGACAAGCTCATGCAGCACAGTCAGACATGGCCTCCCTGACCGACCCTCCCAGGGGAAGTTTGGTCATGAGCAGTTTTCATGCTGGAGCAAACAAGTATTTTAAGGTTCACGGCTGGATGGAACTTTCCAGCAGCATAGGTCAGTGTTAAATTGGGCAAACACTTCTCCAAGGAAGGAGGTGTTAAGGAACAGTCAGGAGACAGAACGAATGGCCCCAGGCCTGACTCTGCTAGAGCATCCAGAATCTTCGGCCAACAGAACTATACATAGTCTGGGCCGATTCACAGCTCTTGCCTTGCAAGTAGGTGCAAGCTCTTTGGCCTTTATGCATGTGGTTTCCTCCACATTATCTGGTTCTAGATTTAGCTTTACAGAATGAGGCTCATGCATTTCACTATGTTTGCCTCATGTCAAAGCCAAACAGGAAAAGAGAACATTAAAAAAAAAAATTACCTAACATCTGTTGCTGAAGTCTACGGAGAGGGCATTAAATCCCTTCTGAAACACCTGTTTGGCCACATGAAAATTGATGTGCTTAATAGAACTCATATCAGTCTGCACATCTTACATCGGCAATTAGAGTAATGAATGAGCCGGGGCCACGGCTGCAATTGTTGATCTAATTAAGTTGGATAAACTAATTTCAGCAGGAAGGCAGAGGGTAATTCTTCCAAAGCAACTACACCACTAAACTTATTTAAAAACCCATGTGTGGAGGAGAAGAAACAGGCCGCCTGGTGTCGTGGCCTGAGCCCCGGCTGGAGTCAGGAGCTTGCCCAGAGGCCTCTCCGGCCTGTCACTCTGTTGGAGCAGGAGTGCAGACAGGAGAGTAGGCTCAGAGGGAGGCCATGTGAGTCCAGGACTCCTACGGTGAGACCCTGCTCTTCTATCACTCAGGCAGAGTCAGTGGGCCGAGCCGTCTGCTTCACCCATCCTCGTTCAGGCTTCAGTCTCGTGTTCCAGAAAATGGCTCTAGCAACAGCCGTCTGCTCTACTTGGGAGGGAACTTTTTTTTTAATTAAGGAAACTTTTAATTTCTTAGGAGTCGGTGTTGAACAGATTCACGTTTGCTCATATCAGAACTACCACCTGGAATGCCAGCTGGGGACAGCTGGAGCTAAACAAAGGCCACAGGAGACAATCTACAGAAGGTGGGGAAGAGGAATAAAATGGAAGCTTTGCAGGCCAGTCTTTCTCCAAGTAAACTTCTCAACCCAACTCTTTGCAGAGGCTGGTATTTCTTCGACCTTACCACATACACAGGACAAGTAAGAACTGGCCAGCTGTTCCCAAATATATCCACATGGACATAGAGACTCTGCTTGGGGTTTTGTCTGCATGGTCTTTACAACAATGAAGAAATTGGCATGAGCTGAAGCATTCCAATTTAGATTATTAATTTTTAAAATATTTATATCAAAGTTATCATGTGGTGTCACCTGGTACCCAGGAAATAACATTCTATTTAATTTCAGTTTTCCCTTATTTCAAAGGCTGAAATGCCATTCAGGTCTCCAATTAAAGTTGTTTTTTCTAACTGTTGAAAACACTACTGGAAACTTGGTATATTGGTTGTAGCTCCCCTAAGCATGGAATAAGAGAAAGGTGCAGAAAGGCAAGCCCTTGGCTGACTAATAAAAGAGGAATTTCCCAGGTACCTTGAATGAAGTAGATTGTCAGCCAGACCATGAGAACTTCCTATTAGAGTCTGACAGCTAGCGCCTCCATGGGTATGTTCACTGAGGAAAGAGCTTAGCGCTAAGGCCAGAGGCCAAAAATGATTTACGTGGGTGGCCCTCTCCTGAACTCAACACTACTTTAATTAATTTCCTACATTTAAAAAATTCTGAGTTGAAAAACAATCTGATCATGTAGTTTAATTCTGCATCTTGTAGACAAGAAAATTAAAACCCAGAGAGTTTTGGTGACCTACCCAAGGTCACATAGCCAGCCCTATCCAGCCTCAATGCTCTTTCCCTATGCTACACCCTACCGCCTCTGTAGACACCAAACATGCGTGGGTCCGATGGCAGCTTAATTATGTTTATGGAACTCACTTTAGGAAAGAGCTCTACCATAATTTTTTTCCATGGGAAGTTAACATTCCCAACTCTCCACACATCCAAATGGTTCTAAGTGTGTCTTTCTGCATATTGGGTCCAGCGGTACTTCTGTTCTCAAGACCCTGCCAGCCATTTGCCAGACACTCTTGACAAGCGAGGCATCAATGAGCTTGAGAACCCTGACTGAATATAAACTTGACAAGATGCAGAACAATCCCTGGGAAAGACTTTATCCACCATATACAAACACCTACAGGATTGAGAAATTTGCTTGCAATCAATATTTAAAATCTACTCTCCTTAGTTCTCTCTCAAGATGTTCCCTTTATACGCTAGTTATAGATAAAAACTGATAGAGAAACATGGCCCATCTACACTGAAGCAATGGGATTGTACACGGAAGAGTAAGAGTAACTAGTGTCTGTTGAGCACCTGCTGTGCCAGGCAACGTGCTGGGCAGGATGGTCTACTCTGGATCACAGCCGTGTGGCTTCCACCTGACCGTGGCCCATAACATATTAAGAAGGCTTGGTGCCCTGGCTCCTGTCACCCTATATGATGAATTAATAAATGTAATCAACATGTAATTAAAAACAACCTGATGTGTTTCAGAAACTAAGATCTTCAAGGACACTCTTGAAGACATTACTTAGCTGCCCCCTAGTGTTCTAGAAGGATTCACAAACCTCTGATAATGAAAGAATGCCAAGGAAAGAGTGCTGAGTTCTAGTCTAGACCAGGGGTCACCAAACTATGACCTGTGGGCCAAACCCAACCTTCTACCTCCTTTTGTATGGCCCTTGGACTAAAAATAGCTTTTATGTTTTCAAATGGTTGAAAAAAAATCAAAAGAATATTTCATGACACATGAATATTATATAAAATTCAAATTTCAGTGTCCATAAAGTTTTATTGAACAGAGCCACACCCACTTTTTACATGCTGTCTATAGCCGCTTCCGAGTAATATGGGCAGAGGGCAGAATTGAATAGTTGGGACAGACACAATATGGTCTGCAAGTCCAAATATATTTACTATCTAGCCCCTTTAAAAAAAGTTTGTAGGGGCCAGCCCAATGGCACAGCACTTAGGTTCGCACGTTCCACTCTGGAGGCTGGGGGTTCACCGGTTTGGATCCCAGGTGCAGACCTACACACCACTTGGCAAGCCATGCTGTGGCAGGCCTCCCACATATAAAGTAAAGGAAGATGGGCATGGATGTTAGCTCAGGGCCAGTCTTCCTCAGCAAAAAGAGGAGAATTGGCAGCAGATGTTAGCTCAGGGCTAATCTTCCGCCAAAAAGAAGATGTCTGTAGACCCCTGTTCTAGATTAAGGACCACAACCACTTGCTGGAGGATCCTGGGGATGTTCAATGGTCTCTCTATATTCCACTGTTTCCCAGGCCTTCCATAAAGGGATACAGACTGGGATAATGTTGATAAACTACTTGAGTTCCTCCATCAGAATAAAATGCCATGTAATTCATAGAGAATATAATTATTGTATTGTCAAATTATTAACTCTGTGATCGTCATATTAACAATAGAGACAATAATTATATGCTCCTAGGTGACACTTAAAGGTTCTCAGGAAACTTTTGTTTCTGGGTGCACAGTTTTCTCTCCTTTAATCGCATACTCCCAGAGTTTTCTCTTGCTTGACAACAGGAAAATTGTCATGAAAGAATCATAACATAAAGTATAAAATTGCCCATTAGTCAAGGCAAGTTGGATCAGCAGTGGACAATTCACCATGACGCTAGAGAGAACAGAGCTGAGAGAAGTCACTGATTTTTTTTTTTTTTAAATTGAAATGTTTTCTGTACTGTTTTAAGGGGAAGGATCCGAGTCTGGGCTTTCTGGATGATGCTTTTTCTATTTATCAGAAACTTCAAGGGACCACTGGGATTGAGACCTCCACTAAGATGACTAGGAGTCGCTACTTAGAAGATAATAGTGAAAACGAACCCTTTACCTAATTGAGGGTTTCCTTGCACGGCTATGGTCCTGGCTCATCCAGTACAATCTCCCTCCTTCTTCCTCTTCATGAAAGGCACTGTCTTATGGATATAAACAACAGATGTGCATACCCACACAGACACACACACACACTCTCCTATGACAATAAGAAAAAGGAGGGGGACAGGGAGAAACAAGATAGAACACATTGGTGATGCTTAAACTTCGTTACCAAACTAGACTCACACTTTGGGGATGAAAATAAAACATACTTTCTTTGCCTAATATTGAATATATAGGGACTTCTACAATCCTGTAAGTATGGTGTTCGCTGGTGAAGGGAAGCAAAAACCTATTTATAACCATGAAATGCTATGGTCTCTGAAGTTAGAGAGTAATACGAAATCCTATAAAGTTGCTAAAATTTAGCTACTGTCAGAAGCTACTTCTGCAGGCCTTCTAACTAGATGGTGCCCATTAGTATTTTATTACTAATTGCCTTTTAACAAATAATTATTGAAATCCTGGCTAATCCCATTTGGACTTGGGGGTAGGCTCAAACTGTGCATGTCAGGTGTTTTTCCCAGCATGGGAAAATAATTTCCCACGGAAAGTAATTTCTAAACTTCTGTGAGCTTTTTCAAATTCTACCAGACAAATAAGCAAATAAACTCAGCTCTGAGAAAGGGCTGCTACAATACTATTGCTCTTCATTTATAGCAAACCCTTCTGGCTCTGTCAGGAACAAGAAGAAACAGATCTTAGCCATCGAAAGGGTATCCACCTGTTTTCACGGCAGGTTGGATTGGTCCACCAGCCCCGGAAGCTTGACGTGCCATTGTTACCCTCTCTGCCCAAGCTCTATAGCTCCAAAGAGAAAGGAAGAGAGAGCTAGGGGCTTGTGCTGAGTTGATTTACAGGAACACTGAAGATACAAAAGAGATATACTGTCATAGGGAGAAAACCCCTTTTGGCTTTAAGGCTGTACTAAGTTACAGAAAGTATCCAAAGGATCTAATTTACTTTCCCTATCTTCCATTCGGGATCTAGTAGAGCAACCTGCCTTTATGTATGAAAGATCAGTTTTAGCCCATGAAAGTCCAGGAGCCTCTTAACCTGGGATATGACCCCTGGTTCTCTAAGAGTTTAATCGGGACAGCCCCAGCTTTCTGGAGTTCCTCCAAAAGAGGGACTAACTGGGCACATTCAGGCCACAATTCCCCAGGCAGCACTACGGACTGGAGGAAGCCAACATTATACAGCAGCTTCCTACAAGTGAAACTAAGGCCCTGCAGGGGAAAGATGATGAGTCTCGCTGAGTGAAGAGAGGGTCTGCTTCCCTTCCCAAAGAACTGACTTCCAGGGTATCTTTTTCAGCCAACTCTCCAATGGCTCTAGCTAAAGAAACACTTTTATCCAAGGAAAGAACATTCCATAAACTCGCTCTGCAAGTGGCTTACCCAGTAGAGCACATCTGTCCAGCCCTCCATGGTGATGCACTGAAACACGGTGAGCATCGCAAAGGCAAAGTTATCAAAGTTGGTGATGCCTCCATTTGGGCCAACCCAGCCACTTCTACACTCTGTGCCATTGGCGGTACACTGGCGTCCATTCCCTGAGAACGCACATGGCGCTGGGTCCTCTTCAGCTACGACATCTGCAAAGACATCAAGAAGGCTTCACCACTCAAGGGAGGAACACCAGCAAACCCAAGCGAGCGGAAGCTGAGTACCCTTGCCAGGGCCTGAACACCCTACTTCCCATCTATGCTTTCTTGGAATCCTATTTGTCCTTCAGGGTTCATTTCCAATACTCCCTCCTCCATGGACTCTGCCATGTCCTCTACTCAGAACCCAATGCCCTCTCCTCTGTCCTCACTCGTGCAGCACCTCTCTTAACCCTATACAGAACAATGCTATTGATTTGCCTCACGTTCTAGTTTTGGGGGCCCTTATCTTCTTTGCCAGGACACATTACATGGGAAATCAGGATAGAAAAGGAGATCAAATTCTCACTTATTCTTTACAGAATTCTCACTAAGAACTGGCTCAGTAGATTTACTGGTATTTTTGGCTGCTTTTTTTCCCCCTCTCATTTTGTTTTAGATTTTCCCAAAGACCACAGAATTTTTCTTTTTTTTTTTTTGGAGAACCAAATTTTTTTCAGAGTTAGGCTAGCTATCATTTTCATTACTCACCTGAGTCAGCAAAAAAACATGTTTTGTGCATTTTTCCAATAAAAAGTTCCAATCCTATAATAGCATAGATTATGATTACGAATAATACCAAAAGGGCGATGTGAAGGAGGGGGACCATGGCTTTTATAATGGAGTTCAGGACAACTTGTAAACCTAGGAGAGAGAAAAAGCAGGGTGTGAGCCAGGAAAACATGTCAACGATGCGTATATAAAATTCCTAATGCTGTCCACTCTATATGTGACACGTAGTAATAAAACCCAAAGAGATATTTCAAACCTTTTAATTAACATTCAACCGGGATGTGAGATGGGTTAAAAAGGAACCTGAAAGATCATCTAATCCAACTCTCACTTGACAGATGGAAAAACTAGGGCCTGGAGAGGTGACTGCCGAATCTCAGTCATTCATCTCTGCACTTGTTCACCCATTCCACAAACTTCTGAACATCTACCACGTGGAAAGCCTACAATGTAGTGCTTTGAGGGATATGAATACATATTACAAAAAGTACCTTCTCTCAAAGAGGTTGTGTTCTAGAAGGAGACATAAGGATTAAACACAAATTACTCTAAGGTAGCACTGAGATGCTATACAAGTAATGCCAAACAGTTAAAATTAAAGAAGAATGAAAGATATCACCTGTGAGCGGGGAGAGGAAAGAGGACTGGGCAGCAGCTCCCCACTCGGGAGGGTCTGAAGGCCGAGAAGAGGTATTTCCCCAGGTAGGCATGCGAGAGAGGCTATTCCAGGCAGAGGGAAGAGACCACCAATGGCACAGAAGTGAGCCATACAATGTGGGCTGGGGGCAGGGAGCCTTGGTTGGTGGTCACACAGCGGAAAAGAGTATCAGGAAAGAAAAGTAGATTGCAACTAGATAGCCCTGGGTTTTGAATTCTGGGTACAGGGCTGGACTTTAGTGGATTAGCCATGAAAGAGGAACAGGTCAGCAGCAGACAAGCCGGTGGAGAAGTGGTTGGAGAGCACTGGGCTCTCCAGGTAGGACAAGGCGAGGATCAGGATGAGATCAGAACTCCACAACTGAGTTTGAGGGAGAGGGAGGTGCCCATGGAGGCAGCATCATGGGGAAAATCCCAGTGAATGAAAAAACCAAGCATGTCAAAAGGAGGCTCTCCTGGAATGAGGGGAACAGAGGGGCAGAGGAAGGAGAGGGGTGAGAGCACCTTCAGACCTGGTCAGTTTGATCCCTGCATAACGTGAAGAAAGGAGGGAGGAGTCCTGCAGCTGCAACGTGGGCTTGAGACATGACGGAGGGACATAACACACTGGAAGCTGGTCAGAGTAACACTCAGACCCATGGGATAGGAAGAGGAAAGAGAACGCAAAGAGGGATGGTGGGCCAACACTCAGGACAAGGATTAGGTGGGAGGAAGCAGGAGGCTGAGGGAGAGTGATTGGTGTAAACCAGGCCTCCTGCCTCCTGTGTTCTTTCTACCACCCAGGACCACGCTTCTGCTCCACACACTTCACTCTTTTCCCTTTTTTTCCTTCTCCTCCCTACTGACTCTCCTTCCTTCCAACTGCCTTTTTCTAGTATCTTCTCACTTCCCTGATACATAGACAAAGAATGGAAGAATATGAGATGCTAGAATTAAATAAGTTAGAACACACCAAGCAAAGGGCAGAATACTTATCAGCAATAACAATAAAAGCTCACCCTGGTAAGATGTACACAGGAGGAGGCAAGGGACAGGATGGGAGGGAAGACTAAGAGGAGGATCTCAGATTCACAAAAGAGCCCAACTTTCCAAGACATCATTACAACAGAAATCCTAGGGACTGCCTTCAGATACTTAAATGTTCAAACGGTTTCTTCAGGACAAGAATGATCAATAGGATGACTTTCATTGTTTTTGCCTTCTATAAGGAACAGAGGGAGGGGAAAAGAAGCATTTGCTCTAATCTACTTGGACAGGGTTTTCGGGTTTTTCTTTTTCATTTTTTTAGACCTAGATGGGCCATCCAAAATTATCATCCAGTAGGTAGCTCTTCTAAATTCTAGGGCAGTGAGCCATGTGTCTTATGAAGATGTTTATGTTTATTGTAAGTATTGTATTTCAGATTGGCCAAATTTATGAGTTAATGAAGCTGAACCTTAATGTGAAGGTGTACACCTTCATGACATAAGGGTCCTTTGTACACTAGTGATGTGTACAGCAGATCCCCCAGGACTCTGACCAAGGAGGCAGTGGGAGGGAGTGGACAGAACAGCCGGCCAGGGAGGAGGAGCCCGTGGGGCTGGCCCAGTTTGGCCTCCACTAGCTGTGAGAACCTGCACATGGCACTAGCTCTGGTCAGGCCTCAGCTTCCTCATCGAAAAGATGGTTCACATGGATGGATGAACTCTAGGGTTCTCTCGCACTTTGCCAGTCTAGGACTGTGATATACCCTGAGCAGCTGAGTGCGGGGGTCAAGAACTCCACAAAGGTCTGAACTACTATCTTTTGAAATATTTATTTACCTTCCACTGAATAAGTATGTATTCACACACATACAAAATCCTGTCTTGCAGGACAGTCTGAATTCTCTTTAGAAAGGACTAAACAATTCCCAGAGAAGTGTAAACTAACCTTCCCAGGCATTTTTTAACAATTTCAGGTACTTAAAAAGAAATCACGAGGCCACAGTTGCCAACGAGCACTGGAAATAGCATGACCCAGAGCATCCACCACCTCTCCCCAGAAGCACAGTGGGTCTGATGAGAGACATGGATATTCCCCATCAGGGCGTTCAAATACAGGCTAAGAAACCCTCACACAAGACTCAGATCCCCATTTCCCTCTGCTGACCTCTGAGAGCATGATGCAGATGCCTACCAAGCTTCAAACAATGTTTTTTGGGGAAAGGAAGAAATATAGTTTAAAACTGGTCCTTGGGGTTGGCCTGGTGGCATGATGGTTAAGTTCATGCACTCCACTTCAGCAGCCTGGGGTTCACAGGGTCGGATCCCAGGTACAGATCTACACACCACTCATCAAGCCATGCTGTGGTAGCATCCCGCATACAAAACAAAGGAAGACTGGCACAGATGTTAGCTCAGGGCCAATCTTCCTCACCAAAAAAAAAAACAAAAACAAAAAACCTAAAACTGGTTCTCAAGAGTATCCAGGAGCAATGGACTAGTCACTTGGTAAAAACCTCATTAGGCAAGGGAACCAAAACAACGCTAAGCGAGTTCCAAGAGTTTTCACCAGCCTGAGACTCGCATGCATGAAGCTGCAGCACACACTGCAGGCAGGCTGTCTTGTCATTTGCTCTTTGGGAGAAAAAAGTAGTCGTGGTTACTTTGAAATTAGATTAAGCTGCAACAACCAATTCTGAAAGAACATGTTTGCTCACTAAACTTCTCATTTAATCACGTTACACGTAACAGCGCCAGTCATTTCCAAGGTATTTCTATTTTTCTCAATTGCTTCCAGACAGTTCTGTGGTTTTGACTTGTGCTGATCTTTTTCAATGAAAATAAATGAACCATCTGGAAAAACAAGCACACATAAAACACCACTTCCTACATTTTAAAATGTTAAATTTGGAAGTCGTTTGTTTTGTTTTGGTTTTTTTTTCCAGAGAATTTTTAGTACGTTCTGAACGCCAACAGGTTTAATAAAATTTCATGAAGAACTTCTGGAGAAACAAAAACATGATCTGTGCTCTTCTGATGGCTTTACGAGTTGTAAAAAACAGGCACACCCTGCCGTCCCATATCCTTCCTCCAGCTGTGAGCAGGCAGCCACCTCACAGCCACGGTCCTGGGAAAGGCGCTAGGAATTCCAGCCCCTGACGCCTCAACAGGGACACGGTGTCCCTTCGGGGCAGAGCCCGGCGAAGCAGCCCTCATGCTCCTTATGGAAGGGTAAGAGGCCCGCAGCTCCTGGCCAGGGCACAGACAGGGCATCTGTTCCACCTCAGGTGGCACTCAACCTGGCCCAAGGTGTGGACTAAGAAGCAAACCACGGCCTGGCACAGACAGGTATCACAGCCTAGTGCAGGAGAACGGCCTCCTCTGGGCTCCAGACCTTGTGCTGGGGGCTCTGCCCGCATTGCCGCATTCATTTCTCACAACAACCTTCAAGCAGGTACTACCGTGCCCTACATACAGGGAGGACGTGGGGCATTCACTTCTTCCCTCAGACTGGGACGGACACAATTCCTAGCAGTGGGGAGCTAAGCAGAGTTTCAGGAGTCCAGACCCCTGTTGCTCCTGACTTTGAAAGGCAGTCAGCCAACGCCCTCATCTACATAACCCACCACCTTGAGAGGGGCAGGCCTGGGAGGGGGAGGAGGTGACAGCAGCGTGGTGTCGTAGAAGGAAAACCGGAGTGGAATCAGGAAGCCTGAACTCCAGGTCTCACACCAGCACTTACTCCGTCTCTCCCTAAGAGAAGATTCTCTCTTGCACAAAATCAGGAAGAAGGCAATAATCACTAGCAGCCCCTCTCGGGGCAGTCACAGGGATCCAGGATGACAACGCAGGCCAACGTGTTTTGTAAACCACGAGGCCTCCACGGTGGTCTGCGCAGCCCCTGGCTGGTTCACAGCAACTCACCTCGCAGCACTCTGTTCCGTAATCCCGACACCCACCCAGAAGAAAAGAATCAACAAACTCCTGGCTTGAGGAAACAAAACGTGCTTACTGGGCACTCCTGATACTAGTCGAAGTGGTCGTAACACTCGAAAGGCACGGAGGGCTTTGACATCAAAGCCTCCTGATTTGCCACTGGAGTGGTTACCGCCTTCTGTTTCTTTGGTTAATTGTTCCAAAATTACACTAAACAATCTGAAAGAAGACGAGAGAAAGAAATGTTAGAGTCTGTCACCCAGGGAAGTGAAACAGGATGATAACAGTAGTTATTTTTGAACAAGGGCTAATTCTGTATGACTGCTACTTAAATAAAGGGAAAGCAAGGCAAAGGCAAGAACTGGGCTGTGAATCCTGAATGTGACCCCCCTGCATCCAGAAGGACTGGGGACAGGGATTGATTTCATTTGTTTTCCTGCCAATGGAGCATCCTTGAGCAAGTCAGCCCTCATGGAAGACGGGACTCGCCGGGGACCTAACAGTGACAAGCGGGATTGCTCAAACAGAAATAACAGCAATAATCATAGCGGGTACCATTTATGAGTGCTCACTATATGCTCAGCACTTCATGTACATTATCTCATTCATCCTCACAAAACGTTATGCAGTAGGAAGTATTATGAACACCATTTTATGTGAGGAAATAAACTCGATAAGAACAAGTAACTTGCCTAAGGTCACACACATAGTGGCAGAACTAATATATGAATCCAGGTATGTTGACCCACTAGAATGTAGGGTCCATAAGGGCATAGAATTTCAGTGTTTGTTCATTTGTTCATTTAGTCTGTTCTAGCCTAATGCCTAGAACAGTTCCTGACATATAGGAGGTGCTCAAAAAACATTTGATGAATAAATCAATGAATGAATATTGACTTCAAAGTCCCAACTCTTAATCAATATGTTATACTACTTCCAAGACAATCTCATACACACACACCCTGACCTCCTCCCCCCCCCCCAAATCCCCATAGGGACGTTCAGGGAATGATGTAAGTCACAGATGCTAAGGAGCTGTGTAAAGCCCAAAAGCAGTAACCTAAGGAAAGGTATTAATACCGTCATGTTCTCTTTTGAAATGTGAATAATATTGTATCTGGCATCCACGACAAATTTTTTCCTACTCTCAGAAGGTTTTTCGGATAAAGCTATTTTCAGGCAATCTGCTCATTTGACAGTTACTTGTGCTCTTTCAAATAAACATTTATTCTTTGGAATTGTTGCTTGTTTTTCAGAATAAATATAAATTTGCCCATTTCAAATAGAGTCAACTCTGGCCCATCAGATTGTGGGAATGACTGGCCCAGCAACAAAGAAAAGGTTTCTCAAGTTTAATTAGCAGGCAAAGCAGAAACTCTGCCCCCAATGGCATGCCTGTGGATCGCCAAGACACAAAGTCCACAAAACCCAGGGTGGTCTGATTGCAGTCCTGATCAGGCAGCCATGTCATTCTGGGGCACTTAAACACCAGGCATTTGTTTTAATAACAGTACAGCACCCCAATGAACCTGGGGTTGGGGAGAAGGCAGGGGGAAATAAATCAGGTCTCTACCTTTTCAAAGCTTCAAATGGTGACTCTCTCTAGTTATGACTGGGGAAATATATCAAATTTATGACAGATTTCTATCATTAGCATAGTTTTCTAATTACTGTGAACCCCTGCAGCAAGGCTAAAGATAAAAGTCATGGCTTCACAAATTCATAGCTTCACAAAAACAAAGAAAAAGCAAGAAATAAAACCTCAAACTCTTCTGAAATGTGGCAGCCACAGGAATTTTCATCCCAAAGGGTTAGGAAAGTAATTTATGCAGGTGATGACTTAAGATTGCTTTCAAGTATCAGTGTTTTGCAATGTACACTTCATGGTCCTTTTATCCCCCGTTCTTCAGCAATGCCCTTGAAAACAGGTGAATAATGTTTCTCTGCAGTTACAGAGGAGCCTGAGTCAGAGAGGGAAGCCGGCTGCCATTTCTAGACAGCCAGCGAGCCTAAGGGGCCAGGGCTGCCTTCCACTCCTAAGAGTGAGGAGGCATTAGGAAAGTCCCTCTCCTTCCCTGGCCTCAGTTTCCCCCTCTGTAAAATGAGAAAACTGGATTAAATGACGCAAAGCCCTGCTCTTCCTATTCTAATATTCTGTGATTCTACTCTCTTCACCGCCCCCACAACCCAACAAAGGTACCATGCGCCTGAAGAGATAAGGACGTGAGGAGCGAGTATTCGATCCTAGATTGTTATTAGAAGTTTATCCCAAGACAGGAGAAAAAAGGCAAGGAGCTACCTAAAGTGACACAAGTTAGAAGCACCAGAATGAGCACTCCATCTTCTTCTTCACAAAAGTTTAAGTGACGAGCCTGAATGCTTGAAATACACTTATTGAAAAATAAGAAGGGCGGGATAGAAGTTGGCTCAGATCAAACTCTTCTACACAGAGAATAATATCAGCTCTGGGAGACACATTGAGTCCTCCTGTGGTCACATTATTAGCAGTTAGCATCTCAGCAATATCGATTACTTTCTTAATGTCTCTGTTATTGGGAATCTTGACAAAAGCAACAGGTCATGGTTGACTTGGAATGGAAAATCCATTGGATGGAGATACAGTCTGCAGTTGGAAACCTCAGTAGGAATTTGATTCAAATGAAGACATAATTCTTTTTCTTTTTTAAACTTTTCTTCCACTCTTTGACTACAATTCAGTGCCTATTTTCAAGAACAATCTGACGTTCTCAGGTTTTTCATATTTGAGAAAAAAACAATCTTTAGTTTCCTAGATGACTTTTTTTACTTTTTAAGTCAATTTTATTGCAGCTTAATTTAGATATAATAAAATAAACCCATTTAAAGTGTACAATGAGATGAGTTTTGACAAAAGTATAAGCCCAAGCAATAAACACCACCATCGAGATACAGAACATTCCCCGTATCTCCAACAGCTCTCTCATGCGCCTTTGCAGTCATCTTCCTTTTAAACTCAGCCTTGGGTATCCACTGATTGGCTGTTTATCACTTGGGTTGTCTTTTCCTTTTACAGAATCTTACATAAATGGAATCACACAGCTTGTTCTCCCTATTGTTTATCTTCTTTTGCTCACCATGTTTTTGAGATTCATCCAAGTTGTTACATTTATCAGCAGTTCATTTCTTTTTATTGTTGAGTGATATTCCACTGCCTGATTATACCACAACAAGTTTATCCAGTTACCTGTTGAGTGATATTTGGGTTGTTTCCAGTTTTTTTCTATGATGAATAAAGTCTCTTTGTGAACATGTGCTTTCACCTATCTTGAATAAGTACCTAAGAGTACTACTGGTAATACGGGCATATGGTCAGTGTGTGATGAACATTGTCAGAAACTAGCAAACTTCTCCAAAGTGATGGGACCATTTTCCATTTCTACAAGCAGTGTATGAGAGTTCCAGTTGGTCCATATCTTTTTACATTTAGTAATACTAGTGGGTATGTAGTGCTGTCATTGTGGCTTTACTTTGCATTTCCATAATTATTAATGATGTTGAACATCTTTGTAGGTGCTTGTTGATCATTTACATATCTTCTTTGTGAAGATCGGTTCAAATCTTTCACCCATTTATATACTGGGTTGTCTTCTCACTGTTGAGTTCTAACAGTTCTTTAAATATTCCGACTACAAGTCCTTTGTCATATATGTGTATCATGAATATTTTTTCCCAATCCATGCTTTACTTTTTCATTTTCTTCACACTGTCTCTTGAAGAAAAGTTTTAAATTTTGATAAGGTCCAAAATTTCAATTATTTCTTTTATGGCTAGTGTTTTTTGTGTCCTAAGAAATTTCTGCCTACCCCAACGTCATAAAGTCTTTCTCCTAAAAATTTTAGTTTTATCTTTTACATATAGGTCTATGATTCATTTTAAGGTAATATTTGTGTACAGATGAGGTAAGAATACAGGTTCTTCTTTTTTTCATATGAATAAACAGTTGTTCCAGCACCATTTGTTGAAAGTTTCCTCAACCCACTGAATTATCAAGGCACCTTTTTCTAAAATCAATTGAGCATACAGATGAGTCTATTTCTAGACTCCCTCTTCTTTTCCATTGATCTTTATGTCTACTCCTTATGCCAATATCACACTGTCTTGACTACTGTAGCTTTACAGTAAGCCTTAAAACTAGGTTCCACCTTTGTTCTTAAAGGTTTCTTTGGCTAGTCTAGAGCCTCCCTAATTTCCACATGAATTTTCAAATAAATTTATCAATCTCTACAACAATCTTGCTTGGATGAAGATTAGGATTCAATCTATAGCTCAATTTGGGAAAAACTGATATCCTAACAACATTGAGTCTTCCAATCCATGAACATGGTACATAATTCCATTATTTGGGCCTCCTTTAATTTTTTTCACTAAGGTTTAGTCATTGTCAGTGCACTATTTATCCCTAAATAGTTCATGTTTTTTAATGCTATAGTAAATAGTAATGACTTTAAAATTTCATTTTCCAATTGTTTATGACTATTATACAGGAATTCACATGTTTTATACTAACATTTTATCCAGAAACATTACTAAATTCATTCAGAAAACATAATTGTGTATGGTTTTAATCTTTTTAAGTTCACTGAAACCTGTTTTATGGCTCAGAATCTCTCTCTCTTGGTGTATGTTCCACGTGCAGTGAAAAGAATGTTTATTCTGCTCTTGTTGAGTGAAGTGTTCTAAAAATATCAATTAAGTGAAGTTGGTTGATGGTACTGTCCAAATCTCCCTACATCCTTAGTGATTTTCTGTCTAGATAGTGAATCAACACTCCTCAAGAAAGGAGTATTAAAATGTACCTCTACAACTGTAGATTTGTCTATCCTTCCTTTCAGTTTTATCAGTTTTTGCTTTGTGTATTTCGAAGCTCTGTTATTAGGCATATACATATTTGGGATTATTATATCCTCTTGATTATATGATTCCTTTATCATTATGAAATGTCTATCTTTGATAAAATTCCTTGTTCTAAAGTCTAGTTTGTTGGATGTTAATATAGCTACGTTAGCTTTGATTAGTTCTTGCATGGTATGTATTTTTCTTTTTACTTCCAATTTTTTTGTGTCTTTAGATTTAAAGTAGGTTTCTTGTAGACACTGTGGAGTTGGGACTTGGTTTTTTTTTTTTAAAAAAACATATAAACCTGATAAACTCTGGATTTTAATAAAGGCTTAGCTGGGCTTAAATCTACCACCTTACTATTTCTTTTCTATTTGCTCCATCCCTTGTTCCTTTGTTCCTTTTCCCTGATTTTTTGAATTGAGCTTTTTAAAAAAATTCCATTTAATCTCCAATATACGCTTATTCACTATACTTCTTTATTTTTCTAACAGCTCCTGTAGGGTAAATGTCAGCAAAAATTTTCTGTAAAGTGCCAGATAGTAACTATTTTAGGATTTGCAGGCCATAGAGTCTCTGTCACAACTACTCAACTTCACCAGCCTAACACCAAATACTCACAGACGTGAGGGAGTGTGACCGTCTTCCAACAAAATTTTATCTACCAAAGGAGATAATAAAATACTTTGTCAATGTGGCGGGGGGCGGGGGGCGGGGGAAGGCAGTAAACCAGATTTGGTCTATGGGCTGAAGTTTGCAAGCCTGTGCTCCAGGGTTTACAGTATACATCTTTAACTTATCATATATACCTTCAAATAATATTTTATCACTCCACCTACTGTACATGCACTTTGCAACAGCATATGGCTGTTTCCTTGTTCCTGTCCTTTGTGCTATTGTTGCCATATATTTTACTTTAATAGATGCTATAAACTCTACAATACATTGTTGTTTTGGTTTTTTTTTTTTTGGCTTTAAATAATCAATTGCTTTTAGAGAGATTTAAATGTGAGAAAAAAATGTTTTTATATTTACCCGTGCATTTACCCTTTCTGGCATTCTTCATTCCTTTTCTGTAGATCCACATTTCTATCTGGTGTCATTTTCCTTCAGCATGAAGACATTCCTTTATCTTTTGTTGAGGTGCATGTATACTGGTGATAAATTCTCAGCTTTGCTTTGTCTGAAAAAATTGGTTTTTACTTTAATTTTGGAAGATGTCTTCACTGAGTAAGAATTCTTGGTTGACATTTTTCCCTAGCACTTTAAAGATGTTTCCAGTGTCTTCTGGCTTGCACAGTTGCTGACAAGAAGCCTTTAATGTCTTTTTCTCTGACAACTTTTAAGATTTTCTCTTTGTATCTTAGGTTCTGAGCAATTTGATTATGGTTATGATGTACCTTGATGTAGCTTTCTTCTTGGGCTTTGTTGAGATTCTCTGACTTGTGAGTTTATATTTTCCATAACATTTAGAAAATTTGGAATAATTTCTTCAAATATTTTTTTTCTGTCTCCTCTCTACCTTGTCTCTTCTGACCTCCAAATATATGTATGTTAGACCACTCGATATAGCCCCACAGGACACTGAGGTGGTGTTCACTTTTTTCTCCAACATTATTTTTTGTGTTATTGCTATGTCTTCAAGTTCTTTAATTTTTTTCTTCGATTGTGTCTAATCTGCTGTTAAACCAATCCAGAGAATTTTTTATTTTAGATATATTTTTCAGCTCTTGAAGTACCATCTGATATTTATTTTTTATATTGTCCCATCTTTCCTCATTGTGTAGTCATGCATTCCTTTAAGTCCATAAACATATTTATAATGGATGTTTTGAAAGTCTTGTAAAGTAATTCTCTACTAATTCTATCATCTCTGTCATTTATAGGTCTCTTTCTATTGATGGAATTTCCTCCTGGTTATAGGTCACTTTTCCTACGTCTAGTGATGTCTGACTGGACGTGGGACACTGATAAACGTCTGGATTTTGTTGTCTTCCTTTAAAGAGTATTGAGTTTTGTTTTAGCAGGTAGTTAAGTTACTTGCATACAAGTTTGCTCCTTTTTAGGCTCCTTTTCAAACATTATTAACAAGGGTTGCAGGTAGTCTTTACTCTAGAACAGGAGTTGGCAAAATTTTTTGTAAAGGGCCAGATACCAAATATTTTAGGCTTTGTTGACCTAAACTACTCAACTCAAATATGTAAACAAACATGTGACTGTGTTGCAATAAAACTTTATTTACAAAAATTGGTAGCAGGCTGGATTTGGCCCATTGGCCATGGTATGCCATCCCCTGCCCTAGAGCTAGTTTATCCTCACTATTAATGGTCTCCTGGGGTCTCCCTTGACAGTCCAGTGTTGTTCAATGACATCTTTCCACTCTGGTTGGTCAGAACTTGAAAACATCCCAGACTTCTGTGAGCACTGGTTATTGTTTAGTTTACAGCCCCCAACTTTTCTTTTTTCCCCTAATAGTGTTCTTTGCCTGGCCTCATGGAATCTCACCCCATGTAACTGTAGCTTAGTCTTCAGCCAAAGGACTCCAAGGCATATTTATGGAGCTCTATGCATAGCTCCCTCCCCTCTCATACTCTGCCTCTCAAATTTCAGCCACCTGAGGCTCCCTGAACTCTTGTTTCTGTCTCAACTCAATGAAGCCACCAAACTCTGTTTGTTCCCTGCCTTTGTGCTGTACTATAGTCTGAAAAATGTCTCCAGGCAGAAAGGCGAGCTGACTGTAGGGTAGGGACCAAAGAAAGGGAGCTAAGCATCTCCATCCTTTAGCTGAACAGAAAGTCCAGGGTCAGGAGAGGCACGGCAAGATTGTTCCAGAACCAAGAGAACTACAAGGCTCCTGCTTGCCATTCCTTGTTAGAGTTCACCAAAGATAGGAAAGTATGGCACATATCTACCCCCTGTTCATTTTAGCTCTACTACCTTTGTAGTAATACCTCAAATGTCAATGTACTATGGTGGTTTTTGCAAAAGCTAACTTTTTTCCCCTATAAGTCTAATCATCCCGCTGGGCCACAAGTTTGGATCCTGTTTTAACTTCCTAGGTTTGAAAAGACAGGTTCAAAGTTTATCCCACTCTCCCAAAATCCAGCTGTATTAGTCGCCCATGAAAAGCCAAAGGATTCATGATAAAAGAATAATCCAAAAGAAAAATTACCTTGCTCAACTGCAAAAGGCAATGGAATAAAGTCATGGAGATGAAAACAAGAGAGGTCATTTAACAATCTCTCTCTATAGGACCAAATATAATTTTAGGAGCAACCCATTTTACAGCTGGGTAATGAAGACTTAGTGAAAGGATATATCTTATTTTCCTATGTGGGTATTTGATCCAAAGACCCAGCATTCCTCTGACACTGATTCATTTTTCTCTTGCTGGCAACATTTTCAGGTGTAGAAGGACCAGAATAACACAGGCCACTGTTTTTTATTTTAACATTCTCCTTTAACTGAAACTATTGGTGCCTTCTTCCTGTGACAGGATTTTGAGAGTTTTCTGGCTTATTTCACTTCATGCCAGATATCTGACATTATTCAGACACTTGTTTTCTTATTTAAAATTGGGTAGTAGCATGCCAAAGTTTTTCCCACAAGTCAGCAGACAAAATTAATAGCTTTGCTCAAGGGATGTTAAATAGCAGAGTATCTCACAGCTACGAAGGATTTACTACTTTTTAGTGTTTTGTTTTTTTAACTTAACAGAGTGATAAGTATAAGAGTTCTACTCATTTGACTCTAATCACCAGCAGGGCTGGCCTATCTATGAAGACCCAAGGCCTTCTAAGATGAACCCTCTCACATCAGAAGGTTAAACTTCCATCTCTAACACGTTACTGAAAGGCGAGTAAAAACAATAAGAGAATGTCAAACCAGTTTCTGCCCAGAGATTGACAGCAGCATGGCCAGTCCTCAAAGAACTCCCGACAGGTTCTGGCAACAACGACTGGCATAAAGGAGCAACCATATTCCCTCAAAAGACTGTGTTTCCTGTTACTCCCCATCTCCCATTTTCCAAACAAACATTTTCCTAAAATAAAAAGGACTTACCCTACTATTACTATAACAAAATCCAGTAAATTCCATCCATTTCTAACATAAGCATTAGGATGTAGCAATAATCCATATGCTATAATCTTCAAAAAGGTCTCGACTGTAAAAATAATCAGGAAGGCATATTCTACTTTTTCCTGGGAAGAGAAACAAACAAAGAAAAGGAAATAGGGATTAGAATCAATATCTCAGAGATACAAACATTTTTCTCCAAGCAAAGATTTATTAAGAGAAATGGAACAATTAACACTGCACCTGGGCCAGGAAGGCATTTTAATTCCAAAACTGGATTTCTCACAGGCAACTAAGTGTAAAACACTTTCATTCTGGGCTGCATGATTGCAATCTGCCACCTGCCCTGATGGGCGTGCCATGAGTCTGCCGAGGACATAGCGGACAGCAGACATGTTTGTTATTTGCACACATTTGCAAAATGCAGTGTGCTTTCCTCCTGAGATTGCCAAATCAGGCCCAGGAAAGCACAGGGTGCAACCAATATTCCAATGGTGGCTTTGGACAGAATGCCCATTAGAAGAAAAAAGATGCATCTGCTTTAACCCTCGCATAAGTCAGGGTCAGCTTTGTCACTGCATAGCAAGGTGACCTTGGGCAAGGCCCCCTCCTCCCAACCTAAGTTTCCTCATCCGCACAACAAGGAGGGTGAATCCAGGATGGCAAACCATTGCCTGCTTATTGGCATGTGACCTCTCCCCAGCTGACACTGCTGAGTAGTCACCATGCACGTTCCCAGGAAGCCTGGGATAAGTCTCTGAGTCCTTCTCATCTAACAGTCCCAGCAGCCATTCCCATCTGACTGCCTCAGACCTTCAAGACGCCACCCTCAGGCTAGATGACTCTTAGAACCTTTCCAGACCTACTCACGCAACTCCGTGAGTACAGAAAACACATCCATCAGCAGGTATAAAAATTTTGACTCGTTTCTCTTTTATAAAGGTTTTCTTGTACAGCTTCAGTTTTAATAGAAATATGGACTGACTGGGATGTATACAATTAATTTTACAAGAGGCATTTCCTGGCAAGAAGCTACTTAAATAATAACCAAATGAAAAACCATCAGTGATTAAAACTCTTCCATATGGGCCATAAAGTCCTTTACTAATATTAATTCTACTCCATGGGACCTGAGGAAAGTTACCACCATCTCAAGAAAATAGAAATCACAGAATTCATTTCTTAAGATACCTAGTGCAAAAGGCCAAATAAATTTGGCTCAGGAAATATGTAGTGAGAGCCTCTTCTGCATGATGGGCATCATACCAGGAGCCAGGATTAGGATAATGTCTCCACTATGGACCCTATCCTCCAAAGGTTTAGTCTGGTGGAGAGCTCGGGGTTTGGAACACTCACACAGAGAACATCCCAAGAGAGGTAACTGACAAAGAGTAATTCTGCATCTTTAGCCCTTTGATAAGGTCAAAGGGTTATTAGTCCATTTCTCTCGTGCAAGGACATTGCTTTGTTATATGTGACCACTATTTTGCCTAAACTACCCTGGGCTTGAGCCATTTGCCACCAGAGGGCTATCCCTCTGTTGCCAGGGAGTCCCAGTCCCAAGCTGAACTTCCTGTGTCTTGCCACCACATCCTTCCTCTTTACCACCAGGGGAACCATCCAACCACTGCTGGACCCCAGCCTTCACGCCCATTCTCTGCTCCCCATTGGTCATGCCAGAAAGCCGGTTCATCCATTCTTCCTTCCTGGGTCCCTGTGATTCCTAATCTGCCCTACCAGAGTGCCCTTTGATCCCCGGAACACCATCATACCAGTCTCATAAATTCTTTCGTGGTGTGAGTCAGCCAGAGTCAGTGTGTTTTCAATTTTAAAAGCCTAGCTCATCCTCAACCTTCAAACCCATGCTTCCTCTAAGACCTCCCCACAGGTCCTGTCCTCGGCTTCACTCATCCCATGCATCCCACATCCTTCACCAGCCTGTGAAGACCATAACCCCACTCCCTCCACACAGCCCACTCTCCAGGCGGGGGGTGAGCGGGCTTATGAAATGTTCCCAGAGCAGCAGCGCACACGCCCCCTTCCTGCCGCACACAAACCTCCAAGGACTCCTTTGTCTACTCTCCATATTCCCTGTGACCTCACACGAGCAAGAGCTTGCCTTCTGTTCACTGCCATATCCCTGAGTAGAGTGTTCACAAGGGAGGCACATTCACAACACTGTGGATGTTCTGAGGAACAGAGACCGACTTTGCTGCCGGGTGGGGAGGAGAGATCCAGGAAGGCTTCAATGAGGCAGTGACATTAACTTTGTTAGCTAAAAGGAGGAGCAATATTGTTGCTTTTAACTAGAAGCAAAAATCTCTGAAAATACCAATCCAGTGTTCTCAAATTAGACCCTGACCACCAAATGTAGATTGTCAATATGTTTTCAAGACTTAGAGTTCTAAGGGAACGAGATAAACTGAAAACAGCATGTTGATTTTTCAATTCCTCTTCCTTTTTTATCCTTTCTGCTTTATTTACTAGGCCAGACAGAAAAAAAGGCTTTTGCTGCCATCAATATTCATAGCAGTTACATCCCCACGTCAACACAGCGTTATACTTTAGAGCAGAAAAACAAGGCAGGGAACAGAGAGTACACCTACCCAACACAGCCTGTTTTTCCTCTTTGGCTTTTATTTGTAAGTAATTTTGCCACAATAATACAAGGGCTATTAGTATAACTGAATTGTTTGGGCTTCTTTTATCCCCTTGTCTTCTGCTCCCTCTCCCTTTTTAAAGAATTTGGTTTCTCTTTCCAAAACCTTTAGTGCATTACTTGATGGAATTGATTATAAGAACTATAACCTTGCTTTAATGTGATTCTTTATTACAGAGACTCCACCATAATGCCAACAGAACAATCACAGCCTGGAGAGCATGCTAGACCAGGGTGCCTAGAAGCCAGTGTCATCCTGGTCCCCAATCCTGCCATTAAAAAGGACTCCAGAAAACAAATAAACCTCCACATTAAGCAAATGTAGTGTAAAAAAAAAAATCTTGCAAAACAATAATCATGGGGAGGGAAGGTATTGACTTTACAGAAGGATCGTTCATTTGAGAAAACAATGTTGAGTTAGTAATTTGAAAAGGGAGCCACCAAGAAAGTCAGCTTCCTAACCGGGCAAGGTGGGAACATGCACCCAGCCGAAGGAGCCGGTGAGCCGTCACATAGAGCAGATACAGAGTCTGTGGCAGGATGGAGGAGAGCATAGAGGAAGAAGCAATGGCATGGATGAAGGAACAGGATGGCTGAAGAGGAGGCAAGTAAGAACTCTCCTGAACTGGACAGGAAATGAGGTGTCCCCTGGGGAGGGGCTACACCTTAAAAGCCCTACCCCCGGCTACACAAAAAGAGTAAACGATTCCCGCAGCCAATCTCCCTGCATTTGCCAGGCAGAGTCATGCGTTTGTGGCACTCACCCAGCCACCAGCAGATCCCCTCTCTGACAGGGGATCCTGGATGGGCAGGGCCACTCAAATCACCTTTTAAGAAACCACCAATTCCTCTTAACCAGAGACCACCCCATATATGGATGAAAGTCCCCCCACAAGACCTCAAGCCACCAGAAAAATAAAGGCTCAGAATCTAATTATGAAACCTGATTTATCTGCTTTAAACTGTGAAGTTTAGCCAAAGAGGAGAGGTTCTAAACCAACAGTCTCTAAATCAGTTAACCCTACACAGAACCTGGAGAAACAGAAACCACAACTAGCAAGGAATGGGAGATATCAGGATCCTTAATTGTACTTGGTTCTCTCTTCTTCTATTCTCAGGGATCCTTTTACTAGTGCTGTCATACAAACATTAACATCCATTATCCATCCATCCATCCCTGGGCACCTGGCTCCTCCTCAGAAAGGCTGATCTCTACCCTCACAGAGCTCCCAACCTGATGTTAAAAGATCAAAAAGGCTTGATGAGCTGGTAAGATTCACCTCTTTGCTTTGCTCATCCACACACGTGGCCCAAGTCTTTGGAATAGTCTCCTGGCTTACACCTTGGCAGTAGCTGCCCCCTCCCCTCCACATGTGCTCCCTTACTGGCAGGATCATCTCTTACTGTCTTTGTAACTCCAGCATCTAGCACCATATTGGGCATACATAATGTACTCACAGGTGCTAATGGGAAGTAGAGAGGAAAAAAGGGAAGAAATGAACCCACAAAGTTAGACTTAAAGGGGGCTATAAAAACATGAGGTTTCATGATCCTAGCATATGCATCAAAAAGCAAAACAAGTAGGGTAAAAATCTTCCTAAGCTACCATAAATTCTTTCCAGAAGAAGCCTGGACTAATGGTCAGGTTGATAAGACAACAGCTGATCTCAACATCTTACCTGGCCCACCCTTTCAATCTCAACATGAGCCCCCAGGGTAAAGTCTTCAATCCTTCTATCTCTAGCTTCCTCTTCCAACTTCCTCCCTTCTCTCCTGCGACAGCCTCCATTCCAGGCGTGGGCCAACCTGCTCCCTCCCACACATGCTGGATGCTCTCTCTCCTCCATGACTTTGCCGACCCTGCTTCACCCTCCTAGTGTGCCTACACCCACAGGGCACATCCCTCTTCACAGTGAGCTCACAGCTCTGATACAGGGTTAAAACAGCCCAGGCCAGTGGGAAGAATGCAGGGCTTGGAGCCATGATACCTGTTTTCTGCTAGCCCCAGCTCAGCCACTGATTCAGGTCCACTTCCTCTTCTTTCTTCCTAGAATGGTTTCCCCCATCTTACTAAATTTTACTTGTCCTTCAAGGCTCGGCTTAAATGACACTTGCTCAGCAAAACCACTGCTGGCCTCCCAGACAAAATTAGGGCCTGCTGCGACATGCTGTCAAAGCTCATTATACTTCTTCATAGCCCTCTTCATAATGGAAATTTTAAATTTTTAAAAATTCTCTAATATTTGTCTCCCCCAATAAATGATAATTTCTATAAGATCAGAGACCATTTCTACTTCATGCATCATTATATTCCCAAGGCCTGTCACAAAAATACATACTTGATACGGATAAGTGAATAAATAAGTGGGCAAAATGAGAGGTTTTGACCAAACATTATTCAACGTCCCTTCCTGCTAAGAAGTTCCATAACTGTTTTTGTCTGCTCAGGCTTCCATAACAAAACACCATGGACTGGGGGGCTTAAACAACAGAGATTTATTTCTCCCAGTTCTGGAGGCTGGGAAGCCCAAGACCAAGGTGCCGGCTGACGTGGTGCCCGGTGTGAGCCCTCTCCCTGGCTTCCGGACGGCTGAGTTCTCACTGTGTCCTCAGCCGGCCTTTCCTTGCTGCGTACAGGTAGTTAGAGATCTCTCGCTTCCTCTTCTTATAAGGGCACTACTCCCACCAAGAAGGTCCCACCGTCAAGACTTAATCTAACCCTAATCACCTCCCAAAGGCCCCATCGCCAAACATCCTCACACTGGGGCTGAGGTGTCACCATTTGGGGAGGACGCACACATTCAGTCCACAACAATAACACAAGGGCTCCTTGGCTTTGCCCTCCTCCAGGAAAATGTCCATGACCAAACGTCAGGGAAAAGGCTGGCAGCGCACCCTTCCTGATCCATCACCACAGCTCCTGGGGTGTTCCAGAGTGAGCAGCACGCACAAAGGCAGATGGGTCAAGGTGCTGAGAGGTCCAGAGCAGCGGGAGCTCTGACATGAGGGACGGGCAGGAGGCAAGGGAGAGCGAGCTGAAGGGGCCGACTCCAGGGAGGCCATGAAGGGCCTTGTGTGCCAGGCTACCAGGCTTGGCCTCTGTTTCTCGCCTGTAAACTGAGCAGACTGGATCGGATGACCTCTTCTAGCTATAAAAATACACTTCTCTGGGACCAGATGAGCAAAGTCCAGACACAGCTTCCGAGGGAGGTTCTGTGAGGGCCCAGAGACCCCGGGGGAAGACAGCCAACCAAGAGCAGCAAGACCCAAGAGCGGCTGCCGTTTTCTCAAGTGGCTGGGTCACCTGAGGTCGCCACGGCACGTTCAGGCCAGGCTGGCTGAGACCCTCCCACTAGCGGCCTCATGCATTTCAGAAGGTGACCTCAGGGGCCACAGGGCTACTATTACATGGTTTCAATAAGAGATTCAAACTCTGGTAAAACGCTGGTGGATGAACCACGGGAGAGTGACCAGCAGGCAGACCTTGCCCAGAGCCACTTAGCAGTAAACAGGGGTAATTTTTTCCTCTGCAGGTATTAATGGAGCATGTACTTAGAGGGCCTCCAATGGGTAGTTTAATGCCACATTTACATGAAGAAACTGGCTAGAACAGTCAGTTTGCCTTTGTTTTTCTTCACCTTTGGTTTAAAAGTACAAGTTTTAGATGACACTTGTGTCCCCTGAGTCCAATTCTAGTCTCTACAGGTGGGTCATCTCGGTTGAGTCATTGATCCCTTCTGCTGCTCAGTTTCCACATCTATAAAACAGGGATAATCACCCTTGCCCTACCCACCCAGGTGAGGGGGAAAATCAGGTTACGTCATGGGTGGGAAAGAGCTCTGCAAACTGTCAGACATGTCACAGTCTCACTGAATGGGGACCGAGGCGGGACAGCTCTCCCAGCCCCTGGGGAAGTGGAGCCCTGAAAGGAGAATCTGGAGACCTCACAGAAACCTCTGAAGAGGCTTCTCCGGAGATCCCGTGCCAATCCAGTGACCCCATGTGGGGCAAGGCCTCCACTCAGGATGCCGTCCAGAATGCGCCCAGAGGTGACCAAAGGAGGCGGCCAGCAGGGCGGCCTGGCTGACTGCTCCTGGAGACCAGCTTCAAAGCCATCCGGTCTGTGAGAAGAGGGTAGGCTCACGCCCAGGGCAGAGGCGGCTGACTGGGCGCTCTCTCAGGATGTGGACTCCTCACTTGCCGGCAGGGCAGAGTCACTTGCTGCTTTGCTGCCCGGGCTAAAGCAAGCAGCTTGGGTGGGGTGGCTAATTAGGGTTCTTTCCTCCCAACAAAATTCCCAGGGTAACAGCACCCTGACTTTCCTCTAAGAACTGCTCCTTTCCTACTGTCAGTCCAGTGGCTACAAGGGTTGGCATGTGGCCCAGGTTACTGGCTCAGGGACAGGCATGTGACCCAATGCACGCCAACTAGGTCCAGTTAGAACTAACCGTGGGATTTTCACTTCAGCATCTAAGCAAGAAGTTCTGCCATTGGCTGGACTTAGCCCTGAGAGGCCATAAGCCTGGAGTTACCAGAGTACATGGAGATGAAGAACCAACACCAAAGAAAGCCAAGCCAAAAAACAGAGAGAGAGTCAAACAGAAAGACAGAGAAACAGAGGCAACGATCTGACTCTAATGCCATTATAGGAGCCCCTGGATGAAGCTGAACCTGAAGCCAAAATTCTTCCCCCTACCTTGGGCTTTTCAGTTACAAAAGCCAATAAATTGAGCCAGTTTGGGTTGGGTTTTTGGTCAACTGCAAACAAAAGAGTCCTACCTAAATACACGGGCCTATAGGACCACTCTGTTTCTCTAAAAGTTGAAGCATCTAAGAGAATCTTTCTCAAGAGCTGCAACTCCTTTGATGATTCCTTTTGCCCCATAGGCTTAGGGATGGTTCTTTAGACACAGGACCAATGGGCCTGGCGAGTCATTGCCTCTGGGAATTTACCTAGGCTCAGCTTTCCAGATTCGCTCCTTTCATCTCTGTTACTGTCTTCAGTTTCAACTGGTTTCCTGGGCTCTTCACATTCCTGTAAACTTGAGGCCCCAGACTTGTCTTGCTTCCCATCCACCTACCCTGGGACATGGACTCTGAGTTCCCTTGGTAGTGGGTGTATTGCACGCTTGGCAGCCATGCACGTCCTCACCCAACTTCAACACTAAGGCACTGCCCACCTCCACCCCACCTTGCCTGGCACTTCAGGCACCCTACTTCAACATAATCCAACAAAATTCACTGGGTAACTACTCCATACCAGGTGCAGTTTTGACCATTGGGGATTCAAAGATGGTTAAGACACTGTTCATATCCTGGAGGGGGACATCAGATACATACATAAAAATCAGAAGACACAGCAGATGACAATCAAAGCTAAAGCAGAGGTTCTGGGAATCTCCTGCAGGGAGATGGGCGATCCAGCAATAGTGTCTGGAGCATTAGGGAAAGCTTCTTGAAAAGCATAGGACTGTTATCATATCTAAATTCCTCCATCTGGCATCCCCGAGGTCCTCTACAATCTGTCTATACTCTAGCTACCAACAACTAACTGATATCTGTTACCCCACTGAGTACAGGGCCCTGCTCTACCCGATTCCCCTTCCCCCTCCAGATCTCCTTCTGCTCCAGTCCATCAGTTCCCATAATTGTCCTGCATATACATCACTCACTGGAACCTCTGGCCTTTGTGACTGCTCTTCTCCATGACTAAAAGCACTTCTCCCTGTTTATCTAAATCCTGCTCCACTCTCTCAGGGAAGTCCAGGGAGTTTCATCTCCTCTGAGCACTATTCTGTTCCCTCTTTTGCAAGCCTGACGCACCTATCAGGGTAGCCGAATGACCACCATGTGCCTGCTGCCTCTGTTCCCCAGGCATCCCTACAGCATCACTAACCGGTCTTCTCACTGGTGTAGCGGGCACTCCTCCCGCTACACCATAACGCAGCGTCACCAGGTACCCAGTCAGGCATCATCTACTGACCGGAGTCGGCACAGGAGTCAAAACTGTTTGCCACCCTGGGGTTAAAAGTTGTACCACATGTTTTGGCATTTAATCATGAAAGTAAATCATAACAACACTTGAACATCAACTATGTACACGACCATGAAAAAGAGCAGAGAAGGTCAAGGCACTGGCCTGTTTTCAGGAGCTCCTGGTCCAGTTGGGAAGGTAAACCTCTTGATGTGTTGTCTTGTATTATTTGTAGATTGTCAGTACCCTGAAGGCAAGAACCACTGCATCTACCTCTGTAGAATCCTCTCACTGTACTGAACAGAGAACTGAGCACTTAGCCCCAGTAAACACCAAGATGGCATCATCCACAAAAAAGACAAAACAGAGCCATGATCCCAGGGCTGCATTTCTAAGCATCTGGGCCAAAATCCTGTCTCACTGTCAGGGACCCCAACAGATGTTCTAAAACCCAGGCCAGAATCCCATTCACCCTCTGCTAGTTGGAGTTACAGAGCTACACTTTCTAAACCGTGTCAGGCCTTTACATCCTGTTCTGATAGCTCAGGTCAAGCTGGATGGCAGTGGCATTCCGTGCCCTACGTGGGACCCATCAAAGCAGCGCGCTGCCTCCCTGGGATCTAGGGGATTGGGTCACGTGACAACTGCCAAACATCCATCATTTTAGAAGAGAATTCTTTTCTTAGCATTCGTTAGCTCACATGACATGAGCCAAATGCTCCAACATGTCTACCTCCTTGGCTGAAAAGTAACAAGCAAGCAAACATTTCAAATGACAGGAACTGGGGAAGTATAAAACCAAACATTTCCATTTTGACAAGAAAGCAGTCATTCTTCTCCTCCATTAACAGAGCTGAAGAAGAGCCTTTCCAACTTGTATACAGTTAAATCTCCTAACATCTGAACTATAAGTGCAATCTCATCTCGTTCCCCTCATGCTCACTTGTATCCCTGTACACACACCACTTGCACACCTGGACACAGCACTTGGAGCGTAAGGAAACACTTTCCAATCTCGGATCTGAGCTGATTTTCCAAGCTACAGAGTATGACAGGCAGAGAAGGGCTTGTTATTTACATTTCACATGAGCTGCACAGACATGGAGGCTGTTCTGCCAGTTAGGAACCGCAGCAGCAATCCTGCCCTCTGGGATGAAGACACCTGGCTACACCCGCCTGGTGGGGACCCCCCTCCACAGTGGTCCCATGCCTGCCAAAGCTCACCTGGGCTTCTGTGTTGTTCCACCCAAGCCACACCAGGATGACCTCAGCTTAGGGTCACCTAGGCAACCTTGACTGACCAACCCGAGGGTGCACCTTGGAGGTCACAGCTGTTGACTGTACAAGCATTGGGACCTGGTGGGTCGGGCTGCTCTCAACTAAGATGTCTGCAGTCATGTCACAGAAGCACTTTCACCTCATACAGCGAGGCAAAGAGCCTGGCATTACGTTGTGGCTCTGCCACTTACTGGCTATGTGGACTCAGGCAAGTGCCTTTACCCCTCCCCACCACAGCTGCTTCAGCAGCAGAAACTACCTCCATTTGTGGTTGAGTGTAACTAAGGAAACACTTGTAAAACACATGAGCCAGGGTCTGCGTGTGGCAGAGCCCATAGATGCTGGCTCGTTTTACTGTTGTGTCTATGTAACATGCCCTGGCCACTCCCCAGGGACAGTACACAAAGCAACTGCTAACGACTCACTAAGTTAGCACTGCGGCCATGGCCTAACTTGCTGCCAGCCCTGCAGGTCCACACCCCCGCAGTGCACACAGCTGCCTCAGGTGGGCCTGCCAGGTTAGCCCTGTCTCCACACTGTGGGAGGCAGCTGCCCAATGTAACCCTGCTCCTACACCTTCCTGGACTGTCCAGCCGAGTCTACCTGTGGCCCACCATAGCCAGAACAGTCAGGAGGGGAAACAGGGTCCAGTTCCCAGGCCCCCGTTACCTCCTCCCTTCACTGTGAAGGCACAGGGTCAGCGGGGAACAGGCGGCATTCAGCTCACCAGTCATTTCTCTCCACCATCAAAGCTACCCTCTGGGATGAACGACCCTAATATGTGGCCATATTTTTCCCAGTGAATGTGATGAGACCATAGGAACATAGATCATTTCTGAATAAATTTACGAATAAGTTTAAAAATAGATCGTGTGGAGTCTATAATTGAGATAAAGTGTTTGATACATTTACTGAGATTAAAAACTCCATGCCTACAACTCACCACTGTTTTAGTACTAGAAACTAAAATTAATTTAAAAGACATTGGGTGGCTTAAAAGCCAGGCACCACCCAATTGTGGCCTTGAAGCGGAAATTAATACACAAGTCAATGACTGAACAGAACCTGTCTCTGCAGACCCTCTCGGAGCTGGGGAGTGCCATTTGCGTTGATCTGGTCCTACCAGTCAAGGCTCTCCCTTGTCTGTCACTTAACACCTCCAAGAGGCTAGAAGGAGGGCTCCGCCACCATCCCCCAAGCTCAAGATCCACACAGGCTTTCTACAAGCAACTACATTCCCAGGAAAACTGGTGGCTCCAGAAGCAATCGCTAGAGGATTCTATTTGGTCAGGTGGATAAGGCTAGTTAGTAATCACTGCTGTTCTTTTTCAAGTACATTTCTATTTGTTTAATACCTGCCTAGCTCCAAAAAAGAACTCTAGACAGCAAGAATATAAAAATTTGGAGTAGGCTAGAAAGGGAATGATATATGGCTGTTAAAAAGGAGGAGGCAGATCTCTGTGTAAGGGCAGAGACAGACGCCCATGAAACATCACTGCGGGAACAGTCGGCATGACATCCCCTAGATGTCTGAAAAGATCTCTTAACAAGCCAGTCTACAGCTCAGACACCCCAAAGTGAAGAGGATTGCCTCTAAGCGCAAGATCTTGTGCGACTTTCTACCTCTGCTTTTAGGTATCTGTGATTTCTGTGAGCCTTTCTCACTGAGCATCTTTTACTTTAAAATCAGCTGAAACTCTAAATATTTAGGACAAAAGAATAAGGCAAGAAAGAAAAATGAACATGGAAAAGAAAAGAGAACAGGAATAAAGCCATTAGGAAGATGTATACTGTGAAGACATCTTTATTAATATGTCTCTGAGATTTGTAACAGCCAATGTGAAAGAAGAAAATCAGACCAGTGACACAAGTCACCTTATCCTCTGAATGAAATTGTTTCTCAGCACAGAAAAATACTTCCCCAGAGGATTTGCATAGAGAGAAGAATCAGCTGACAATATAAATTGAGCACCAATTACAGGAAGTAGATTAACATTCACCTGTCTTCATGGAATTTATACTGTAATGTAGGAGAGAAGACTTTTTAAATGGAATATATAAGAAATTAATTTTGTGGTTTACATCCAGCAACTTTTGAAAAATGAAATAGAAAAGAAAATATCAGAATTTAGTTAAGAGTATGTATATTTTCATCAAATTCATGTTTCAGATGACATATACATGCACATTTGGGAGTTACAATGTAAAATGCAGTTATTACTACTGGCCAAGGCAAAGACAAACAAACAAACAAACAAAAAGTCAGCTTTAGAAACCAATAATCTTAGACCCAGCAGTGGACACCATTGGAGATAAATATCCACTCTCTTACTCTCTTGCTTGCTCATGCCCACTCTCTCCCACACACATCCACAAAACACCTTAAGTTAAAAGGGTTTAAAAGAGCCCCTAACCATGTGCAGAGGCAAACACCCAATAGAAGCAAACCAATAGTCAGAAGGAGGCAACAGTCTGGAAGTGACGGGGATGGAGGTACATTTCCTGTGGTTGGCTTCTAGAGGAAGAACTTAACCTCCAAAAAGCAAACAGAGACTGAGCCCGGGGTTGGGCAGTGAGTTCCCTGACTGTCCGAGGGGAAAAAGTGGGGCCACCTTGGAGTCAGCCATCTGTAGGGTCATCTGGAGAGGGAGGAGAGGAGAATAGTGAGACCAAGATGGGAGTTCATATGGGAAGCAGGAAAGCATAGGCTTGCAGTGGGGCACTGAAGGCAGAAGGAGGACGGGGTGGGGAAGAGCACAAATGGAAGGCTTTGTTTCACAGATGCAGTGCCCACACCAGCAGGCTCTCCAGAGACCCACCACACTGTCCTCTACTAGACGGAGAAACCGAAACCCAGCGAGGGAAAGGGCAGCACTAGCACACTGAGCACCCGGAGGGAGGAAAAGCAGCATCAGACACCTGGGAGCAGGACATGGAGAGGAGGGAAGGTGCCCAGTAGAAATGATCCACCTCAAGTCCTAACAGGGAACGGCTCATAAAAATCCTGACTGGGACAGGAAGCAAAACACGCCCCCACTCAGCCCTAGATCTGGGGCAGCAGGTGAGAGAGAAGCAGGGCAGGGAGCACGGGGGTGTCTGAAGACCTGGGCTGTGGGTCCCCACTCGAGACTGGAGCTCGTAGTCTGTGAGGAATGTCCACAGAAGCTGCATGTCACATGTGACCTCTGGCAGGCACGAGGCTGCCTGCAGTCAGGCACAAACACCCCCTAGCTGTGAACAGGGCTGTCAGACCAAGAAGCATCTATAATTCACAAGGGGACATGAGGGGAGAGAAGGGCCTTCTCCCATCTAGCTGTCTATAGAAAAGGTGGTCAACTGTGAAAAAAGGCCCTCTGCACCGGGCAGGTTCTACAGAGCCCAAGTTTTTGTGTCTTCACTCCCTGAATGAGATGATTTCTTCCCCCAGCTTTCTTCAGACTGTGAAGTGGTCCCCCCAAAGAACAGTCTTAAGGAAGCACAAGATCGTGGCTAACGAAGACCATATTCAGATCGTGGTTGTGTGGCCCTAGGGAAAGCAGGGGAATTCTCAAGCAGCAGAGGCACCACCACGACCCTCAGGGAAGGAAGGATTAATACTGACAGTGGGAAATGCCTGGCACATGGCTTGTACTCAATAAAGTGGCTGCCATCATGATGGTGGTTGAGTTGTGAATGTTGCACAGGAGGGTCTCCACAAGCTCTGGCGTCGGGGGGGTGGAGGATCTCTTGTCAGTCAAGGGCGGGGCTCTGGAAAGTTGAGAAGTCATCCTACCCAGTTTCACTTTGTGCTGCCACCATGCCAAGGCCCAAGGGGGCACACCAAGCCCCCCCAACATTTGTACCTTAAGACAAAAAATAGTACTGAAGGCTCAGAAAACACAGGAAAGATCACAAATAAAGAAGCGCCTTGAAATCACAACTGCTCAAGTCCTGTTTGGCCAGCTGAAAGCTCAAAACGGCATCCATTCTGTTGATTCAGGCACAGGCAGATGCCTTTTTAATGGTTTCATAATCACTAAGATCAATCATCATTTTAATAATGATTAGTGTTGGAAAAGGCAACAGGCTTAATCACAAGTGCCTCAATTCAAAATTCATTAACACTCTGTGACCAACCGAAATCACTGCACTTGAGCTCTCTGTTTGCAAATGTACCTCCTAAGAGGATGGCGAAGCAGCTGAACTGCTATACCCTGCATTTTAAAGCTGCCTTCACGCGTCGGTATAGTTCACTTCCCATAGTCACTCCCCTCTGACTCTAGTATTCAGGCAAGCTCTCATCATTAGGGTAAGTTTGAGACAGCTGAAAAAGAAGAACCCATGAAGGCTTAAACAGCTAAATAGATGCTATTTTCTAAATGTCTAGGTTCGTTATTTATAAAACATCCTAGTGAGTTAGGATAAAATGGAGTGAACAAATACAGGTTTTCCTTTAATGACAGTAATGTTGGTGAATCAGACCTCAAATGTCTGGAAATTACTACTTTCTACAACTTGTGAGTTTGCTCAAATGCCAAACGTTAAAAAATCCAAATCCAGAATAGTTCAACTGTAACATCCAGCCTTGCATTTTTTACAGCCCAGACAGACGAGAGCAGAGAGAGAGAGAAAGATGTGCAATAAGACCGACCCTCCTTACAGCCAGTAAAAGGAAAACAGGTGGGTTCTGAAGACAAGCAGCTGTATTACCTCTGTAGGGCCTGCCCTCCATTAGTGTGCTACTGACTTTTAAACAAGCAGACGTCCACTATGCCAGGATAAGGAAAGCTGAAGTCTAGCTGGATGACGCCTGCCTACCAGTCCTCACGTGGGCGGCACACTGTATGTGGTATCAGACAGTGTGGGTTCAAAGTTCCCACTTGGTCCAGCTATATAACCTTGTACAGTCCTTCACCCTTCTGAGCCTTGGCTTCCCAATCAGTGAAAGCATTGTCAAAGGGATAAATGAGATCATGTGCAATGCTCAGCACATAGTATGCACACAATAAATGGTTGTTATTATTATATTGGAATTGAGGGCAAAAGTTCAGGTCTTGACCTCTTTTCTAATACACTAGAAGCTCTCTAAATCGATTTCCTTTTAACCAACTCATCAGATGAACTGACATTCTTTGTTCCTTCTGAGTAAAAGATAATGACTAACGCCCATGCCAAACTGAACTCACATGGCTCCTAGGTTAATTTCTAGAAAGCTTATACATTTTTTTTAAAAGATTGGCACCTGTGCTAACATCTGTTGCCAATCTTTTTTTCTTCTTCTCCCCAAAGCCCCCCAGTACATAGTTGTATATTCTAGTTGTAGGTCCTTCTGGCTGTGCTATGTGGGACACCACCTCAGCACGGCTTGATGAGCGGTGCTAGGTCTGCACCCAGGAACCAAATCGGTGAAACCCTGGACTGCCAAAGCAAAGCATGCGAACTTAATCACTCGGCCACAGGGCCAGGCCCTAGAAAGCTTATACATTTCTGTTCCCATCAATTGAGTTGTACGCTTACCAAGAACTGGCTATGTCTGTTCCCAAGTTTAATTTGTTACTGTAACTACCTAACTTAATTGAATACTGCTTGAAATGATGACATATGAGTGCAAGAAGAGTTGTGGCTTCCACAAAAACTCAGCTGAATCTTTGGAACCACTGCATAAGGAATGTTGCTGAAGTTTTGTTGTTGATCAGATATGGGCAAGATGACAACAGAAGATAAGGGAGAAACCATAAACTTTTAGAATTTCTCTCAGCTTTCTTCTCATGTATCTCTAAGTTCTTATTCTATTTTTAAATAAAACAACTGGAAATTGTAGGTACATTATAAGTATAGTTTATCAATAAAGAAAATGGACACTGACCAGTAGATGCATAACAGTCAAAAAAAGCCTTTGGCCGTACTCCCAAAGATGGGCAACTAAACGTCCAGTTATATATTCTAGGTCAAAATAATCTTTAAGATGTGTTTTCTATCATTTTAAATGAGTCTCCTTATAACTGACTTTTTATAATAAGCAACTTATCAGGTCAGCTATAAGGGTGAGTGCAGCAGGAGCCCAGAGAGACTCACCAGAGCTCCCTTTGTCCTCAGGCCCCATCTGAGGTCTAGCATCTGACCATGCTTACCATGAGCTGGTTTCTACAAACTACATAATAGAGTGCCCATGTACGGTCATCAGCAGTGCATATGTAAGTAAGTAAATATCATAGTGCGACAACTTGTGATGCTCTGGTAGAGTACCAAGTACCACCACCTACATACTTGGGCTTAATGTTGGCAAACTTCCCAAAGTCAAATGCTATGTCACCACCTCTGTCCTCTTAGTGTCACATGTGTGTGTCCGTGTAGTGGCAGTGGCAGCATTACACACTAGGGCAAGAAAAACAGAAGGAGGGAGGCAAGGTGCGTGATCAGGAGTGAGAGAGAGAGAGAAAGCATCTGAGCAAGAAAGAGTTGCACAGTGTTGTATATGGGAAAGGAGGACGGCAGCCACTGGTGGAAATTCACCACTACTTAGAGTGCCCATAAAATCACCCAGATGCCAACCGCCAACTCCTAACCAACCACGACTTCACTTAAATTGTCTAGAATTCTTTCATTCCATATTTTATTCTACATTGATACACAGTTCCTGAGCAGCTGCTGTGTGTGAGGTAGAGTGAGAAGGGAAATAGGGCTCTCTCTTGGAGTCTACATAAATTTCCACAAATGTGATCACTTTCTTAGGAGAAGACTGAAGACCAGCCTACTGAGTCCATTTTGACCTAGCGACCTCACAGCAGAGCAGAACCCTGCCCTGTCTTTTTGCACCATCTTCTTACCTTCCATTGCTATATCAGATAATGCTCCACTGCTATTCATAGGGTTTTTATGGCCAAGTTTTTCAGAAGTGGGTGGCCAGGTCCTTCTTCCTGCTCTTAGTCTGGAAGCTCCGCTGAAACCTGTCCACCAAGGGTGAACCTGCTAATTTGAAGTACAGGTGACATAGCTTTCAGCATCACAGCAACATGCAGTCGCCACAGTATGGCACCCGACAGACAAGCCACTGGTTCCCTGATGGAGAAATGAGCCCAGGCCATGGCAGTGAGAGCACCGAATCTTAACCACTAGACCGCCAAGGCTGGATAGCCTAACCTCATGTCCTAGTTAATGATCAGCTGGAGAAGACTTGGGTTGGTACAAAAGCAATCAGGCAAGCAGTCCTCCATTCTGGGGCTGGATCAGACTATCAGTGATGATGCAAAACTTGTACTTCACAGGAACTGGCAAAGTATGGCCCACAGGCCAAATCTGGTCCACCAGCGAGATTTTTGTAGCTAAAGGTTATTGCAATACAGCCACGCTCATTCATTTCTGGGACTTCTCCTCTACAACAGCAGAGTTGAGTAGTTGTGACAAAACCTGTACAGCCCACAAATACTTGCTATCTCTTTCTTTACAGAAAAAGTTTGCTGACCCCTGCTCTGGACCCTTAGTGCCCATGAAATAGGATGCTCTTGGCATTCGCTTCTCCGCTAGATAAAAAGGAGAATGCTAGTGATTATCTAGCCTTGTCCTTCTTCTAAGATGAATGGTTTAACATTTTTGCTTAATAGCTAAGATATGTGTGAAATACTAGCAAAAACCTTTGCAAACACAAACATTTTTAAAAAACAGGTTCTGACAGTCCTTTCTCACTTCTTCCTGTGAAAACATACAGGCGCTAAAATTACAGTGACCATGGAGGCTTTCGACACACACACACACACACACACACACACACACACACACACGGTCACATATGGCGCTTAGCTCTGTGTGGAGGCACACACGACAGCTCAGAACTACAGGCACAAAAGACACTGCTATTTAGGAAACATCTTTTAGAAGACCTTGAAGGACCTGATTCCCCATTATTCCCAAAAAGCTTTCAGTTTTCACTCTGTATTTAACCAAAGTTCCTACGAGATTATTTTAAAAACCCATAGCCACTGTGAAAATGAGTTAAAATAATAGTTTCTGCAAAAAACTTCAAGCGCCACAGCATTCACCCTTTAGAGCTGGGTTACGGAGTAGTATTATAATTTGGTCTGTCAGCAATGATGTGCACATACAGCAGACCCAGAAGAGTGCATGTTGACTCTCTAAGGTTTGGAGGATGGGGAGATTATAACAGCCTCAAATAAGACTTAACATCCAACCTTCTACAAGAAATTAACCTCACACTTTGACAAATAACACCATCACAGAGAAACACCAAAACCACGAAAAGACAGCCCAAATAAAGGGTACAGGTTCTACCTTTGATACTCGTGTACGTGTGCAGACAAGGTATGGCAGGCAATATGGATAAGGATTAAATTCTTCATTTTGTACTTAAAAAGGAGTTGGGTGAGATGTTTCCTGTATATATAGAGGTATAGAGGACAGGGCTCCCTGCTGGAAACAAGAAGGAGTAAGTACCTCATTTTCTAAGTAACCAGCAAACAGGACAAGACACCTCCACGCTCAGGTCTTACGAAGCCAGCCTCTAGCATCAATCAGCTGCCACGCCTATGGCCACAGTCCAATGAAGCTTGAGGAGGGGACACAGAGTCACCAGGTTGTCAGCCTGGTGGAGACTACAGTGTCCCCGCTAGAAGGAGGCCCCCCTTCCTAAATCCAAATGACAGGGACTCAAGAGAATCATAAAAATGGTCATGCTTGCGAGAAAGAAAAACCACCACCTTATCGCCCCCAGGGGACTCTCTGCTTTGGCCACAGTCCTGAACTGTTGCTCCTTTCCTCTGATCAGGGAAAAGCAAAGCAGCAAGGGCAATCATCATGCCGCCCACTGGGACCCGTGAGCTTCCCCTGAGCCAAGTGGATCCACACGGTACTAGGCTTGAGCTATCTCTGGGACTTCACCCAAGGGGACTGGTCACCATGAGAGATCACCCTAGTGACAGAGGCTGTGCAGTAGGGATTGGAGTAGCTGAACTAGAGCCACATGTCCCAGGTAAGGACAGGCTCTCCACAACACGCCCACACCTCAACAGACCCTCTGCAGAACCCCACAGAGACCTGGCATCTCAGGGGGAACTGCACGTGGACGCCTCTGCGATGGAGGGTGCTGCCACCTGACCAGTTTTAGATAAGAAGCTGCAAAAATCAACCAGAAAGAAGCCCAAGTCCTGCCCAGTTAGGTAAAAAGGTATTTGTCCCTTTATTGCTCTCCTTCCTCCCCTTCCTCAGAAATGGAGGATTAGACCTGATACGGTGCAGGGGGAGGTGGAGAGGACAAGGACACGGAGGGAAGAGCAGATCCTGCTCCCTTCCTACAACGGCCCAGGGGAGTCCTGAATCAGGTTATAACACTGAAGTTTAATAACTGAAAATGACTGGGAAGTATGGAGCCTCCCAAGATGTTGTGAAGAAAGGAGAAAGGAGAGAGGGAGATTCACCACAGCACAGGAGAAAGCAGCAACTGGAAACACCAAACCATTTCACGCTAAAACACAGATGGGTAAATTGAGGTTGGGAGAGAGGAAAGAACTCATCCAACATCATAAATCAAGATAGCAGGTAAGGTGAAACTTAAAGCCTAGTCGCCTGTCTCCTCCTTTCCCCTGCACAATGACACCTGAGTATGACTTTATCCATGTTTGACTTAAAAATTTAGAGGAATTGGCTCAGGGCCTTAGGTCAGGTTACAGGTCTTCCCTCCTTAAAGGCCTCCATTGCTCTCCATTTCCCCACTCAGTCTTTTCCTCTCTCGTCTCTCTTTCTCCCATCTTCCATACAGATTCTTTCTACCACCTGCCATGCCTGTCCCACTCTTCTTCATCCGATAGGTTCTGAGTGTTAAAACCATGCTGTGCGTCTAGGTTGTCCCTAAATACTCAGGCCTCGATCACAGTTCTAAGCTATTTCCAGATCAGGACCACCAGGAAATGACTCTAGAGCAGGCCTTTTTGGAACCCGACCGTTAACCACCACCTTCTCTTCTCCCCAGTGACCATGAGGGAGTATGCACAGGACAGCACTGACCAACCCAAGTCCACACACTAAGCCAGTCTGAGGCTGGACTTGGAAACATCTCTGATGGGGCCCACTTTTAATTAAGAGGAATAGAGTGAGCTTCAGACTCTTCTGCTCCAAAATTCCACTATTCTGTGTATTTCATTAGTCAATTTCCAACTTCTAAGCTAATCTAGAAAAACCCAAAGAAACATTAACAAAATTCTTCCTTTCCCTCCACCCCCCCGTCCAGTCTTTGAAATTTCTCAGTTGGCCCCCATCCTGCTTTGAAGGCAGGGAGCTGGAGCAGGTGACTCCATGTGTCCCTAGGTTCTCCCTGCATCAGGTACCCTGAAGCTCTGCACACCCCGTTAGCCCACGCCCCCAACAACATGTCACCAGGGAAGCAGCCATCCTACCAACTTATTTCCTTAATTTGTTGCAAACTCATAAAAAGATCTAAAGGTCAAATAGAAATCTGGGTGGTTGCAAACTATCTATAGTTTTAGCAAATTCCTTTGTCTACACGTGACACAGCATGAGCACTTAATAGTTGATGAACAAATAAATGAACAATTGTGCCCCGTCCTGCTACGGTGGACTATAGTAGAAAACAGGGCACAGAGCTGGCAGAGATGGGGCATGCTTAGGGGATATTACAGGAGTGATACAGAGAACACTCCCAAGCCTCAGAGCCAAATCTTCCAGGGAGGTGAACAGTGCCACCAGGGACCTCATACAGCAAATCACACAGCTAAAGAGCAATAAGAAGACTACAACAGCTTCCTTCAAGAGAAGCGCAGGAGACAAGAGGCACTAACCCAAGAGGAAAGCGCTGGAGACACAGTGAGGATATGGCCATCAACTCATTTATAATCAGGTGGCTCTTCCAAATGTAGGGAGGTTAGCCCTTAGGGTCTATCTCACCAACATCAGTACCAGTGCTCAGACTTAGCCTCCCTCACCTGCCCTTCAGGGCTCCTTCCCGACACTCCGAGACCTGGACGTGAACGAGGTGTGGTCTCTCCCTCTTACTGTACCCAGTATAGCCCACTCTACTGAGTTGATTCAGAGGCAGGTTGAACTCTCTTTATTCAAGGCTGGGAACAATGGAAGAAACATACGAGATACTATGACACTCCTTGTTCTCCTTCCCTTCCACTTCCCTCTCCATTCCTTTATAAAAATATAGCAATAGGGGCCAGCCTCGTGGAGTAGTGGTTGAGTTCGGCGCACTCTGCTTCAGAGGCCTGGATTCACGGGTTTGGATCCTGGGTGCAGACCTACACTACTCATCGGCCATGCTCTGACAGTGACCCACATATAAAGTGGAGGAAGATTGGCACAGATGTTAGCTCAGGGCTAATCTTCCTCAGCAAAAAAAATATATATATATATGTGTATATATATATAGCCATTGATCAGCTTTCTTGCACTTCTATTATACCAACACAATTTTCACTGTCACTAGAATGCTTCGAGTTTCTTAGAGTTTCTCATTGTATCAACAAGGCATCCATCACTATGACGCCCCCAAACAATCCCACTGGCACCACCTGGACAAGTCCAGTCTCAGGGCTATCACCTAGGGAACTCGCTGTCCCTCACAGAAATTCTATTTCCAATGACTGATCTCATCAAGGACAAAGCTCCAGGACTGAGGGTGTGCTGTATAATCAAAATAACTGTAATACCAATCAAGGGCTTGTTGGGATATGGCAGACTGCCTCCGCCGGAGTCTTTCCCAAGTGAAGCACCAGGTAAAGCAGGTACTCGCCAGGGGAATGCACCCGCAGATGGGTGACTACAGGTGGGCTTGGGCTGGCAGGGAGAGGGAGACTAAACCCCGCAAAAAACAGCCTGGGTGGAAAGGTTCAGCACGGCAGAGGGCAGAGGGCAGAGGGCATGGGGCCGGGGAAGGCAGGCAGAGAGAACCCTACCAGCCAGTCAGGCTTTGGCTTGCTTTCTTCTGTTGTTTTCATTATCATGCAAGACCTAACCAGCCAACAAGCTGAATCTCCTTTCTTCTAGTTTGCCTTTCCTGTACTTATTATTATATAGATCAGTTCAAAAATTAGGTTCATTGCAAATAAAAATGAGAACAGTGTTGCTCTGACTTCATTCCAGGAAAACAAAGAAGAAATGAATGCTAATCTAATCTCTGTCCTCAGTTCACTCTGTGATTATCTACAGTGGTTTATGACCTCCCCTCCCCACTCGAAGGCTTGCCTGGGATTGCTAACTTGAACCATGTCTCTGGTACTTTTGTCTAAGGTCCTGAAAGTTAAAATGAAGAGCCATTTCAGCTCTTGTACACGACATCCACCACCGCACAGTGGGCAGGTTACTCCCATCAGAAGGGAGAAGATGACCCAAGTTCATCTTTTATTGAAATCTTTGGTGAAAAGGCAGAACTTTGTTTGGGTCACTAAGTATATTTCAAATTATTAATGCACTCTTGAGTCCTCCCCATCGCTGTTTCCCAAGCCCCTCTTACTTGTTGGTTTTTTGTTCTGCAAATTGACAGCGAAAGGAACAATTCAAAAGCTACTCCAAGCCCTCAGCACTTAGGGAAACACACGTTCAGAGGATCCCATTCAAGGGGGAGAGAGAACCACATCTGTGGTGAGAAAATTAACTCAAAGGCATCCAGTGATACAAATGAGTCAGAGAGGCTGGAAAGAGTCTTCTGAACTTGATAAATCAGTTCTATTGCAGAGGCTCCTGTGGTGGGTTTTAATGGAATTTTGAAGATAAGCAAAACAGCCGTGTGTAACAAAGGGCAATAAATCACAATTATTTTCCGTTCGTATTACTGCAACTTGCATCCTCCACTTGAGCATATTTATTCTAACATTTATTACAAACATTTTCAAACACACAGCAAAGCTGAAGGACTTTTACAGTGAATACCCATACATCCACTACCTAGACTCTACAATTAAGATTTTGCTATGTGTGCTTTATCACATATCTAGCCATACCTCAATCCACCCATCAATACATCTGTTTAGAGAACCTTCAAAATAAGGTGCAGACCTCTGTACACTTCACCCCTAAACCTTAAGCAGACATATCATTATCTCGAGTTCAATATTTGTTTGCAGGATATTTAAAGCAAAATTTACGCATTGAGAAATGCATTAATCTTAGGTGTGCTATTTAATGAGATTTGATAAATGCACGCCCCCCCATCGAGACGTATAACATTACCACCACCAAGAAAAGTTCCACTGAGCCTCTTCCACCCCGCGCCCACCCCCACACTCTCTAGAGGCAACCACTATTTTGATTCTTTACCACCACAAATTAGTTTCGCCCATCCAAGAACTTCTATAAATAGACTCATACAGTATTTTTTAAAACTAGTTTATATTCTTCTAGCAAACATTTCCCAATGGACACAGCTTCCACTTTTCCTAAGTTTCATTTGATCCCATTCAGATTTTGTGCATGTGAAGTACATTTGTTTTACAAATACTATAAAAAGGTAAATCCCCCGGTACCATTTTGATGACTAAACTTTTAAAAAACCAAGAATTTCTGCCTTTATTGTCTCTAGGGCTGAATCACAAGTACAGATGCACCTTCTCTGTTTAGGGAGAAGAGAAAACACGGTCTTCTTGGTTACAAATAATCAGAGTTATCAACAGTCTCTTGTGTCCTGTTCCCCATTTCCCATCTCCCCGAACTCCGCCCCCTCAACCCCACCTACAGCAAACAGAAAGCTCCGACTGCTGAACCATCACCACTGCCACTTCAGGAGCTATTATTAATAAATAAACAAGAAGCAAATAAAAACATAGAATTTTAAAAGGTGGAGAAACAGAGAAAGCATAAGAACAATAACAAGCAGAACTACCTTTGAGAGAGATTCCTAGGCAGGGCTCACCTGCTACGAGATGAAAATAGCTGATTAGCTCCCTGGAAATATTTTTCCCCAAAAAGAAAAAATTCCTTTCCTTTTGTTATATTGCCTGCAATTTTACCAACTAGATAATTACTTTTGGTGAGCAGGCACACTATTTGAAAGCAGTAAAACCTTTGTAAGGATCCTAGAACTATCAGACCTTTATATTTCTGCGTGTTTATGAATCAGTTTGCTGTCCTCCTAAACTTTGACTGAGATCAATGGCAATGAGGCAGTGAGCAGTAAGGGGGCAAATAAGAGATGGGTAGTTCAAGACCACTGAGCATTTGGGCTGGTGGGGCTGGATGGCAGGTGCGTCAGTTGGAAGGTGGAGGGGAAGTCACTGAGAGTACCTTAGGCCTAAATACAGAGAGCCTTGGAAAGTCCAGATGATGTCCATAAGAAGGTATAAAATTATTCCAAGAATAATCCAGCTACTTTTAAATAAAAGAGTTGATATAACTCATCCCACTCTGTGACAAGCCACTCTTGTACCATCTATTCAAGACCCCAACCCAAATGTTAGGTTAGGCCAAAATCCAACGTCATTAACAGCAAGTGAAGTACAGGTTCAGTACATATCTGCACACAGAACCTGAATCTAATTGATTTTATGTAGTCACTTCAATAAGGAAATGAATTCTTGATTCTAAACAAACATATTTTGGAACACCGTGTCTCCGTAAACAGAATTGTGTCTGCTAGACACGTGTACATAGATATCAAAATGCTGAGGGATGAAGAGATTTGACTGTCACATGGGACTATAATATGAAGGATTTGGAAATAAAATATTTTTAAAATTTCTATGCCAGGTACTAAGAAACAGGAAGAATTTTTCAAATTGCTCACATTAACTCAAGAGCTCCAAAAAGAAAATCCAGAGAAGAGTGTATGAGTTCACATTTGTTGTAAAGTGAGAAATACCTTAAAATAAAAATATTTTTATGGCTCATAAAGAAAAGGGAACTGGCACTTACTGCATGCCAGATGAGTTAGCCCCCCAACAACCACACTGTGAAGACATCACCATTAGCCCCATTTTACCTACTATGAAACTGAGGCTCACAGAGATTAAATAACTAGCCCAAGGACACAAAACTGGCACCTGAAGCAGCCAGCTAAAACTCTGGTTTGACTTTCCGCTTCCTAACATTGGTCTGCAAATTATTGGAACAGGTTTGCTGTATTTTACAAATGTATTTCAAAATAATTCTAATGTATTATCAGTGTTTTGTATTTTTTAGTGAGACATATGTTTCAAGACACTTCCTACCAAAAAATCTGAATACTTAGGCATTTTTTCTTCCAGTTTTATTGAGAAATAATTGACACACATTACTGTATAAGTTTAAAGTGTACAGCATGATGGTTTGATTTACATATATCGTGAAGTGATTACCACATTAGATTCAGCTAACATCCATCTTCCCATACAGATGCAGTAAAAAGACAGATCATCACCAACATTTGGCATTAGCACCTTTTTTCACTTTAGTCATTCTGGTGGGTGTGTAGTGGCATGTCATTATGGTTTTAACTTGCATTTGTCTGATGACAATAACGTTGAACATCTTTTCATGGGCCCTTTGGCCATTTTTATCTTCTATTAAAAATGTCTGTTAAATCTTTTGCCAATTTTTTAAATTGAAACATTTGCCTTTTTATTGAGTTGTATGAATGCTTTATATGTTCTGATACAAGTCCTTTGTCAGTTATATGTTTTGCAAATATCTTCTCCCAACTGGTGGCTTATTTTCTTTACAGCATCTTTTGATGAGCAAAAGTTTGTCATTTTGAAGTCTACTGTATCAGTTTTTTCTTTTATGGTTATTGCTTTCTGTGTCCTGTCCTAGAAACCTTTGCTTATGGCCAAGCCCTTATTTTCTTCACAAAAGTATGTTTAACTATGTTATTACCATGGTTTGTTTCATCTCCCTCCTCTCCAATGGCAACTTCTGAGGGGCACATACTTGGCTTTCCTCACCACTACCCCACTCCCTCCCCACCCCAACCACTCAGTCATCAGCACTCAAAGAACTGGGAAAACAGGCGGGGCGGCTCAGAACACACTTAGGTGCTCTCTTTGGCGCTCTCTCTCCGGCTTAGTTCTGGGACAAATTTTGAAAAGACAAAAAGAAGGAGACACTTAGTCAAAACACAGGGCCGCCTAGACTCAACCTCAAATGGGGACCATAGAGAGAGGAGCTGAGGGAGCCGCACCTCCAGACCTATGCAGGTTGATTTTCACAACTTTGGTTTATTCTGTTCGTTCCTTTACTTGCATTCACAGGTTTCTATCACAGTGTTTCAGGTAAGACTTGTTTTCATTTGTAATAAAAGGCTATCCTCTAAGCTTTTACTTACTGGGGCAAGGGGAGGGTGCGGGGCAGAAGAGGAAACGGAGTTTCAAACTGGTGTCTGAGGCTGTGTGCGCAACTACCTATTCTCGTCCTCGTTTAGGAAGTGCCCTTCTTGCTCCTTTCTGGTGTTCTGGGGCCTATGCACCCATAGCAGAGTCACGGCCAGCCCTTGTAGGATGGGAGTATTTCCTCTCAGGTCTCAGAGCCTGCCCCCTGCCCCCTCCTCTCTGTTGCCCCCAGTCCTCACCTCTATTAAAGTTCCTAGTGTCTTTCAAACATCGGTGGAATCTTTCAGAAGCCACCCTGAATTGCTGTGCAAATCCCCGAAAGGTAGAATACAAACCAAGTTCTTATTCAAACCTATGGCTGCAAATGCTCCAGGAGGAGCTTTCAGTTGGAAGAAATGTTCTCATACCACGAAAGTACAAATTTTTCTCCTTTGGTTTTCTTCTGCTTTAAAAGAGGGACCAGAACTGGGTTCAAATGGTAGAAATTAAAGATCTCAATGACCTTCTCAGAAAAGGCCACTCCACCTCTTCCACTGCCTACACACACTGCCCACAGAAAGCCCAGTCACTGGAAGTCCCCCCCACCCGCTCAGAGCCTGGATTTCTCTGCTTCAGAGAGGGAGGGAGGACCACGGCCTTTCCAGAGCTCATACATGACGATCCTACAATTTGTCTCGGTGTACTCTTATTTTATTGTGTTCTACTTGTACTGCTATTTTTCATAAATTTTCTTCACAGCACTTACAATAATCTGTACCTATTTTGATTATTTATCTCTTTCCCTGTTAAACTGCCTGTGCCCACAGCTAGAAACCTAAGGGACATTTTTTCTGTCTGGCTTGCCACCATACTACCAACTCTTAGCACAGTGCCAGACACAAAGCAGACACCCAATGACTACCTGTTCAATAAAGATGCATGTGTCCTGTGTACTGAGATGAGTTTATAAATCTCTGGTAGACAGGGACCACAATTTCCACTTCTTCTGCACCTGCCAGTGTTCTTCACACTTAAGAGAGAAAGGGATCAAATGAAGCCTTCCACTCTGGACTGGTGGGCCAGGTAAGCTCTGAAGAAGGATGCTACACTAACCCTCCAAAGAGCAAGAGAGAAGGTGGAGTGGGGCAGGGGAAGGAGACCACGTACCCTTACTTAGAGCCGGGCGAGGAGGGCGTGAGCCCCAGTCCTCTGCAAAACAAGGATGGTAATAGTAAGAACGCCCCCCTTAGCCATCTCACACACTGTGAGGGCCACGTCAGTCAGCACCAGTGAAGGCACTTTGGAAATGCACACCCATCCAAGGATGCTGGTTATCATTTCCAGTACCTCACAGGCCCAGGCACACTACCAGTGGTTCACAGAGGTTTGCCAAATTAACTCAAGGGAATAACCTGAGACTCTGATCTTCACAGAGAAAGAAAAGGGGAGGAAAATGGAGAACTTTCCACAACTAATTCCACTTCTGAATATTAATTAGAGAGGTAAAGTAGGAGCAAATTCAAAATCCAATTCAATCTTTTTCTACTAAGACTGGGTCCATGAATAGCCCTGTGCAAGGTGTGGGGGTTGTGGGGTTGGGAAGAGAATGGAAACTAGAGCCGCAGGGCGAGGGGCCAGTTTCATTAGTGTGGTTTCTGCGTCCTGACTGGAGTGGCTGTCACGGCAATACTTTACAGGCATTGTTTCTGCATGGAAGAAGGTGGAGTTGGCCAGTGAAACAGACTTGAACCAACATGGGAGAGGTGATGCTGGTGGGAGCTGCCTTCTGAGAGCCTACTAGTTGCCCCTAGCAAAGGACTCCAAACACATTATCTCACAAAACCATACAGATTCAGCGTTCTTAACCCCACTTCACCAATAACGATACTAAGGCCTGAGAAGTTAAATGACTTGCCCAAGGTCACATGGCTAATGAACAGCAGAATTTGAACCCCAGTCTGTTCAACAACAAAGCCAACATTTGGACTGCCAGAGTATACTGCATTACAGCTGCGAAAAGTACTACATGCAAGTACGTTCTAGGTACTGTAGGTTATACATGGAAGGAAAGAATTCATTCTGACCAACAGGAGGAGGCTATGAAGGAAGACATCTGAGCAGGGATGGGGGAGCCCAAAGAGGAATGGTGTGCACAGGGGAGAGACAGGTGCAATGAACGCTTATGTAAAAAATCAGAGTTCTGGGTTTATTTGGGGACCAGCAAACAGTCAAAGTAGCTGCAGCATGGGTTTTGGGGCCTGGGGAGTAAGCAAGAAGTGACACAAGAAAAGCCAATGGGGCCGAAGCATCTCAAGAGCCTTGAATGCCATCCTCAGAAGTTTTATCCTGCGGCCAACCAGGCACAAGAGGCTTCTGAGCAGCAGAGAGCGAGTGAGACGTGGCGCCTGCTGTCAGAACTCTCTCTTGATTCGGACTCGGCAGTAGCAACAGCAGCAAATCTGGCTACCAGGGAAGTCCTTCAGTGTCAGCACAAATAGAGGCTGTCTACAAGCTGAGTGCTCCTGCAAAGCCCAGCCAGCCTGGCCGTCTGAGGACAGCCACACACCGCCTGTGGCCCTGCCAGCACCTGGCGCCCTCACTGCCAGTCAGTCCCACTGGACCTCTGACACTCTGGCCTCCCGA